>NW_022900950.1:59821930-59826148 GCF_012274545.1 Fukomys damarensis | reverse complement strand
AAAAAAAAAAAAAAAAAAAAAAAAAAAAAGCCATGGCTTAACACATATAGTACATACAACTTTTTCCACAACTACATGTAGATAGTGTTCTGAAATAATCTATATAAACCCTACTGATAATTTATGTGATGATAGAAGGGCATAGAAGAAATAATAAACAATTTTTGAAAAACTACTTTTATTAGTATTGCTGATTTACAACTGAAAAACTCAATTTATGACCTTTGGTACTGTAGTTATAAATAAAAAGTATAAAAAAAACCATATAGGCATAGATAAAACAGAGCAAGTCATTACATCTTTTTTGTTTAGCTTTTTTTTTCTATTATACTTTGAATTTTTTTCTTTTTCATTCAGGATCTAACCTAGGACAATCCATTTCAATTATTTAACGTACCATTTTGACATTTTTGATGGGATTGGTGAGATAACTAACATTTTGCTACTCCCACATCTTTTAATGATAGCCCCTGAAGACAATCAAAGATAGAAATGAAAATATGTTTCATTTGACTCTGTCAAGAACTCAGGGTAAAAATCTCTGTCTGATTAATACAGAGCCTATTAATTTTGATCCCAATCTAGTGATTATTTGCTCCCTCCCCAGAGTTAAATTACTTTGAAACAACACAAAATGTACTCGGAAAGCTTGGTCAGAAACCACAAAAGATTTACTAACAATCCAGTTACAAGTGAAAAGATAAGAATTTGGTTTTATAGCATGAATTTCCTGCTGTAGGATGCCCCTGATGTGCTCTATAATAACAGTAAATAGCATGGGTAATCAGTTAGTTAAGAAAATGGCAATATATAAAGCTAAAAAGTGGCAACTCTACCTGGTAATTTTCCATGAAAATTCTGGCACCAAGAGGGTGGAGGTACTGAGAGAAAGATCACAGCACTATAATGAAGTTGAGATTATTAGTAAGACGTATAATGTATCTATTAAAAGGTTTGTGGGAAGGTGAAAGAAAAGAAGAGCTCTTCAAAGGGATTTGAGACATACACCATTTGTAATTCACTGCTACAATTTAAGAAGTGATTTGTTGGGATTTTTTTGTTTTGTTTTGTTTTGTTTTGTTTTGTTTGGCTAAGCAGATGAATAGCTGGCGATACTCTTAAAATTGAAAGGTAAAACAAGGAAAATACTTGGGCAAAAAAATTGATAGCTCAACCCCTTGGAACTTGAAATTACCTGTAGAGAATTCATGTAAGAATGTATTATCCTTTATTCATATTCTGCCTAAACTTACACACAGGAGGTAGGAAGAATGTCAAGGCCGGAGAAGTATAGATACTACTGAATAGTTTATGAGATGATGAAAGCCACCTTCAATAAGGAAAACAAGAAAATCAAATGAGCAAGAACAGAAATAGCAAGGGCTATAAAACTTTTAGTGCTTGTCAGGGGAAAAAGATTACATGTACATATGTAATATGTATTTGAGAGAAAGAGAGAGAGTCTTACTTTATGATATATAAAAGAAGAGAAGCAGGAGATAGTGTTGGAAAACAGGAAAAGCAGAAAATCCTGTGAAAATGTACTTTTCCTCTATGCCTTCAGCTCACTTGTGAGTATACCTTCAAGCTGTCCATTAAATACCGAAACTTTACTCTCTAGTTAACATCTTCCTCAAATTTTCAAACTCTAAATTTACATATGTGAGAAAAAATGTGTTATCTTATATCATGCATTACGTATGCAGCATAATTACTTAAAATGCTTCAGCTTTTCTAATTGAAAGACTCTGTATGAATTCAACCTTTAGAGTATTTCATAATTTAAGCAATAACTTCATTTATTTTGTATCCATGACCTGGTGGAGCGAAATAGATAGAATACCAGGTTCCTACAATTGTTCCTCAGTCTGGCTTCGCTTCGCTGTCACTACCACCTGCTCTGTCTGTGTGTGCCAATTGCATACTGGTTATGTAGGAGGAGAACAGGATGTAATGAGTGTTGCTGACGACTTCTAGCATTCCTATAGAATGTGCTGCAGAATATATTTGTATATATTTATGGCCCATTTTACAGAACAATGTAAACATAAACTAATTTAACTGGATTTTATCACGACTGACTAGTTTATCTCATGTTAGTCATTTTAACTACGGAAAGCTATAGAAAGTCTTTCAGAGCAGGCGCTCACACACACACACACACACAAACACACACACACACATATACACACACAGTATTATATTCCCAACTATGTTCATCCTGTGAAGAACATAGGCATTATTAATAACTTATAGCTAATTTTCTTAAGATGTATATTGATTTAATTTGAATAGATGGATTAATGTTTGGGATAAGAAATTTAGTCTCAAGATATTTTGTATTTAGGTTCTTATTAGAGCTCACCATATCCCACAATCGATCCATATACAAAATTGCCCATTCAAAACAATGATGCATTCCTAATAAAATGTAAGTATTTCAAGATGTAAGAATTACAAACGTCAATCTGGCCTTCATAAAGTAAAACATCTCCCATTGTGTTTAACACCCATACTTGAGACAATTATCTAGCTTTCATAATACTAAAGAAAAACAGATAGTGATCTGCCTAAAGCAATATTACTGATGTTTATCATACATTCAGTTATTTTCTCTTACTTTTTCAAATGGGAAACAATAGTAAGGTATACACTAGTAACTGTCTTCTGAGTGTTCATTTGATAAATTGATTTTTGTACAAGGATTCTAGCAAAGATTAAGAAAAATGTTTAGTTTAACATGCTTTAACTACTAGAGAATTTCAAGTGTGTATACAAAATGAAACTATGATTGACAGCAAGTTAAAAGCTATCAGTAAATAATATAGATGGTCTCTCCAGGGCAGCGACGACAAAACTTTGAGAGACTGAGTGCCAAAACTGCAACCTAAAACCCATCTATTTATCACAAGGTGCCAAAACCCTAATTAATCCTGAATGCTCTGCTGCTGGGGCCACACTGGGCCAATTTGGACAGAAAAGACTCTGTGTGCTTGTGTAGCACATCCACCATAGGTTTTCACCACTGCAGGAGGGAGTCTAATTCTTATGTGTATTAGCTACTACTAAATTATAGAAAATGTTCTGAGTTAACAAGTGAAATAATGATTTACTTATATTACAATTTCAAAATAGGTGAAATGCTTGTTTGTGACTTTCCTTTTTTTCTCCTCCCTAGCTCTTCTCCTTTAAATAGCATTGAAGTCTTATTTATTAATCTATTTATTTACTATATTAAGCCTGAAATAATTATCAAACAAAAAGGCAAAAAAATCCAGTAATAGTCTTTTCATTTATCCTAAAATAGGAATAAAATATATATAATGATGCATAATAGAAGCGAGGAAGTGAATAAGAAATCCATATTCTTGCAAGACATTTATAGTACGTTTTCATAGCATTTGATTGTTTTAAAAAATTCTCATATGTGCTTTATAGAGTAAAACCTTGGATTGTAACTTGTTCTGCAAGTGTTTCACAAGACAAGCAAACATTTCTAATAAATTTTAACTTAATAAATGAGCAATGTCTCGCAATAGGACTAGTACCTAATGCTGAACATCATATGACCGCATCTGAACTAATGGTTTTCTCCCCGTACTCCCGGGTTATGGGTAATTATCTCTCAATACCAAATGATTATGGAGGAGATATCATCTGTAGAAAAGGAAAAGAAAAATGTGGAGGAATCCTTGACTACAAGTGAGATCAGGGACATGTGTGAAATGTAGGAAACTGCAAAATTATGAAGCACCATCTGAATAAGGCTGTATCAGTGAAAGCAATGAATCTGTTCAATGAAAACGTAATGTCCCATTTCTGTGAAATCCTCAAAAGGAAGCAAAAGCAACTGCTATTGTATAGGTTCCTTGTTCAATTTCAATGAAAAGTAAAAGGTTGCATTGAACCAATAGATAGCAGTGATTTAATTATCTATAGTGAAATTTGTCCTACAATAATCCTCCTCTCCTCTCTCCCTCATACAGGGCACGAAGGTTTTCAAAGGTAAGCAAATTTTTTTATATTTTGATTTTTTATATTTTGTATTTATTTTATTATTTTGTACTATATTACAGTAGTAATCATATTTGTATGAATATTTTGGGGTTGTAGAAAAAATCATCTGAGTTTCAATTATTTCTTATGGGAAAATTGGTTTTGATATACAAGTGTTTTGAATTACATGCATGTTTCCAGAGAAACAGGGTACTGGTTACT
>NW_022900950.1:59778599-59821618 GCF_012274545.1 Fukomys damarensis | reverse complement strand
ATATATATATATGCATTGGATGATGTATTAACATCTATATAGTAACTCAGATGTGAGTTCAAGTGGCCTTTCCTTGCCAAGAGGAAATACTTAGGCACATCCCTCAAAAAGCAAATCTGTTAGCTAATTAATGTGATCAAACAACCATATTTAATGAACATGTTTACATTACAAATAAAAGCAGAGAGATTACATATAAGTCCAACAATTTTTACAAAAAAATTTTCTACAAACTGGTTTTCTTATAGGCCTAAAAGCTTAACTTTTAAATGTTGCTGTCAGTGATGTTCTGAGTAGTAATTTGTATCATAATTTGAAAAATATCCTTATACTTGTGACAACACATGACTAAGTATTTTTTAAAAATCAGTAGTCTTAAAGAAAATTTGAAAGTCTAATTTGGCTCTTTTGCTTGTTAAAAGGGCCAGAAGATATACAAACAGAAGAAACAAAACCCCAAATTTTCTTTAGGAAGCAATTTAAAATTTACTACAATACATGAATATATTTTCAAGAGTGCTTTGAAATGTTATACCAAAAGTTACAATGACTTTAGACCAGTTAATTTTTTAAAGTAATTGTTTACAGGACTTCTGTAGAAATAATATACTACTCCCTTTGAATCTGTAATTATATGCAAAATAATTTCTTTCTCAAGCCAATGAAATGAAGGAAAAGCAGAATATACTGATAGACTGATTTTTAGTTATGTATAATTGAGCTAAAGAACACAACTTGAAAAAGGTTAAATACAATTGACTTTAGTTTTAGAAGTTAATCTTTCTGAGAATAATTATCAACTCAAGTGACCAGCATTTCTTGAATTTAAAAAGTATTTTCACAAAATAATCTTGGAAACATCTGAAATGTCCATTATAAATACATAATAGGTACATAGTTATTGACATTAGCATAGTAAAATAAAACATTATTACTATTTTTATTTATTTATTTATTTTGGTAACGGGGATTGAACTCGGGTCCTTGCGCTTGCAAGGCAGGCCAAGAGACCGCTGAGCTAAATCCCCGGACCAAAACATAATTATTAAAAAAATGTTTTTGATTATTTTCTCAGAAAACTTTTTTTTCATTAATTTATTTGCACATTTTTGTATTGCAATATGATGACATTTGTCATTGGAAATCTGATCTTGGTTCTCAATTTTTCCCCATGCCCTTGCCCTCCTTTACCCCTCCTCCCTTCCATATTTACAGAGACTTTGTTTCCTTTACTTGTATTTATTCCTTTCCCTTCTTTCATCTCTCCTAGCACTTCTACATTCCCTTCCACTTTGGAATTTTTCTTCCTATTTCACATTATCTACTATACACTTTAATCCTTATTTACACTTTCAGTTTCTCACACCAGAGAAACTATTCAGTATTTACACATGTGTGTCCTATTTATTTCACTTAAGAGTACGGCCTCAATGTGCATCCATTTAGCTTTAATTGTCTCTAGTTTCTCATTCTTTATGGCTGAGTAGTACAGACTCCATTTTATTAAAAAAAAAACAAAACATATATCTTTAGTGAATCTCCAGTTGATGGGCAATTGGTCTGTTTCCAAGTTTTAGCTATTACACACTGTGCCAAAATTTGGAAACAGACCAATTGCCCATCAACTGGAGGCTGGATAAAATGTTCAAGAAAATTGAAAACTAAAAATGAATGGATAATTTGAATGAAAAGATAATATGATGACTAGTCTAGGAGAATATTACCCACACAGTCATATTTTAGGAAGTAAGAAGAGGGTAGGGATATTACTCAGTATTTGGCTGCCTGCATAGCATATAGCCTTGGTTTTAATGTCCAAAACCTCAGAAAGAGAAGAGTTACGGCTGGGAGGTGATTCAAGAAGTCAGAAGAATGAAAATGGCAGAGGAGAAATGTAGGATAGAGAAATAATTTGAAGTTGAATTAATATGAAATGCAAACAAAACTAAGTGAACAAGTAGAACATCAATGGTCTCTACCTTAACAATGGTTTGACTTACAATTTTTTTCTGAGTTTAGGAAGGTGCAAAAGTGATATGCATTCAGTAGAAGCTATATTTTTCTCAGTTAGCAATATTAAGTATGGTAATATGTTTTGATGCTGAGTCATTGCAATAGCGAGTATAACCTCCAGTCAGCCATGCAGTCATGAAGGTAAACAACTGTTGCACTATAATTGATCAGTGTTGCTAAACTATGACATTAGGGTTACGTACATTGAATGCGTTATGATTACTGATATTTTTAACATACAATGGATTGAGTAAGAACCTCAGCAATCTCATTGTAAGTTCAGAAGTAATTCTCGCTTTTGGAGAAAAAAAAAGTTTGTAAAAACATTGGTTTGTTATACCACGTGCAAAAATATTTTCATTGCATTATATTTAAAATTTTAAACAAATAATAATTATTAAGCATATACAGTTTGGGACTAAAAAGCCAAAAAAAGTCATATGCTTCTGGTTTGGTGGTGAAGGCAAGGGAAGTAAAATTATTTCCTATTATGGTTGTTTGGATGGTCCCTCCCAAAGCCTCATGCAGATGAGGTGGGACTTTCTTTTTCAGAGGTAGTTGAATCTGCAATGTGTGATGCTGGGGTGAAGTGATTTAGTAAATCACTACATGAGAATTATTAGTGTGGCACTGCTTTAATCCCAGTAGTCTGAGTAAAATAAAAGAGGCAGAAAGATGCTGTTAAATTCTTTCTTGTTGCCTTTGCTACCTTGTGGGTGCCATGTTGTTTCTGCTCTAATGTGCTTGTTTGTCACCCCTGCCTTGGAGTTGGCCAATTATGGACTGAAATCTCTGCAAACTGTGAGCCAAATAAACCCTTTTTAACTTTGGGTATTTTGGCTCAGCAACAACAGAAAAGTAACCAATACATTTTCCAAGAGTAAAAGTTAAATTTTATTTCTAAAATTAAATATATATATATATATTCATACATATGAATATAAACATATATCTTAGTATAGTAAACACGTTATTTAGTTCTATACTTTGAATGATTGTTTGTCAAAGGCCCATATGATAAAGGCTTGGCCCCGAGATTCCAATGCTATCGGAAGGTGATGAGACATTAAAAGGAATGGAGTCAGGGAAGTTAGTCTTTAGGTGTACACTCTTGAAGGAGAGTGTTGGAATCTGCCAATTCTGTTTGTCTGTCTTCACTTCTTGGCTTTCATCACATAAACAGCTGTGTCTTCCTTGTGCTTCCACTGTGATGTACCTCCTTGCCACAGGTTCAAAAGCAGTGGGGCCATGGGCCACAGATTAAACCTCTTAATCTGTTAGGCAAAATAAACCTTTCATATTTTCTTTTTCATTATTTCAAGTATTTTGTCAGAGAAATGGAAAGCATAATGTTTGCTTTACCCAGATTAAGTAGTTAAGCAAGTTAAACAAGTTTAGATAGAGACAAGTCTTGTAAATTGACTTAACAAATAATTTTACCACTAAACTTCACATAGTATTCTAGTCATATTTTAAAATAAGATTATGCTCATGGTCAAATGCAAATAATGAAATAATGTGATTAAGATTGGCATATATATAATACAGATCAGTAGTTTTATAGCCTGTAATTGAAACAGATATAGTTATCTAAACAAATAAAATTGAGAGTTAAAAATGAAACCAAAAGTGTCTGCTTGATAATAGTAACTGAAAAAAGCTGACAAATTTCAGTTCAGCTAGGGTTGATAAATTCTACATCCTACCTAGTTAAAGAGAATATAGCCCAAAGGGAAATTTCAAATTTTAGTAACTATAGCAAAAAATAAATAAGTTATACAGCATGTTTTCATTAAAGGGAATACATTCTGAAATGTCACACCATGCAGTGTGACTAAAATAGTGGCTGGGAAATTTTCAGATTGGATTCAGGCTAAATATATTCTGTATATTTTAGATAATCATCTTAAGGGTCTATTGTCAATGCATTCAGAATCATAAACTTTTCTTATTGTCAATTTTGCTTCATTCTGAAGACAATTTACAGCATTCATTGAAATATACTGTGAACAATCCTTCAGTCCTGCAAGAACTCAGTGAGTGTTATCAACAAAGATGTGAAACCAGATAAAGTGGATCAATATGGACTGTGGCAATAGAAACCCTCTCGCATATGAAAAATGCCATGATGATGCAGGCTCAGTGGCTGATATTGTGCTACTGAAAGGCTCTCAATAAAACCTGCAGAAAGGAAAATCAATCTGATAGGAATCCCTGCACATGTTTCACAATTGAATAGAAATATCTGAGAGGGTCCCACAATGATCCTTAAATATGATTAACTCATATATAAGCCGTCTCTTTGCCTTCCTCACCAGTTCTCCAGGTTACTGAGTCTGCCTCCTGGGCTTCTGACACAGTGACATACAGAAAGACAGACTGAATCTCAGGGCACACTCAGCATTTGTGGCTGTCTTACCACTCCTTCCGAAAGAGCTTGACATCATCATATCATCTTTCATCAAAAAATCCTACCTTGAGATTTCTGAGTGGAGTATGTAAAGAGCTTGGGGGTTGTTCTTTAAAATAAAAAGCTGAACAAATTGAAAACTATCAACAATCCTTATATCTGTAGCAAAAGTGAGGGCACAGGAAAAACAGCGCTCCATAAACTGGAGCAACAGACAAGCAGAAACTTCTGTCTTACTATAACAGAAACCCAAGAGTGGATACCTCCAGGGAAACCAACTTTGAAAAAGGAAAACACAAAATGTGAGTGAAAAACTGCTAAAGGCTCAATGCGAACAAATCTAAGGATTCAAAACTCCAGGAAGACAGAAATCATTGGTGTATTCCTCACTTCCTTTTAGTTTACTTTCTTGGAGATCTACTAGGTCCTCACAGAATTTCCCTTCTTGCTACTCAGAAGGAAAAAAAAAAGAAAGAAAGAAATTATTTTGAAATATAATATATAATATATAATAATACCACAGCACTCTGTTCTCAACTGAGCCCCCATAGGAAAAAGTATCAGAATTAAACCTACTAGAATTTTATTGCAGCCTGACTTTCTGGAGTGATAAAAGATCACCAGCTCCATCTCCCTGTGGCCATCCCATCCTATCCTACCTAAGATGGTGCGGAAATGAAACTGAATAGTACTGGAGAAGCTCACAGTCAATGAACAGTGATCACTGAAAGGCTGAAATTAAGTCATAGAGCTATTACATGCTTCACATTTCCACATATATTACCACGATGTTTCTCAGGACTTCCTGTTGCAGTACATTTTAAATCATAAATCAAGTCTACCTTTAAATAGGAATGTGCAAATCCTGTATATGCGGCACAATAGGGTTTGGAGAATAATGACAAAAAGTCTGTTCCTGACCAATGCAGATGTAATTTTTTTCTTTTTCTAAAATATTCTTTCTCTGTGGCTAATTGTATGAGTTCATATAGAGGGGCATATGTGAAATACAAAATAGAAGAACAGAAGGAGAAGAAAGAGAAAAAGGAACAGAAGTAATATTTGAACTAATGGCTGAGAATTTGACCCAAATTAGTGTCACTCTTGAAACCATAACTCCAAGAAGATTAGAAAAATTCAAACAGAAGAAATGCCAACAAAAATTAACAAAATCTGTCCACAATATAATGGAACCATAAAAAATTGAACATACACCCCCAAATATAAAGACCTATTCAAAAATGGGTATCTAAAATGAGCAGACATTTCTCAGACAAACAAGTAAAAGCAGCAAATACATAAATGGAAAAATGTTCAACATCACTGATCATCCTAGAGAGGCAGATAAAAGCAATGCTTTCCACCTCACCCCAGAAAGAATGGTTACTATCAAGAAATTAACCAATAACAAATACTGGTGGGGTTGTGGGGAGAAAGGAACCCTTCTCCATTGTTGGTGGGAGTGCAGACTGGTGCAACCACTGTGGAAATCAATATGGAGATACCTAAAAAAACTAGGATTAGAGGTCCCATTTGACCCAGCCATCTCTCTGCTGTATATCTCCCCAAAAGAATTAAAAGAATCAAAGTACAGTGATATATGCACACCCATGTTTATAGGGGCACAGTTTGTAATAGCTAAAACTTAGAAATGGCTCAATTGCCCATCAACTGGAGACTGGATAAAGAAAATGTGGTTTTTCTATAAAATGGAAACTTTATGGAAATCCATAAAGTTGAGAAACTAGAGTCATTTATAGCTAAATGGATGCATATAGAGGCCATACTCTTAAGTGAAATAAATAGGACATACATATGTAAATACCAAATAGTTTCTTTTCTGTGAAAAATTAAAAGTGTAAATAAGGTTCAAATTGTATAATTGATAATGTGAAATAGGAAGAAAATTGCTAAAGGTGTAAGGGAAGAGGGAAGAGTAGGGGAAAGGAGAAAAAGGGAAAAGGCAAAATATGAGAAAAGGAAAAAATTGAAACAAAGTCTTGTAAATACGGAAGGATGGAGGGGGTAAAGGAAGAGCAGAGGTATGTGGAAAAATAAGAACTGAGATACAACGTGTAAAGGTACAGATCCCAATGAGAATGTTATTCTACTGCATACCTATAAAGTACTAATAATGGGAAGAAAAAGAAAATTAAATATACAGCAAATTTTTTTTTTTTTTTTTTTTTTTTTTTTTTTCCTTTTGGAGACAAGTCTCTCAAGGAAGTGAAGGATGTCCTTGATTGTACTATGTAGCCCAGGCTTGCCTGGAGTTCACAGCAATCATCTAGCCTCAGCCTCCAGAGTGCTGGGATTACAGGAATGTGCCACCACACCTAGCTAAAACTCTTCTTTCTTTCCTCATTGAGTTTATTGGTACTTTTTTAGGTATACAGTACAGTTACATTCATCATTGGGATCTTGTACCTTCACATGACAGGTCTTGGTTCTCATTTTTCCGCTTGTCCCTGACCTCCCTTTACCCCTCCTCCCTCCCCCTTTACAAAGACTTCATTTCCATCTTTTCATATTCTTTCTTTTCCCTTGTCACCTTTCCCCTGCCCTTCCCACTTTCCCTACACCTTTAGCCCCTTTCTTCCTATTTGACACTCTCCATTATATTTGTGTAAATACCGAATAGTTTCTTTGGTGTGGATAAACTATAATAGTACATAAGATCCTAATAAAACTCTTTTTAAAAGTCACTGGAAAAAGGTTTTTCACTTAAAGAGAAGCAAAAATAAAAAAAAAATTTGACTTCTCAGATATCAGTTTAAAACATAGAGAAAAATATTTAACGTGTTAAAAGAAAAAAAATACCACTCTAAATTTCTGTATCCTGTGAAATTTTTCTTCCAAAATAAAAGATAAATAAACTTTGTCAGATAAAAAAATCAAGGAATTTTTGGGGCCTTGATTTACAGGAAATGTCAAAACAAACCCTGCATCATGCTGATTGAAACAAGCCAGACTCAGAAAGACAAAAATCACTTTTTCTCTCATATGTAGAATCAAAGGAAAAAATATGACTGAAAATTTAAAGGGAGCCTATTAGACAAAAGAAAAAGGATCAGGTAAGAAAGGGAGAGAAAGATAGGGAAAGGGCATGGAGATGATCGAAGATATAGATAGATGGAAAGAAAGATAGACATTTTAAATGTCACAGTGAAACTCAATATTCTGTATAAATAACACCCAAAAATAAAAATGAAAGAAATATGATAAGGAAAATGTTTTGTATACACAGGGAAAATTTTTCACATCAGAAAGTCAGAACTTCATAAAGAATTGAAGGAGAAAAAAGTGAAGATAAAATAATAACATGCCTCTTAATCTTAATCTAGAAATACAAACTCAAAATAAAGGCAACAATACATTCATATATCTGTGGCTATATATACACATATATATATATATGTAGGTATGTGCATACATAGCCCCTACATAAGCAGACTCTTGTTTGTGATTGTGCATGATTATTTATAAGTGAAAGAAGTATGTATTTACATGAATTTGATTATGTGGCATTATATATCATATATGCGCTTGTATCTGTTTGTGCATGATTATGTGCAAGTGAAATGTATGGTAGTAATTACATAAAAAATGTCAGGGAGAAATTGGGAATATTTTGCTATAAGAAACTATTACTGTATGAAGTAAACTCTAGGATAGCCATTGAACACATTTTTAAAAGTTTATGATCTAAGAAATCAGCAAAAATGCAATTATTTAAAATTCTAATTAAAATACGATAGGCAAAAAAAAAACTATAGAAGACAAAAGCAAAATCAAAGAACGAGGGCAAAACATTTAGTAAATATTAATCCTACTATGTCAAAAATTACTGTAAAGGGCAACGATCTTAATAAACTAATTAAACCAGGGACTGTCAGGGCATATCAAATAAGACTCACTTATAAGCTGTCTGTAAGAAATGTACTTTAAATATAAAGATATTGTAGGGGCAAAGGCCTGTAGGGACAGGTAAAGTGGGATAAGGGCCTCATTTGTTTTCTGGTCTATCTCCACTTGAAAGACTTAAAACTTTCTAGAGAAATTACCCTGGGAATAATCTCAAGGATAGGGGTAGAGAAAGAGAAAACCAGTTAAGAAAGGCATCAAATGGCATTGGGACTTGCACCAAAAGACCAGGGGGAAAGCTAACACTAAGAACAGAGAGAAGCCCTGATTCACAAAGAAAAGCTGAAGTAGCCATCTTTCTCCACCTCCAATAGAATGCAGGAAGAAAAAGCAGGGGAGAGAAGAGGAATTTGTGTACCTTTGGGAAAGTTCTTACTCAGTATGTACCCACATCTATGCACTAACACACACACACACACACACACACACACACACACACATTCACTCTAGGATAACTCTATATTACTATAACAGGTATCCACATACCTCCTTACTAACTCTAAGCTAACTATGAGTAATGCATTCTTTTGTCAATCAGCTGCCCATCCAGAAGATAAGCCCCTGTGAAGAATAAATAAAGTTAGAAAGAAGTAATACATAGATTACCAGAAGAAATGATGTAGACAAGGGGGCCTGGTCTAATCCAAAAACAGCCTTGGGAACCAGTCTGGGGCACAGCAAGTTTCAGATAGGAGGAACGGCCCTTCACACACAATAAAAATAGCCATGAATAATGAGCCCACAGATTCTCCATCTTTCCAGAGTCCCCTACCCTGATTCTTATCAGAGTATCTATCTTTTCCCCTTTCCAGTAATGTCTCTTACTTTCTAGACTTTGTATTTTTAATTTTTCATTGATAATGAATCTATGATCCCAGGAAGCTGCATACCCCAGTGCAGCAGTGGTGCTCAGCCTCCAGATGTGACAATATGCACAGATTAAAATAAATGGAATAGAAAACAATATATCATACTAACAGAAGAAAATAATTTTAACCACATTAACTTCAGACCAGGGAAACTTTAGAGCAAGGCAATTTATGAGAGATAAAGGAGGATATTACCTTATTACTAAGTGTTTAATTCTCCTAAAAGCAGCACATCAAATATGTGATGCAAATAATGAGATAAGTGCAAGAATAAATAAATCCATTATCCTCATTGGAGACTTATAACATTTCTGTGTAATAAATGTACAAGTTCACCATGCAAGAAATTAGCAAAGATATGGTTAAATTCAACAGCACTAATCTATCATCTGGGTATACTGGACATCTGTAGGGTACTTTGTCCAACAACAGAGGATTATAGATTCTACTCAAGAGTACATGGAACAATCCCCAAAATAGAATTTTATCTTAACAAATGAAAAAGAATAGAAATTAAACAATGCCAACTCTGAAATCACAATGGAATTAAACTAGAAACCAAGCACAGGAAGATATCTGAAAAAAAATACCCAAATATTAGAAATTAATAACACACTTCTAAGACAGACAAGTCAAAGAAATATCAAGGTAAATACTAAAATACCTCAAACTAAATAGTAAAAATATAACACCAAAATCAGTTGGAGGCAGCAAAGTAATGTTAGATTATAAGACTTTATAAAACTGAATGCATATATGAAGTTTATGGTTTATATGTAGATGTTCCCCAAATGTCTCATGTGCTCATGAGTGGGATTTTGGGGAGATGACTGGATCCTGGGGTGTGATACTCCTCAGGGAGTTAGTCCACTGCAGCTTGGAAGGTAAAGCCTGGATGGAAGAAGAGACACTGTGGGAGTGGCCTGGTAGGATGTATCTCAGTCCTTCCTTCCTTCCTCACTTTCTGCTTCCTGCTACCATTCCGTGAACCATTTGCTCCTCTTGCTGCCCACTCCCATGCTGCCCTGCCTCTGAACCAGCTGAGACTAAGGACTGAAAACCGCTACAAACTCTGACCCCAAATAAACAGTTCCTCCTTTAAGTTGTAGGTGTTAGGCATTGTGTCTCAGCAAGGAGAAAGTAAATAAGACAACTAGGAAGTAAGAAAGATCTCAAATCAGTATCTAATATTCATCTTTGAACAGTTATTTTAAAAAGCAAAATATGAACCCAAAAATATAAGTGTAAATTCAAAATATAAAGAAGATAGAACAGCAAAAATTAAAATAGAAATCAATGAAATTGAAAATATTAAGTAAATAGAAAAAGTAAGTGCAAACAAAAGGTAGTTCTTTGAACAAAAAAAAATCAACAATGAAGTAATCAAGCAGACTAGAAAAAGAAGAGAGGAAAAAATTATTAACATCAGAAATGCAAGAGGGGACATAAATATAGATTTTTTTTGAGACGGTGTCTCACAATGTAGTTGATGCTGGCCTTAAACTCAGGCTGGCCTTGAACTTGTGATAATCTTCCTAACTCAACCTCCTGAGTGCTAGGATTACAAGCATGTGCCACCATACCCTCCATAAATATAGATTAAATGGCAATTAAAATCATTATAAAAGAATATTAAAAACCCTTCCATTTCCAGAAATTTGAGAATATAGGTAAAAGAGATTAATTCTCTAGTAAATGTGATCTACAATATCACACAAGAAAAAATAATCTATGTAAAACAATATCAAATTAAAAATTGAAGCAGTAATTTATAACACTTCATCACAGAAATGCCAGTAGAAGGGCTTGATTGTAAAATCTACCAAATATTTATGAAAATGTTATACCCATTCTCAATGATCTTTTATAGAACTTAGAAGTAGAGGGAATACTTTCTAATTCATTTCAGGATGCCAGTTTTATCTGAAAACCAACATTACAATAAAAGAAAACTAAAAATACTAATATATTTCCTAAACATTGATGTAAAAAATCCTCAACTAAATATTACTAGACTATGTCTAAAACCATGTATAAAAAAATTGCACACCACAGTCATATGCTATTTATACCTTGTATGAAATTCTGGTTTAGTATTTGAAAATCAATTAATGAAATCCAAGAGGACAACACGCTAAACACACACACATAATCATATCATCAGGTGTGACAAATTCCTGTACCTATTGAAGGTAATAACTCTCAATAAACTAGGAATACAAAAGAAGTGTTTAAACTTGATAAAAATAATTATAAATTCCTGACTGTTAACATAATACTTAAAGATAAGAAACCCAAAGCTTTCTCAGTTAGATCAGGAACCAGGAAAACCTGTGCCTTCTTACTACTTCAATATTTCTAGCCAACTCAAAAGTTCTAGTCAACTCAGAGGAAAAGAAAGGAAATTCAAAGCATACACATTAGGAAAAAAGAAAGGAAAAAAATTTGTGAATTATGTTATCAGCTACATGGAAAATGCAAATGTTTCAGGAAAAGGAATTGAAAAAATGAACAAACTCTCTTGAAATTAAAAAGCAAATATGGCAAAGTTGCAGGATTCAAGATTAGTATAAAAACTGAATAAATGTCCTATAAAATAATTAAAAAGTTGAATTGGAAATTAAATTCACGTTACCATATACATCATCTCTCAATAAAATAAAGTAATTTAGTATAAGCTTAACAAAATATTTACTTTATAGTAGGGAAACTAATATTTTCATTAAAATGTTAAAACAGAATTAAATAAGTGAAAAGAAATTTCACGTTCATGGATAGAAAGATACTATATCTTCAAGAAGTTAATTCTTTCCAATTTGACCTATAAATTCATTGTATGCCTAATAAAATCTTAGGAAACTTTGTTATAGATGGAAGAAGCTCATTCTAAGGTATTTCTAGAGAGGCAATAGATCCAGAATAGTCAACTCAAAACTAAAGAATAATAGAGTTGTTGGATTGATAGCACCTGACTTCAAGACCTCTCATAAAGCTTCTGTAATAATGTTTACAAACAGACAAAACAATCAATCTATCAATCAATTAAAGTGAACAGAGAGTTCAAAAATATTTCTGCATAAGTAGTTAACTGATCTTTGGAGCACAAGCAATACAAGAAAAAATAGTACTATCTAAGAATTGTGTTGCAACAACTAACACTGAGAAGGAACATTTTATTCACTATGCATGCAAAATGATACTTTCAAAGATAACTTGGCAGTTTCCTGCAAAAGTTCTGTACATATACTTGACATGTGATCCAGCAACCCTTCTCCCAATGAATTGAAATTCACCCAAATGAATTGAAAGTATATGTCCAAATGACCTGCACAAGGATATTTATACCAATTTTATCTATACTAGCCCAAATTTGCTAACAACCAAGATCTAGTTCAGTAGATCAATGAATATAGAAGTTATGATATGTGCCAACAATTTTGTATTATCCAGAGCTAAAAATGTGAACTATAAGTCATAAAAAGGGAAAAACAAATATAATCATCCTCAGTTGAAAGAACCAATGTAAAATCCTATATTCTTTATAATTCCAATATTAGACATTCTGACAGTCAGAACTATGGAAATAATTTGAGAGATTTAATATTCTTCATCATTATAAGACAACTTAAGGTAAATGCATATTTGTAAAAGCTCATAGTGCAACAAATAGTGACAGTACATGCAAGTGATCTATGGATTTCTAGTGAAAATACTGTATCAATGTAAGTTCATGCACTGTCAGAAATGTATCATTTTGGTGTGGCATATTCCTAGTAAGGAAAACTTGTGTGGGTGTAAACAATAAGGATATGTAAGGTCTCAAACGATAAGGGTCTGTGCTTTCCACTTAAATTTTTAGGAATTTAATTCCCTACTAACAAAGTTTAATAATTGAAAAATATCTGAAAAAATCTTCCACATTTTTAACAAAATTACCTTTAGTCAGTAAAGATTTGGCAAAATATTCTTCTTTTGGATATCTTACGGAGTCTTGGGATTTATAATATGAGTGAAGTTTCTCCAAATGTAGAATCTAGATTTTGGTATTTTATTTCTCTTTTCTTGGCAACCTGGTATGTGCAGAAAATTAAGAAAGCTATGTATCATTTTAGCTTCCCTACTTCAATCTAAGAGCACCCGAATTTACCAAAAGTTTTCAACTTCTTCACCTAATAGTTCATGATTAGAAAATCTTGAAAAGAAAATGTCCAAACTCTACTTCTCCTTGCTTTATATATGTCCTATAAAGTAGATTTGAGAGAAAGCTAATGTAACTACATTCTTAGTTGAAATATTTTATCACATAAAGTTGCCATCCACTAATCCTGGGATGTACTACATGTTGGAGATTCAAGGAAAAAGAAAGCCTGGATTTTGTATTCGGGGAGGAGGGAAGGTATTTATTTATTCAGTGTAACAGAGTGTGCAGAAACCCTCCTAGGAAGATGAAATGTGCATGAGGAAAGTCTACTTCAAAAATTAATTACATAGCGGGGCTTCGTGGTTCAGGCCTGTAATCCCAGCACTAGTGAGGCAGAGGCAGGAGGATTGCCAGGAGTTCATGGCCAGCCTGAGTTACATAATGAGTTCAAGGCCAACCTGAACTCTAAAGTGAAACCCTTTCAAAAAAAAAATGAAAAAATAATTTTACAGGGTTCAAAGAGAGTTAGGGAGGCAACTCTTAGCCTCAACAGAAGATAACATAGTCTATGTAGAAGGTTCAAGTATAGAGACCAGGGAAGTTTAGTTTATTTAGGATTCAGTTTCTCAGTAGGAAATATAAGGAACTTATTTTAAATAACAATTTTCCATGTAGAATTTTATCAAGAGGAAGCAATATACAAACAGGAAAGGTGTACTTCTAAATTTATTGTCATGGCCTTATTTGTTTTAACAAAGATCATCTTACTAATATAACATTCATACAAGGAAGTATTAACTTTATATTTAAAGTATAGAATCATTGTACATTTATTTGTATAGCACAACATCATGATAATATTAATTAAAAGAACTGGTCAAAATTTCAAAATGTATGTTATTAAGGAATGTAAAATTCTGTGCATTTGTGTGCGGGGGAATACTGGTGCATACAAAGACAGAAATCTGCACTTCAGATAAGGCTATTTTAAATTATTTGTTAATAGTTCAAGTATTATTTTAAAGTCTCTTTTTAATTTTAAGACATATTGTGTGAATATCATAAAATAAATGAGAATGTTAAACTGTGTAATCTTTAAGTTTTATGAAAATGCACAGTAGAATTTTATAAAGTTGTAATTACAATTAAAATAAAATGACAAGGAAAATATGTTATTGACAAATTTTGCCTGGAAAACAAAACATAAATATATAGGGAGTGAGAAATGTCAACTTAGTTTAATAATTTTAATTATATCTGATATTTAATGATATAAGTGATGTAATAAATAATTCAATTTTTTCATGTAAAACACCTGAGCAGCTGGGTGTGGTGGTGCAACCCTGTAATCCCACCACTTGGAGAAGATGAGGCAAAAGGATCAAAAATTTGAGCCCAGTTTGGGCAATTTAGCAATTTAGTGAGGCCCTGTCTCAAAATTATAAATAAAAAATAAAGTAAGTTAGTAAGTACGTGTTGAATATTTAGTTCAGTGTGAAGGCCCTGGAGTCAATCTTCAGGAATAAAAATTAATTAATTAATTAATTAATTTGTTAAATATTGGCTTAAAAGTTGAACTGAGGAATGTTTTATTTCTGAATTGGAGCTTTCCAAAGCCATATTATTTTTAATAAACATATTGAAAGAACTTCATAATTAGTGACCCTTTTTAAAAAAACAAATTCAAATATTCATAATCATTCCAAAATATTTGAAAGTAATCCTTCAGAAATCTAAATTAATAGTTTATTAAGTAATAAAATGCATGCAATTAATTAGCTATATTAAAATATTAATTATATATAAACTGTGCCAATGTGTATGATTAGTGGCTATAGTCATTACACAATAATTCAATATCTCTGTTTTAACATTATACTAGCCTATATCATTTTTAAAAAATTAATTTTATTGGTATATTTAAGGTATATTATAAAATGACATTCATTGTTGGAAATTTGCACCTTTACATAATCCATCTCGGTTCTTATTTTTTCCCAATTCCCCTTCCCTCCCTTCAACCCCTCCCTCTTCCCACATACAAAGACTTTGTTTCCATTTTTTTATTTTCTCCTATTAATTCCATTCCTTTCTTTTCCTTTTCTTACCCCTCATTTAAACCTCTTGAAAGAACTTCAACTCAAATTTAACAAATTGAAATTACAGGTTTTTATTTTTCTGAATACATCTGCCCTTGAGTTTTGGGGCTTTTGTTTTTAGGACGTTTATAAGTATACACACATACAGACATGCAAACATATAATTGATTTTGTATGCACTTCAAAAGTTTTTCATATATATCATTATAGAATATACAAGCTCCAATACTTCTATAAATTTTTGTCTTTAGTTTAGCTGTTACTTTCCACAATGATACTGAAAATAAAATTTCTTAGAGTTGAATTTTAATTATGTTCTCCATTTCAAAGGTGAATATTGATATTATCATTTATCATCAAGTAGACTTGCATACTGCCAGCCAAATTATTTCATCATTGGTTAACTATATAGTACTTACCATTTCTGCATTGGCTATCTTGGTCTGTAGCAATTTCTACAGTAAAAATAGACAATTTGTTCCTTGATGCGCATCTCTTTGAAAACTTATATGATAAATTCACATTAAAACACAATCTACTATACTCTCCATCTCTAATTTTCTCTGAAGATTCTAATTCTGATTTTGATTCTCAAATTATATGATTCTTTAGGTAGGTTACATTTAAGTTGTTTCAAAGATTTAAAAAAAAACTTTAACAATGATAGAATTCCTTTTTCTCTCATTTGAAAGCCAATATTATGCTCATAATTCTCAGATGAATAAAAAATTTCTGTAAGAATTAAATTCACTAAAACCAAAAGAAAGTCAAATAAAATATTAACAGCTCTGAAGGCATCCCAGTTAAATTTATTACATCAATCAACTAAGTACTGTAGTTCTACACTGATTACTCTTATTCGTGAGTAATAGTATCAGGTATTGCTGTTACCAGACAGATACCTCCTTCCATCTTTCTGGTCAAAGCTCTATGCTTCTTTATTGATTCTGAAGGAATAGATGTTGAATTGTACATGCAGAATCTTTAAGCTCATAATAAATTATCAGTACTTTTACCCTAGAATGTATTATTTCCTGAAGAATGAATCATTTTATAAGGTGCATTGATATTTTACCTTTACCAAAAAGACTAATTTTGGCCCCACATACAAACACTTGCAATTACATATTATATATATGTATGTATATGTATATATATGTATGTATATGACATTTATTTAAGTGAAGAGCAGGAGTAAAATTTTGTAAATATATTATTTTTATCTGTCAATGATAATTTTGATATTTACAGCTAAATAAATGGTTGAATTTGATCACCAAAAAAAGAAGGGAATTGAAAAAAATAAGAACCAACATTGATTATGTAAACGTACAAATTTCCAACAATAAATTTCATTATAGTGTGTACATTACATACACCAAAAAAATTAATAAAAGTTAGAAAAATAAACACTAACATTTTTTATTGAGTTTATGGGTACATTCTAGGTATACAGTACAGTTACATACATTAAGAGGAACTTGCACCTTTACATGACAGGTCTTGATTCTCATATTTTCCCCTTGTCCCTGCCCTCCCTTTACCCCTCCTCCCTCCACCTTTAGAAACACTTCATTTTCATTTTTAAATTTTTCATATTTTTTTCTTTTCCCTTATTAGCTTTCAGGAGAGGTGGCATTGTATTGAATAATGCAGTGTTTTGCAACTTGAAATAACATGAGCTATCAACATTGAAAAATAAAATCATCATAATGAAAATATTAGGAACATTATCCTTAGCAAAAGAACAGTTCAACTCACACCATAAATTAAAATAATGAAATTTCATCATTATTATTCAACATCTTTGTAACTAAATTATAAAATAAAATACATTAAAGTAACAAGCCAAAAAGGTAGAAAATTGAAAAAAAACCACTTTCCCATAGGATTTATTGATTATGTAATTACAAGATTATGATGCAAAGAAATAGTCTTAAAACAGTAAATTTTGACAGTGTTGTTAATCTTAAGATAACTGTATAAAATCAATGATTCAGTTTGTAAAATTTAAATTATGTATACCTTAAAAGAAATAAAAGTAATATTACATTTGCAATATTGACAAATCTAAAATAATATTAGAAAAATTTATTAAGAAAAGTGGAGTAAAAAGGTTTATTTTTGTAGGTCATAACTCAAAAATCTAAATTTCAAAAAGAAAGGTCAAGCAATAAATTTTCAGTTGAAAGGCAATTGGGCTGTTTCCAAGTTTTAGCTATTACGAACTGTGCCCCTATAAACATGGATGCACATATATGTCTGTGATATGATTCTTTTCATTCTTTTGGAAACATACCCAGCAGAGGGATGGCTGGGTCAAATGGAACCTGTAATCCTAGTTTTTTGAGGTATCTCTATGTTGCTTTCCACAGGGGGGAAAACTAAGACCAAGATACATTAAGTAAAGGTACAAGATCCCAATGATGAATGTAACTGTACTGTATACCTAAAAAGTACCAATAAACTCAATGAGAAAAAAAAATTGACACATTTTCAGGAAATACTACAAACAACAAATAACATAAGTAAATTTATTAGGAACTCAGTTACATTTCCAAGTTTTAATTTCTTTATTTGATAGATAAAATGAAGAGTGATAAAATCTTAACAGCTTTAAAGTTACCTAACATAAAATGTAATGAAGTTTTCTAATTAAATCAATATTGTCTTTGAAATAAACACATATATATAGCGTTGACTGGTGTATAAATAAAGGGACAAGTAGAAGTAAATTGGGAATCCTAAAATAGATCCCAGTTTTTTTTGTTTTTGTTATTTTTTTTTTTTTTTTGGTACCAAGGATTGAACTCGGGTCCTTGCGCTTGCAAGGCAAGCCACCGAACAGCTGAGCTAAAGCCCCGGCTCCCAGTATTTTTGAATATTTAATGTGTAGCAAGTGCAGCAATTCAACTTGAGGGAAAAAAGAGATTAGGTGATAAACATTGTCATAATTCCCTCTTCAATGAAAGTAAATAATTCCATCTTTACAGCTTATGTGTAAAAACAAAATACAAGTGTTTTTAGACATAAGCATTAAAAACATATAATGATAAATATATCAAGAAAATGAGACTATATTTAAAAAGAATTGAGGAAAACCTACCTTATCTTTAAAATTGAACAAAGGAACATTCACCAAGAAAAAATTTTAAAACATCTGCCATAAAGAAAAACTACAAAGCTTTGGAGACTGGCAAAGTGATGGTTACAATAGTAGTGACAATTATCAATACCTCTTGAAATGATTTATGAAATAACTTGTGACCTCGTGGAAAAGGGACATAGTCTAGTTTTAATCTTTAGGAGGTTGAAATCCAGTTTTTCCAACACCATTTATTGAAGAGGCTATCTTTCCTCCTCTGAGGATGGTCAGCTCCTTTGTCAAAGATGAGGTAGCTGAGTACATCTGGCTTTGTTTTTGTGTCTTCTAACCTGTTCCACAGATCCTCAAGCCTATTTCATTGCCAGTACCATGCTGTTGTTATCAAAGTGGCTTTGTAGTATAGTTTCAAATTGGGAATTATTATACCTGCTGCCATGTGTCTGTTGCCTAGGATGGTTGTCGCTATTCTAGGCCTCTTATGGTTCCAAATGAATTTTTGTATTCTTTTTTCTAGTTCTGTGAAATATAGTGTTGGAATTTCAATTGGCATTGCATTGAATATGTATAGCAGTTTTGGTAGTATGGCCATTTTCACTATGTTTATTCTTTCTACCTAGGAGCAGGAGATGTCTTTCCATTTTTTTATATCTCTTCAATTTCTTTTTTCAGAGTGCTATAATTTTCAGTGTAGAGATCTTTTGCTCCTTTTGTTAGATACTTCATTTTTTGGATGCTATTATAAAAGGAATTTTTTCCCTTATTTCTCTCTCAGTGAGTCTGTTATTTGTGTATAAGAAGGCTATTGATTTTTTTTGGTATTCACCTTGTATCCAGCTACTCTACTGAATCTGTCAGTTAAGTCTAGAAGTCTTTAGGTGGAGTTTTTTAGGTCTTCAATGTAGAGTATCATATCATCAGCAAATAATGACAGTTTAACTTCTTCCTTTCCTATCTTTATTGCTTTAATTTCTTTCTCTTGTCTAATTGCTGTGGCTAATGTTACCAGAACTATATTGAAGAGGAGTGGTGATAGTGGACATCCTTGTCTTGTTCCTCATTTTAACGTGATAATTTTCAGTTTTTGGCCATTTAATATGATTTTGGCTTTTGGATTTTCATAGATAGCCTTTATTCAGTTGAGATATAGACCATGTATTTCAATTTTTGAAGAGTTGTTATGAATGGGTGTTGAATTTTGTCAAATGCTTTTTCTGCATCTATTGAGAGGATCATATATTTTTTTCCTTGACTTTGTTAATATAGCTTATTACATTTATTGACATGTATGTTGAACCATCCTTGCATCCTTTGAATAAATCCAACTTTGTCAGGATGTATGATCTTCTTGATAATCCTCTTTGCTCTGTTTGCTAGCATCTTATTAAGGATTTTTGCATCTATATTCATTAAGGAGATTGGCCTGTAGTTCTCCTTTTTAGTTGCATCTTTCCCTGGTTTGGGAATCAAAATGATACTTGCTTCCAGTAATGAATTTGGAAGTATAGCTTCCTTTTCAATTTCATTGAAAAGTTTGAAGAGTAAAGGCAATATTCTCTAAATGTCTTGTAAAATTAAGCAGTGAATCCATCAGGTCCTGGACTTTTCTTTGTTGGTAAATTTTTTATTACATTTTCAAATTCACTGAATGTAATTGGGGTTTTTAAAAATGTTTTTATATTCTTTGTTTGCCTTTGGTAATTCATAAGTATCTAAAAATCTGTCCATTTTTCTGTGTTTTCCATTTTATTGGAGTACATGTTCTAAAAGTAGATATTAACGATCCTCTGGATTTCTTTTTGATCTGTTGTGACTTCTTCTTTTTCATTCCTGATTGCATGGATCTGAGCCTTTTCTTTCCTTTTTTGATAAGATTAGCTAAGGGTTTGTTGATTTTATTTATTCTTTCAAAAAACAAACTCTTTCTTTGATTTATTTTCTGTATCTTTTTCTTAGTTTCCACTGCATTGATTTCTGCTTGAATCTTTATAATTTCCTCTCTTGTTTGAGCTTTGAGTTTTTCTTGCTCTTGTTTTTCTAGGAGTCTAAGATTCATCATTAGGTTATTTATTTGAGCTTGCTCTGTTTTCCTGGTGTGGGCATTAGGCACAACTCTGGAAGACATTGGCATAGCAAAAGACTTTATGAACAAATCCTCAGTAGCATGGGAACTAGCAGAAAGAATCAACAACTGGGATCTCATCTTATTAAAAAGCTTCTGCACTCCAAAAGAAACCATCAACAGAACTAAGAGACAACCTACAATGTGGGAAAAAAATTACCAGCTGCTCCTCAGACAAAGTACTATTATCTAGAATATATAAACAACTCAAAACAACCAGCCTCCCCAAATATAAAGACCTGATACAAAAATGGGCATCCGAAATGAACAGACATTTCTCAAACTAAATTAAAAGTATCAAGTAAATATATGAAACAATGTTCCACATCACTGGTCATTTGAGAGATGCAGATGAAAACTACACTGAGCTTCCACCTCACCCGACAAAGAATGGCTGCTATCAGGAAATCTAACAATAACAAATGTTGGCAGAGGTGTGGGGTGAATGGAACTGTTCTCCATTGTTGGTGGGAGTGCAGAGTGGTGCAACCACTGTGGAAATCAATATTGAGATACCTCAAAGAGATGGAACTAGAGGTTCCATTTGAACCAGCCAACCCTCTGCTGGGAATCTTTCCAAAAGAACTAAAAGAATCATATCACAGTGACATATGTGCACCCATGTTTATAGTAGCATAGTTTGTAATAGATAAAACTTGGAAACAGCCCATTTGCACATCAGTTGGATACTGGATAAAGAGGATGTGGTTTTTCTATAACATGGAATATTACTCAGCCATAAAGAATGAGAAAATAGATTCATTTATAGATAAATGGGTGCATATTGAGGATATACTCCTAAGTGAAATAAATAAGTCACACATGTGTAAATACAGAATAGTTTCTCAGGTGTGAATAAACTGTAATAGTACATAAGATGCTAATGAGATTACTGACATTGTGAAAAGGGAATAAAGGGGCTAAAGGTGTAGGGAAGGTTGGATGTGTAAGGGAAGGGTAACAAGGGAAAGAAAAAAATGTGAGATAATGAAAAGATGGAAATAAAATGTTTGTAGATGGGGAGGGGTGGGGGGGTCAAGGGAGGGCAGGGACAAGGGGACAAAATGAGAACCAAGACCTGTCATGTAGAGGCACAATATCCCAACAATGAATGTAAATGTACTGTATCCCTAAAATGTACCAATAAGCTCAATTAAAGCTGAAAAAAATAGAATTGCTTACTTTCTACAAAGTTTTTTGAATTTCATATATAGTTTGTATAAAAAAACCTTTTAAATATATGGCTTGCAAACATCTTCTTGAGGTCTCTAGGTTGTTTCTTCACATTGTTAACTCCTTGTTGTCATTACTTTTGATTTTGGTATTTTTGTGTCTATTTTTATTTTTGTGTCCTGATTTTTTGGGAGTGAATGAAAAAAAAAATCACTTCCCAAATCATTGTGAGAGTTTTCCCCTATATTTTCTTCTTGTAGCTTTAGATCATCTAGTCCTATGTCTTTAATCTACTTAGGGTCATTTTTATATGTGGCACAAAATTTCTTCCTTCCTGAGGGAATTCGGTTTTTCCAATATCATTTATTTGAGAAACTATGATTTGCCATTATATACTAATGATATTTTTCTTAAAAATCATTTCTCCATGTATGTGTGAATTTATTTCTTGCCTTACCTTTCCATTGGTCAATGTGTCCTTGGGCAGGATAGGTTTTTTCTTCTGTAACTCTTTTGTGAGTTTTATTAGTATATATTTACAGTATATAATGATTACATTCACTGTAGGGAATTAGGATAAGTACATAAGGCATTTCAGTTCACTTCTTTTACCACTCTCCCTCCATGCACTTTTTTTCCAGCATTATATTTATTTGTCTTATAAAACTTTATAAAGATAATTATCACATATGCAGATTGAAAATCTGAGTAATAGTCTAAAGAAGATATAAAGCATGTAAGACAATTGTACAATGTCATGGTACACTTTTAGATACAATGTAAAATAAATTAAAAGCAGGTTGTGTGATGCCTTCAGATTCTTTGTGTGAGGTTTCATTAGAATTTTAGAATTGTTTTCTCTATTTCCATTAAAAGTACATTATATTGATTCGATATACAGTAACTCCCCAATTTATATTCAAGTTGTGAACTTTCACAGCTGTAAAGTATAAGACTCACTTTGGCAGATTAAGAATAAATCTGCTTTACAAATGTTCTCCTGGAATGGAACTCACTCATAAGTCAGCAACTTAATGTATCTCTTTTAGTAGTATAGACATTGTAACAATATCATTGGTTCTACCCATGGACATAGGATATAAATTTACTTGTGTGTTCTTTATAATTTTATCTTTGTTTCATAGATTTGAGTGTACAGGTATTTTTATCTTTTTGGTTAAATTAATTACCAAGAGTTTTCACTGTTGTTAAATTATTCTTTTTAAAGAATTATTATTCTTTAAGTTTATTGGTACATTTTAGGTATAAAATACAGTCACAATCATCATTGGGATACTGTATCTTTACACGACTTATCTTGGTTTATCTTTTTCCCTATTTCCCTTAGTAGTTTATGTCTTGTTTTCTTCTCAGGTATTTTGCTGTTGGTACAATCTCCTTAACTTAGAATTCAATTACATCTCATAAACCCATTATAAATTGAAAATATCAGAAGTCAACAATGAATTGTGTAGACCTAACCTAAGATCATAGCTAAGCAATACAATGCACTGTTAGTTATTGTTTCTTCACTGTCATCACCAAATGGCTGATTCACTCAGAGCAGAGGCTTACTGCAGCCACTTCACCTTGCCAGACAGCCTAGTTCAGCACATTGATACAGTTCAAAAAGATAATATGTTCAAAACTTGAAGCACGGTTTCTACAGAACACATCTCACTTTTGCACCACAATGAACTAAAAAATTATCCTGAGTAGAATTTTCCCAAAGCAGGGAACTACAGTATTGATTTGTGAACTTTAAATGTTTTCATTATTCCTATGTATTTTATATATGTATATTTATATGCATATATGTGCTACAGTCTATACATACATAATCGTATTATCTGAAAACAAGCAGAACTGAACTTTTCCCTATTCTGAAGTGGCAAACATGATCATCTTTGTCTTAAAGGCAAGGTTTTGAAGTTTTCATCATTTAAAGTTATGTTAGCTCTAGGCTAATTAATGTTCTTTGTGCTGTGGATCATTCTTTTTATATTTAATTTAGCAATAATTTTTATCAAGAAAATAAGTGGCACTTTTTCCTATCTCTTTAAGTTTATTGTTGAATTTTGAAGTGCTTTTTCTGGTGCTACTGAGACAGTGATACTGTTTCTGTCCTTCATTCTTCTGCTAAGAGGCATCACATGAGTCCATTTGCATATGTGACTCCTCTTTGCATCCATGGACAGGTTCAAATCGATCATGGTGGATGGACCTTCAATGTGCTGTGGAATTTGCTTTGTTAATATTTTATGAGTATTTTCATATCTGAGCTCATCAAAGATATTTGCCTATAGTTTTTGTAGTTGTTGCTTGTTTATTTCTTACACTATCATTATCTGTCTTTGATACCAAGGTAATACTGGCTTCATAAAACTAATTTGGAAATATTGTTCCCTCTGTAATTTTTGGAAGAGTTTGAGAATGATTGATATCAGTTCTTCTGCAAATTATTTAATTTAACAATGAAATCAACAGATTCTAAACATTTTTTGATGAGAGATATTATGATTAAAACTCTTTACTATATATTGGCCTGCTCATTTTTATGTCTTAATAATTCAGCCTTGATAAACAGTATGTTTCTAAAAATTCTCTATTTCTTCTAAATTATACCATTTGTTTGCATATAATTGTTCAAGGTTAGTATTTGTATTACTCTATTTCTATGGTATCAGTTATAATTATTCCTCTTTCATTTCTGCTTTGATTTATTTGAGTTTCTTCTACATTAGTATATTTATGTTTGTTAATTTTTAAAAATTTGAAACACCAACTGTTAGTTGTGTGTGTGTGTGTTTGTGTGTGTTTGTATTTAATGTATTCTTACTGCAGTCCTAATTCCCATCCTTCTGCTTAGTTTTGACTCATTTTATTCTTTTTCAAATGTTGGGATTTACTGCTAAGTTTTAAAATTTAGGATCTTTCTGCTTTATTTCTGTTTCTATTAAATCTTACACTTACATGCTAACTTCTTCCTTAAACCAACTTTCTCATGATAGCAAATGAAAGCAGCAGTTCAACAAATTCTATATGTACAAAATATCATCTGAAACAAGATAGCCTTTTGTTTTCTTAGATGGTCCAGAAAAGTCTCTTGAATTCTTGTACAACTTCTAATATATGTGCTATTCTTGATAAATGGTGTCTAAATGAAAAGATCTAGGAAAGCTGATCTTTTCTTAAATTGAGCATAACGTGTTTTTTTTGTTGTTGTTGTTGTTGTTTTGTTTTGTTTTTTATACTGGGGATCAAACTCAGGTACTTGTGCTTGTGAGGCAGGCGGCGGAACCACTGAGCTAAATCCCAGGCCCATTGAGCATAACTTTAAAAGGCAAATTTTTTTTTCCTTTTTATTGAGGTTATTGGTACAATCTAGGTATACAAATACAGTTACATTCATCATTGGGATTTTGTACCTTTACATAATAGGTCGATTCTCATTTTTCCCCTTGTCCCTGCCCTCCCTTCACCCCCTCCTCCCCTCCCCATTTACAAACACTTTATTTCCATTTTTTCAGTTTCTCATATTTTTTTCCTCTCCCTTATTACCTTTCCCCCACCCTTCCCACTTTCCTTACACCTTTAGCCCTTTACTTCCTATTTCACATTATTAATTGTCTCATTAGGATCCTGTGTACTATTATAGTTTTTGCACCAAAGAAACTATTCTGTATTTCAGTTAAAGAAATCTCTGTATGAACATTAAAAATAGGTAATCCTAAAATAAACTTAAAAAGGAAAGTAAAAGAGAAAAGGCAATGATGTAACATCAAAAGGCAAATTTTTAATGGTAAAACAGAACCTGGAGAAATGAAGAGAGTATAAAAAAACCTACCAAAGACCTTGCAATATTAATTAATATTTGTTCACATGCATCCTTCTTTCCTATACATATCAAGGTTAAAAATGACGATGTTTGTAATAGCTAAAATTTGGAAACAGCCCATCTGCCCATCAGTTGGAAACTGGATAAAGAAGATGTGGTTTTTCTATAAAATGGAATACTACTCAGCCATAAAGAATGAGAAATTAGAGTCATTCATAGGAAAATGGACACATATTGAGGATATACTCCTAAGTGAAATAAATAAGTCACACATGTGTAAATACCGAATAGCTTCTCTGGTGTGAAAGCTATAATAGTACAGAAGATCCGAATGGGATAATTAAGAGTATGAAATAGGAAGAAAAGGGCTAAAGGTATAGGGAAAGGGGGAAGGGTAGGGGCAAGGAAATAAGGGAAAAGAAAAAAATATGAGAAAATGAAAAAATGGAAATAAAGTGTTTGTTAATGGGGAGGGGAGGAGGGGGTGAAGGGAGGGTAGGGCAAAGGGGAAAAATGAGAATCAAGACCTGTCTTGTGAAGGTACAGGATCCCAGTAATGAATGCAACTGTATTGTAGACCTAGATTGCACCAATAAACTCAATAAAAGGAAAAAATATAAATGAAAAAAATGACGATGTTTACAAGGAATATATCCATATTCTCTTGAAAAGAAGAAAATGCCATCAGAATCATTATCAGAATCCAAGTCTATACCAATTGCGCTGGCTTAGTTCATTGGGATAGTCTTCATTGTGCATTTTTTTCACTTCTGCTCTTGAAATTAATATTGCAAGTGTAAGACACCTCAGCTTAGAAACCTTCTTTGAATTTATTAAGATAAAATGACCAAAACTCACACTACTTCTATTTTTGTCAAATTCTAGCAATTTATTGCCCTAAAAAGCTAAGGTATATGAGTTACCCAACAGTTGAATAATTTGGCATCTAAAAACAAAATTTTTGTCAGTGTTTGTTTGGGATTAAGACAGTGTCTGGAAATCTCTGCCATATATTAATATTGTGTATCCTTATAGTACTCAGTTGATTCAATATAATCCTCCATCTAGGAACAATTTACATAATAAATTGGCATAAGGAAGTACCAATAACTCACAGCCACTGTACACATTTTTTTCCAAATTCATTGGCAAGATTACAGTTATTTCGTCTTTTCTTTATCAGAAAAATTTACTAAGGTGTGTGTGTGTGTGTGTGTGTGTGTGTGTGTGTGTGTGTGTGCATGTGCATACGCATGCATTGGTAATGGGAAATTTTTCCAAGATTCCATTTTTTTCACTAAGCTTACTACTTTCTCACCTTTAATAGCATTAAATGTGTGTTAATCTACATAACTTTGGTTTCTAGACTTGGGAAAGAGAATGTTCACTAGCTCATGCTGCAGTTCAACTGCTGAAAGATTATCTCTTGCAAAGAAAATGATGGGAAGCATTAATATTCTCCATAAGTGCATATACTCCTTAAGTGCTTATACTGATTATTTTGCACTCTAATCTTCTTGGGTGAAATAAAAGAAATCAGGCTCTTTTGGGCAGAGAGGAGGAATCAAGATTGGGGAGCAAGTGATGAGTATCTACTCGAATAATTATTACTTATTAATTGTGTCTGTCAATGTAAGTTGAATGATGTGTTTTAGTAACATTAACAGGCTTACCATCGAAAGATTACCAGATTTGAAAGACTGGGTTATAAAACCTGAATGTGGTAGCATGGTAACTCATGCCTGTAATTCCAGGACTTCCGAGGCTGAGATTTCGGCAATTTTGAGCCTAGTCTGGGCCGCACAGCAAGATCCTGTCTCAGAAAAAAACACAAAACCAAAGCAAGTCCCAACTCAAAAAAAAAAAAAAAAAAAAAAAAAAAAAAAAACAAAAACAAACAAAAAAAAAACTTTCCAAAAGGCAGGGGACAAACTAATAACTATGTTAAGATATGTATGTGAGTTGAATATTTTATTCTTATACTATTGTTGATGAAGAGTATATTTTTAATTTTTACGTATTAGTACAACAAAGTCCAAGAATGTGAAATAATTGTGAGAAGAATTAATGTAGAGTGCATGAGACAACACCAGAGCAGAACAGACTGACTCGAAAGCATAACCTCTACTCCATCACACTATAACCTCTATATAATCTAACTTCAGGTCATGTTTGAAATAATGAAATTGTAAAATGCTTCACTCTGAGATCTAAAATATATTCCACTAAATAGTAAGTGACAATATGAGCTAGCAGAGACCACAATTCAGTGTTCAGATGTGTTATGTGGAAAATTTTTCAGAAATTCTTTTCATGTATTTAGCAGGTTCATTTTGTATTTCTACTTCATAAACTAAAAATAAAACTTTCCCAGCAAAGGATATAAATTTAATACAGAATTGAAGACTCTCTTAATGATAAAGCATGTTGAACATCTCCTTTAAGCATGCAATTTATCTCCTTTAGGTCTTAGATTCACTGTCATTAAATGAAAGACTTTGAACAACCTAATTTCTAATTTCCTATAAATATATCGGGTAATCATTTTATCAATTAAGTAAAAATGGTTTAAACTGTAGTTTGAATTTATAGATTCAATACGGTCTCATTAAAATGGATAATTTCACATCTAACTATATGCTAGACAATGATTTATCCATTTTTCCTGTCCCCTTAGTATTTCTTTGTTTCCTGACACAGAAGATTAACAAGTTACACTAAGACTCAAAGGGACAGAGGTCAAGAGAAAGGGCAATTCAGCAGTATAACTTATATTATCTTATACCTGGTTCTTGATTCGTGAGAAGAAGATTGATTTCCCAAAAAGTAGGTGAGCTCGTGGAACTTAATAGAAAGATCATTATCCTTGGACTTGTGGGGGCCAAAATTTATTTGAAAAGTTACTCCTTCTCTATGTGCTTCTACTTCACTTGTTTACAAAATGAAAATAATAAATAAATTACTTATAAGGTTTTGTCAGAGAGATTAAATGCAATTTCAAGGTCTCAGGCTGATGTATAATCCATCATTTAAATATTATTATGCTGTTATACTAACTAATACTTTAAAGAATCCGTCTAAGAAATCAATGAATATGGAAGTGGAATGGTGAAGATTTTACAAAAATTGAAATGAAGGAGCATTATGATGACCCATCCAAAAGTGTGTATGGATGAAGACTTAAGGAAAGTAGGGAAGGAGATACTTTGTGGCAAACTGTCAAAAGGCTAAGTGTTGTGAGTCAGAAATGCCGTGACACTTAGAATTAATATGCATACCATGGGAAATGGTTTTAACTATAAAAACAAAGCATTTTAAGGGAGACTTTAGTAACTGCTTGTTCCATTAGTATTTATGTACTCCTTTTATTAATGCAAATGCTTCATTATTTGAAATCTTTTAGATATTATATAGTAAATCTTTTAGACATTATATAGTAAATCTTTTCCTAATATATTCACACAAGAATTTCTTTTAAAATTTCTCTGACTGATTCTCTTTAATACGTTTACTGTAAGTGAGAAACAATTGGAGATTTTAAGCAGATGTTTCAAATATGTGTTTAACAAAGTATGTTTTTCTAACAATATAAACAAATTTATGACTTCTAAGTATTTTTTCTCTTGATCTTCAGGGCAAAATTATAAAATGAATAGTAATTATTATCATACTTACAATTATAATTAAATACTGTAGTTAATAAATTTTAAACAAGAATTCAGGTATCATTCAATTGAATATTTTTTCATATTTAAGACAAATATTTTGTAATCATGTAATCATGTAATCATGATTCTTGTCTTAATTCTTGTCTTAATTACTTTTCTTATTGCTAAGACAAAGCACTCAATACACAAAGTTAAAGGAGGAAAGGTTTAGGTTTCAGTCCATAATCAGCTGGCTCCAGGGCGAGGCATGATGGCAGAGAAGTATCACAGAGGAAAAATAGTTCACGGTGGGCAGAATATAGTAAAGCAACAAGGGATGACCCTAGCGGCATTTTTCTGCTCCTTTAATATTCTATCTAGGCTATCAGGATTAGGCTGTTGACAAACTAATCAGTGAACTGTTTTAGTAATCACCCACCCTTATCCCAGTACCCTAAATCCTAGCATTGTTACATGAACCTATCACACACTCTAGGTTCAGAACCTCTGAAAATCCCCACCTATTACTGCATGAGGCTTTGAGGGAACATCTGGATGCAAACCATAGCAATACGCTAACTCATGAAATGTACTATTGTTAGCATTGAGTGGCATGGGGATAAACTCTGAGCCAGTTTGTGTTACCCACTGGCCAAAGTGTACACTAACATTGAGCCTCAATTAGTCAATATCATGAACAAAATTCCATTTTTTTTTAATTTAAGGAAAATACAATTACATGATTACATCTGGAAGTACTTATAAAATATTCCCTGCAAACTCGTGTACCTTATGTTAGTCCAGCCAACACTAATATATTGAGAAAATAAAATAACTACTTTGGCCCAAATTTAGTAATTACTTTAAAATAATTGTTATTTTTCTCCAGGAAGAAGATAATATTCACCAAATACGCAGTTGGTGTTTGTTCCTGAGTGTGGCAATGGGTTATGCTAATTCACTTATTCTCCTGTAGGTGAGAAAAACAAACAAACAAAAAAAGACTGAAAGATGAATAAAGTTGAGTGATGGGCTCTCTAATGATTGCCAGAATGGCTTTCCCATTAAAAATACGTATAAGCCGGGTATGGTGGCGCACACCTGTAATCCCAGCACTCAGGAGGCTGAGGCAGGAGAATCGTGAGTTCAAGACCAGCCTGGGCTACATAGTGAGTTCCAGGTCAGTCTCACCTACACAGTGAGACCCTGTCTCAAAAAACAAAACAAACAAACAAACAAAAAAATACATACCAAACATAGATACAATAACTTGACTTTGCACATATCAAAACATAACCATCCTTAGAGGTACCATATTAAAGCAAATTGAGGTAACCAGTCTTGCTCTCAGAAGCTATCGTAAAAAACAGTAGGCATATATTTTGCTGGAGATTGAGATTTAATACATATTTTATTTAAAATGTGAAAACAACAAAAACATTACTAATCTAATATACTTGAATTATAAATATCACTTGACTTCGCATTGTGAATTATACCGTTTGAATTCATTCAATTTTATAAATGACATTTTGGTGTTAATATTAAATAAAATACTAGAAAACGCGATTTGTGTGATGGTTTATAACATTTGAATAGTCCTTGATTACTAGCTAACACTTAATTAGAAATGCTTTAACATATAAATCTGGTAAATATGTTACAAGATTTAAAAGGAGAAGTTTTGTTTTGTGAGTACTGGTGAGGAGGATCCTGTGTCTATTCCATTAGCAGAACTCTTTGAAGCAAAATTTGAGCAGGAATGGAGTTCTCCATCACTGTAATAAGATAAAATAGGTCAAGCCTGCATGGGCCAAACTAAAATAAACCAATTTTCTAAATAGTTTCTCTAGCTGGAGGACAAGCTAACAAAACAGACCAAAAAACTGTGCCTTCCTGGAAACTTGCAATAGGTTGTAATTGAGTAAAGAAAAAGAAGAAATGGAAAAGTTTTACTAGCAAAATCGCAGACTGTCTTTCTGTAGGAAGTATATATCCCTCATTTATTATCATTTTATTTCAGTATTTAAACAGAGGATGCAGGGGCTGGGGATTTAGCTCTGCGGTTCGGTGGCAAGCCCAAGGATGCGAGTTCAATCCTCGTTACCAAAAAAAAGAAAAAAAAAAAAAAGAAAAAATAAACAGAGGATGCATGCTTCTGTCAGTGTTATCCTCAGCTTTATATAATAGACAAAAGCCACAGTAAGTAAATGAAGGGCATATATTAAGTTATATCAATCATTAAGTAACTATATTTACACATTGACATTGAAGCAGGTTTTTATATTGTAAGTCACAATCGAACAGCAGAATAAGGGCATGGTGCCTAGAAGCATTTCACAATACACTCACTGTTTCTAGGATTTCTATTTAAAGTCAGTTGCAGGTAAATTCATTTTTGAAAACTACCTCTGCCTCTGAATATACTTTTAGATTATTGACATCCTAGGCAGTTGAATTTGATTTTGGAATATCCTCCCATTTCTAACTTTTAATCATATATTTGAAAAACTATATTACACCTCTTGGGATAATTAAAACTGCCCCAAGTATCTTAAAACCTGAATTGGAAATCACTGGCTTATGTACTTGGCTGTGAGATATCCATGGCCTATGCTTTTAGCTAAGCCAGTCAGCACAATTTCTCTATTCTCTGAGCGATCTCTGAATTTTATCACTATAATTCATTAATTTAGCTTTGTTTCTCAGGTTTTCATGGAATCTTTCACTTATACTTATGTTGATTTATTTATACAACAAATATTGACTACTTTCCAAATGTCATTTCCCCTAAGAAACCTCTTCCCTTTTCCATTCCCGACATCTCCTTTTCTCATTTTCCATTCTTCAAATTTTCCCTTCTGCTGCTTCTTTATTTGGAAGCCTCCTTCTCAATTGCTTTTCACAGGCTACGTGCTAATTTCATGCAGGTGTCTGATCAAATATCACCTGTCAAGGAAATTCTTCTTGATTTACAAGGAAAGTGCAAATGACCAATAAATGAAGGAATGCTCAACAATGTTGGTCCTTGCAAAAATGCAAATTAAAACAATGATGAGATTCCATCTTACCACAGAAGGAATGACCATCACCAAGAAATTAATAAGAAATGCTAGTTAGGCCATGGGGAAAAAGGAAACATTCTAATCACTTTGAAAAACATTATGGATATTTCTCAAAAAACAAACTAGAAATTCTATTTGACCCAGCTATTCCCTTTCTAGGTATTTTTGCAAAAAGTTTTAAAAACCTCAGAGTTCAGTGATACATGCATACCATTTTTATAGCAGCACAATTTGTAATGATTAAATCTTAAAAGCAACCTGTATGTCCATCAAAGATGAATAAATACACAAAAATTGGTACTTTCACATAATAGAGTACTACTTTTTCAGAAAGGATAAATGAGTCATTTGAAAGAAAACTGTTCCATCTTGAGATCATAATGTTAAGTAAAATAAATCAGACACACAAGGTTAAATTTCATTAGTTTTTCATATACAAGGAAGCAAAATTACAAAGAGTTAAATAAAAGATAACAGAAAGTAGGGAGATCATTCTCAAGTGGGAAGAGGATAACAGGATAACAGATGGGGTAGAAGGGGGAGGAAAAGGGGCTGAAAAAAGAATTAAAAAGTGTTACGTTCACACACCAACACCACAAAGGAATGTAAACATTATGTACTGTAAATGTGCATAATAAAAATAATGAGATAAAACATTATTGTTGCATATTCTCATAATGGTTTTACTCTTCTTCCTTGATCTTTTTGTACTCTCTTTCACTATTTGGAATTACACATTTACATTCTTTTTATTTTTTTTTATTTGTGTGTTTTCAATGTTATAATTCCAAAAAAGACAGCTATTTTGCAACATCAAATTTATATTCTCATCATAAGAAGTCTTGACCATAAATATTCATTAGAAATTTGTTGAACTGAGAATTTCTTTTAAAATTTGTATTAAGAAAATTATCATATTTAAACATTAGATTCAAAATTATATTATTTTATTTTTCTTGTAATGATAATGGATCACATCTAGGGGATCTAGGGGTCTCACACATGCTAAGAAAGCCCATTACTGCTTTAGCTAAATCTCAAACTCATACAATTATGTTTTTGTGATGGATCCCTTTTGGGTATAATCAGAAACTATTAGAATAATGTGATTTAAAGAGCACTTTTAAAGTCTTTTTTTTTCTCAATTGGATTATATTTTATTTACCTGTCTAAACATTAATTTTTTTTTGTTCTGGTATTTGTTGGTAACTACTTTATGAAATTCAAATAATGAGTAAAAGAAAACATATAATTTTTTAAAAATATTTTTAAAAAGACCTAAAAAAGGCCCTTGGCATTATATGAAGGCAAATTAGGAAGATAGCTAAGCCCTAGCATAATATGGTCAAGTGACATTGAGAGAGCTCCTAAACAGTACAGTAATTACAAAAGAATCACCAATTCCCTAAGAAAAATGACATTTAACATTTTCATTGTATGCAACTTAATGGGACAAATGTCTCCTAAATTTCGAGAAAAATTGATAGATTTATCTCTGTTTTCAGAATGTCAGCTACAACGTTAGCAATTTTACTATTCTAAATTAAGAAAGGTTCAGCCACCATTATTGTTTCAGACACCAGTATTTATAGATTAGGTTTTCTCAGACTGCTTTAAGTACTCATGATCTTAAAATGTGATTTTATGATATAGAGAAAGAAGTCCTTTGATTTGCTAAAGGCTCTGGCAGAATCTGCTCAAGTGTCTTAAGTTATTAAACAGAATGTGCAAACAGGTGGATCTCCTTTCTTTACTTGAACATTCTGATATCTCAATTAATTATAACTTGATAAGCATAGACATTCAAAACATAGAAGCACAAACCTCAGATATATCTACATTTTTTATTTTATCTCCTTAAAATATTTTGCTTTGTCAGCCTTCAGGAAACTAAACTGTTTCAGTATCAGTCAAACCTCATCTCATTTTTTCTAAACTCTTTTACATTAAAACAATATTACATGATTTATTTTGCATCGTGTTTTCTAATTTTTCAAGTAATAATTATTCTATTATTTTTCTAGCCATAAATTTTTTACAAACAAGATTTGGATACCATATTCTTTCTGCACAACTTAAGCATTGGTAAAAATATGTATGTTCAAATTCATATATTATATATATATTTATTTATTGTTACAATATGTTTTGTGAAACATACTCAAAGTCTACTACTCCATGTACTAAATATGATTCAATATATTAAATATAGCATTTGTCATCCTATATAGCCCCTCGAAATCTTTCATATTTCTAAATTAATTTTATTACATAAATGTATATTTGTTAATACTTAAATTTTCATCCTCCATAAAGCTATTTTGTAGATCTTTATTTCTTCTTTAGCCTTCAGATCTAAATGGCATCCAAATGTTTGCAATTATACCTCTGTAATTTCTAACACAGTCACCTTTTGTTTAAATTCCAGTTTCCTATTTAATATTTTCATGGTGGTTCTAATTTTCTAGCTTCTCATTTCTACGTTTTTATCATACTGCTCCTTATTCAGCTGGATTTATTTTTCTAAAATAGACTTTTATCAAACACAGCACTGCTAAAATCTTACACTGGGTCTCACTGTAAATGGATTAGTGTTTGAATATCCCATCCTGTATTTAAACCTGACTTACCCGTCAGACCTTCGGTACAATTATTATTCTACATTTTGTCCTTCTCAATAAGAACACTTGTTCTTTCCCAATAAATAATTTATCCCCTTGCTTTAATGCACTAATTATACTAATCCTTCTATATAAAATGCATGATTTCCTTCCTCAATGAATTGAAATACTATTTTTACTTCTAAACTCAGCTTTAATATTTCCTGAGTGCCTTTTTTCATCCTGATAGTCACTACATTCATTTAATATAACACTTATGCTTTATTTTTATAGCCACATTTTCTTTTCTTACTTTTACTTTCATCTGTGTTTTTCAATTTGTTTTAAACCTAAAATACATCTTATTCAATTTGGTATTTGCAAAGGTAAATATGACAAAGTCTTACACGAGTCAATAACTCAATAAAAGGAAATTAGTCAATTAATGAGTTAAAGAGGGAAGGATTGGTGAGTTCACATAAATATTAACATTATGATGGTAAAGATGTGGAAAAGCAATCAAATTTGTAGAGAACAGATGTTACGTGTCAAGTCAGAACATAAGAAAAAATGATATTTCGCTTAAGTGTGCTTCCTTGTTTTGTTATTGTATTTTTTAAAATGTTTTTACTTTATTTTGTCCCATTACCCCCTCCCTTTCTATGTACAAAAGCCTTGTTTTCATTTTCCTTCTGTTTTCACTTTTTTCTTGTCCCTTCCTTCCTTTCTTTCTCCCTCTTCCCTGTCCCCTTCCCTATTTTTTTCTTCAAGCCTAATTAACTCAACTTTCCTACATTATTATGACCCATCTCCATCAGTCCTTATTTATTCTTCTCCTGAAAGTTCTTCATTCTTCTCTTGAACATAGTTCAAAGTCCATGTTATTTCTTATCTCTAACTACATTATCATTAATGTGGACCTTTTTTGAAATTATCTTTTTATGCATATGTATTATCTCTTGATGATACAACCACTTTCACATTTTATTATTTTTAACATCTATTATTAGTTCACAGTTAATGCATAGACAAGAAAAAGTGACTACTGGGTTTCCTTTGTGGGCTTTTGTAAATTAAGTTGTTAAGAAATCAGTCTATTGTGCATATCTTTGTGTGCTAGAGTGTGTCTGTTGGGCATAAAATGGAAAATTTCATCCATAATCCATGACATGGAACAAATACTGATTGATCTTTCCTAAAAAGACATGCATGATAATAATTTATTCTTTTTATTGAATTGGTGGCTAAAAATAGCACTTGAATTGACAAAAGGAACAGTGTTAGTACAAGATTTAGTTTTTGGAGTTTTTCAAACCTGATTTTTAATTCCAGTCCTGGGCCTATTTTACTATACCAACTTGGCATCTCATTAAAGTTTGGGTTCTGGAGTTCATTTATATACCATTAATTATCAAAATATTAAATTATGTTCACATTTGTAAAAGAGTCTGGTTTACTTTCAAACTTAAATATGAGAAAGAAGAAAGAAAATGAAATTTATTTTTAAATTATCAATACTCCAAACTACTAATTCTCTCCTAATGCCACAGGCAGCTTACTGAGATTAACATGATATATTATGGCCATAAACTGACCTTTAATTGATCCATGTTTTAATTCATGTTGTGCTTCTGACAAGATTTCAAGTACTAGTAGATAATTTGAGCTGTATTAAATGCTATAATTATTAAAATATCTTTATGGTGCTGTAATAAGTATTAGAAACTAAAAGTTGAATGTATTAGGTACAAAAATATAAAGTATATTTTGATAATGTGTTAATATTTTAAAAATGAAATAATGCCTGAATCACAGCCAGTGTATAAAATCAAGAAATAAAATATTTTAAAGTATGTGTTTAAAGTTATCATTTGTATTCTTAACTCTTAACAATTTAATGGAAATATTTTCTTGACCAGAATCATCGTGAGCAGTTTTTCCTCATTTGATGATATAAAACCCTCTTACAAAAGACAATGTGGGCTCAGAATTTGCTCCTCACTACCATAGTTTATATAGTAGCAACTCATTCTTTCACTAAGCAAAATAACCCATATGGTGAATTAATAGTCTGATTATTTAAAATAAAGTATGACCAAAAATTGTATATTTTTTCATAACTTTTTGTAAGATAACATAACATAAAATTTAAAAGCAACAACTGTGTTAAATTTATTCAATACAAGAACTAACTGGCTGAAATTATATGTTCCAGACCAATGTTCGGGACAGCCAGTACGCAAATAAACGCGCTGCCCCAGTGACCCTCAGAGTAAACTGTTAAGTTAAAGAAGAGATGGAAGAGGAAAGAAATAGGAAAGAAAGTCATGCATTCAGACTCTGTAAGGAACATGCAATGGTTATGTTATCGCATTTAGCATAAAGAATCACTGGATTTCTCTTTCCCCTGAGAAGCAGCCGAGAGTCCCACCTCAATAACCATCGCGCCAAACAATGCATCAGAGACACTTCCGTTCATTAGCTTTTAGTGTCAACAGAAAATTGAAAGCATACTCTAAAACTTTTATTTAGGGGGATTGTTCTTCCTCACAGAAATACAAGTGTAAAGAAAGTCCAAAGGCCTCTACAGGGATCCTGAAACCAAAATGAAAAGTTAAGATTCAGAGGACAAAACATTATGTAAGTACTCTATTATACCCAGTAACGTTATATTCACCAAAAACTTCAGAGACTTCTGAGGATGCTCAAGTATATTACTTCATGGTATAGGAGAAATCTCGTTCTACTCATGCCATTTAAATAAGTAGTTCGTGGGCTGGGGATTTAGCTCAGTGCTTCTGCTGCCTGCCTTGAAAGCGCAAGGACCCGAATTTGATCCCCAATACTACTACTACTACTACTACTAATAATAATAATAATAATAAATAAGTAGCCCAAAGGGGAAAATGTGGTAGATAGATGCTACACTGTGTCCAGTGACAAGGATAATGTTAAATCTTACTTAAAAATAAACTGAACTTCAAAGATTAATGACTGTACAAGTTAAAAGTGGATAAGAATAAAGAACATGTTATGTACATGGGACAAAACTTATGCTCTCAGGTCTTTTAGAATTCCTAAAATATGGTTTCAACAAAGAGATTTATTCATAAATATTGTACTGTTTTGAATTGCACTTGAAGAGACTATTGTTTTTTCAAAGACCATGATGTGAAAGAGTAAGACTTTGTAAGCAGAGGGCAGAAAAAAATCACTATCACACAATACTAGGAAGTGTTAACTTTATTTCTCCATTGACTTTAATCTCTCTCTCTCTCTCTCTCTCTCTCTCTCTCTCTCTCTCTCTCTCTCTCTCTCTCTCCGGACTTCTGTGAGATGGCAAAAAAAAAAAGGTTTATTTTTGTTTTCAGAGCTTGCTTGCAGGATGGGGTTCTTTGAACTATCACTGATTTAACTCCGCCAACTACATATTCTTAGCTAAAGATTTTAATCTGTTTTTTCTTTTTTTTCCCCTCATCGAGTTTATTGGTACATTTTAGGTATACAGTCCAGTGCCATTCATCATTGGGATCCTGTACCTTTAAATGACAGGTCTTGGTTCTCATTTTTTCCCCATACCCCTGTCCTCCCTTCACTCCCTTCTACCCTTCCCATTTGCAAACATTTTATAATAATTTGTTTTTCAACAAGACAAAAGTAGAACAAAAAATTGTGTGGGTAGTGGAGTGGAGAGGTGAGGGACTATCCTGAGAACCCACTCTAATTAGTAAGGTAGGCACACAATATCTGTTATTTTCTTTTCCTTCTCCGAATGATTATTAAAAAAACCTGCAATAATACATAAGATCCTAATAAGATTACTGACATTTAGAAATGGGAAGAAAGGAGCTAAAGGTGTAGGGAAGGTGGGATGGGTAGGGTGAGGGTAAAAAGGGAAAAGAAAAAAATGTGGGATAATGAAAAGATGGAAATAAAGTGTTTCTAGATGGGGAGGGGAGGAGGGGGTGAAGGGAGGGCAGGGACAAGGGGAAAAAATGAGAACCAAGACCTGTCATGTAGAGGTACAAGATCCCAACAATGAATGTAACTGTACTGTATCCTGAAAATGTACCAATAAACTCAATTAAAGCTGAAAAAAAAACCCTGGTATCTAAGGTCAAATATTTCTTTTGCTTTTAACTATTTGCCATTATCCTTAATATAATAATAATCTAATCGGACACTTGATTTTTCTTCCCATTCAACTATTTTTTACAACATGCAATCTAATACTTTACCCACAATAGGTAATGCATAAAAACAGTTGTTGCATTGATTTAAATTTCAGTGTGGTCAGTTTAAGTCAGGAGTTATTAAGGGACCACATGTTAGCAAAGTCAAGCAGAGAGCCTTTTGTACAAGTTATTAAGCACTATAAAATATGCAGTGAATTAAATTATAAAGTGATTCACTTCACTGAAACTTACTGACTGCATACTACTCTAAAAGGATCCATACTAAAATCTGAGAACGATTCCTGATATCTCTAGTCTACACCATCATCTCTATGTTGCATAAATATTAACTCACTATTAACATTCTCTTTTCTCTCTGATCTGGAACCACACGAGAAAAAACGTAATGGAAGGAGAGACAATTGAATTGAGCAAATGGATTAAAACAAACTTTGTATTCTTTAAATTTATTTCAGTAGCCTTTTATGCTGAACAGGACTTGACTAGTTTCATTGGTAGATACTGAGCAAACCAAAGTTAAAAACCGTAATCCTGCCTACCTGCTGTCTTCTGTCTGCTTCCTTTCCCTTCTTGTTTGCATTCACTCTCTTTTCTTCGAAATCTTCCTTCATCATGCATTTACTGATAAGCCCACCATATGTCAGGTAATAGGGAATACCCAACATATATCAGAAGGAGACTTATTTTTGGTTGATGAATTCCAAAAGTATTGAAACAGCACTATGTTAGGTTCAGTGTTAAATTCTGGAGACCAATTGTTAGGGAAACTAATACTTCTCTGTGTGAAGTTTAGTGTATAAACCCAAAGAGGAAGGATTTAATTTCTACCAAGTAAAATTACTCAGAACCAGTGGCAGACTGAAACAACAGTCAAACTGTGCTGTTTGTAGTTCTTTCTATAGTCTAAGTCACAGTTGTTGCCCCTTTAAGAGAAAAGACCGCATCACTAATCAACGATTCTAATGCTAGGGTGAATTTCACAGATGTACATACAGATGTAGCAATCTAAAGCATTTCAGAAACCAAAATAATCAGTCTGCATATTGCTATTCTAGAGTATTCTGTTGTGAACTGTATACCTATATTTAATTTCTGTATACCTTAATATTTCATATAAAAATTATAACCTTTGAAAATGTATAGTGAAGAATGATTTAATCATAATTTAGCTTTTGAAAATATTTTATTATCTGCTTTTTACTCCCTTTTGCAGCATGACTTTTGTCATAAAATTAAGTATTACTAGAACACAGACAATAAGTATATCATCAGTAATTCTACAGCCATAGTAGACCATTATTTAATAGAAATTCTACTGCGATCAATGAGAGCTTTGTTCAGAAATAAATGATGATGGCTTTACACAAAATATGACATTCAACATTTTGATGTCCATTGGAATAAAATTATCTTGTCCAAGAAAAAACTCATAAACCATCTTGGCATATAAAGGCAGAAACCAAATTAATAATGTTTATTCCCATTTTGATTAAGATTTCATTCAGTGCTATGGGGGCAACTTTGCAAAATGAAATTAAAATAAATAGTTCAATGGAAATAAGTGAGCTTTTATTATTAGTGTGCATACTGTGAATTCTTCCTGAAACTAATTATCATTTTTATTGACAGAGTAATTATATTTAAAATTATTTAATTGTTTATAAATTTCATTTACTCTTACTGTTATGTTTTCAAACATTAGTTTATACAAAGAATTGTAAAAAAGCATACAATTAGGTGAAGTGAAAGTGACAGAAGTATGAGAAAGTGTATAGTTTCATTCTAGATGTTAAAATATGAGATCTGTTAATAAACATTAGGACATCAGATTTCTTATTGATATCACATTTATCTTTTTTTCTTAACAAAAGATCATATGTGTTCATGTTTGTATGTGTGTGCATTGTATGCTTATATTGGTATGTGTTATGTGAGAGAAATAGAAGAAAAATGAAATACAAAGGGAGAAAGAAACAGGAAGACATAGTTGAATGGAACTCTTCATAAGATTTATTTTTTTTTTACTTTATTGGTACATTTTAGGGATACAGTACATTTACATTCATTGTTAGGATTTTGCACCTCTACAAGACAGGTCTTGGTTCTCAGTTTTCCCCTTGTCCCTGCCCTCCCTTTACCCCTTCCTCCCCTCCTCATTTACAACCACTTTATTTCCATCTTTTCATTTTCTCACATTTTTTCTTTTCCGTTATTACCTTTCCCCTACCCATCCCACCTTCCCTACACCTTTAGACCTTTTCTTCCCATTTCACAATGTCAGTCATCTCATTACGATTTTATGTACTCTACAATTTCTATAGATGGTAATAGAATTTTCTTATATACTTTAGAGTAACACTAAATTGATCAGGGGATTTGTATTCTTCCAAAACACAGGTTATAAAACTGATTAAAGTAGTTGTCCTAATACATTTGGATGATTACAACAAAATAGCATAAACTGGGTAACTTATAAATAATATGAATTTGTTTTTCATAGTGCTAGAAGTTAGGAATCCCAACATCAAGATGATGGTAGATTTGGTATCTTGTAAGAACCTTATATCACTGTTCATATAACAGAATCTTGTCACTGTGCTCTCACAAAATGGAAAGAGGAGAGAATTTCTCTTAAGAATGTTTTAAGGACATTAATACCATTTATCAGGGCTCTACCTTCATGGCTTAATAGCCTCCTGAAGGTATCCAATTTCTAATACCATCACCATAAAGATGAGAATTTCAACATAAAAATTTGGTGTAAGTACAAATATTTAGAACCCAGCAGCAGTCTTTTGTTGCTCTTAATCTCAACTTCCTCAAAGGATAACTTCCAAAGTTCAGCAAAGTTTTCTTCTGAATGTTCTTACTTATTCATGGGATTACATATCATTAGTTTGGCCCAGAACAAGTCATTTTAAAAGAGTGTTTTTAACCTGTCTCCCACTGCACCTTTCATATCTCAATCACCTATACTTCCAGGCTCCACCTTGCTCAACCTTTTACTGCAATATAGTATACAATTACCTCCCTGTTTTTCCCAGCTCCCATTTATCATATTTTCTAAGTCGTATGTCTGACATTGATTTTCTCATGAATATTGTGCCTATATTTTTCATATAAATACATCATTTTTAAATCATTCATATTATTAAGATCACTGATTTCTTTTTAGAATATCTGAAAACAAACTGATAAATGGAATTGCAAATATAAATTAGGATATCAAAACCTGGTAACAATCTAGTAACATCCGGACACCAAAAGTCTACTCCAATATTATTGCAAGAGTAATGCAGATACGGTCTTCACAGAGGATGCTAGGAATGCAGAGTAGCTCAGCAGTCTGAAGAACAGGAAAATGATCAGTTCCCTTGAACCATGGATCCCAAAGCCTGACAGATGCCATAGGCTGACCACATTCTTAGTCTTTGGGTAGAAGAATGACAGTACAAATGTCCAGAGCTGGCATAGCACTCTCTATGTAGCTAGCCCGCTCTAGGTACCTTACACGTATCAACTCACTTAATGCTTAAAGAGTCTCTCCGACTTTTAGTAACAGGATGCAGTTGAGAAAAGTGAGTCACACACCGATTATATAATTTGCCATTTTAACAAATTATAGGTCCCAGAACCAAAGTCTTTCGCTTTAGAAATTTCATCCCAAAGTATTCTAAGAATATATTACAATTTCTGCCCTTGTGTTTTTGGTAATAAATGAGTGCTGGGCTGGGAAGTTAGCTCAGTGGTTCTGCCGTGCCTGCCTCACAAGCACAAGGATCCGAGTTTGATCCCCAGTACCAAAAAAAAAAAAAAAAA
>NW_022900950.1:59766558-59778495 GCF_012274545.1 Fukomys damarensis | reverse complement strand
CAATAACAAAAAAAAAAAAAAAAAGAAAAAAAAAAGTCTAATAAAGGAGTGCTGTTTTCTGACTTATAACACTTAGGTCCTTTCATAGTTTTTGTATCTAACTAGATCTATTGGTTATCTTTGGTCACTCGACTCTAGTTCACCCTTTGGACTGAGACCTGATCAATGTCATTCATTTACACATCCACTTAATAATAACAGATTTACCAGACTCAGCCATTATTATACCAGGAAACAGAATTTTTATTCCTCACAAAAACTGTAAATCAATTTTTGAAACAGATAGATTACCCCACTTTTAGAGCAATGTTCACTGATCTATTTAGAGTTTCTGATCCAAAAGATCAGTCTACAATCAATTCATGATATGAAGTAAAATGTCCCCTTATAGGAATTTTTATTATAAAATTCACAAATAGGAAATAAAAAGAAATTCTTTAGGAGTTTCACATCTTTATGTACAAACTTAACTAAATTCTAAATTTATTATAACTCTTCCTTAGGAAATAAACAACAAAAATATCCTCTAGGTTAAACAAAACAAGAATGATCAGGAAATTAGTGGCTAGCCATAATTTTTCTTAAAAATTGCAATAATATAGTTTTGGAACATGTTTACAAAGAAGACCAAACACTCTTTACAAGAATCAAAGTATCACAGGTTGGGCAAGAATTTAGCTCAATGGTATTGCTCCTACCTCCCAAGGTCCTGAGTAGTTTGATCTCCAGTGTCAAAAAAAAGTATTGCAGATTGTGAAAGTAACTACTTTTTCTTTATTTTTACAAAAGCATGTTTTTAATTTCAATATAAATAACTATTTTTGATCATTCATGGTGATTTGTTAATTTGATTGGAGTAAGCAGATTAGGGAAGAATACTCGTGTGTGTGATTGTGACTGAAGGGTGATTCCAGAGAAGGCTGGCACATAGGCAGGACACAGAGGGTGAATGTCCGCCGTGACTGGGGATAGTGCCAGCCAGCAGTTATTAATACCCCGGATGTAATAAAAGGAAAACAAGTAAGAGGTTGGGCTTACCCTTGAAGAGCTGCATTCTGCTTGAGTGGATGATTCTTTTGCTGCACACTACAATTTCCCCAACCTTCCAAGACCGACTCGCGCCAGCCACAGTAGTTCTCTCCAGGGAGAACTGAATATGTGTCCTTGATCCACATATTTTACTTATGTATGTATGTATGCATTCCTTTGAGGCAGGGTCTCACTGTGCAGTGCAGGCTGGCCCTGAACTCACTATGTGTCCCAGGCTGGCCTCAAACTCACGGTGATCCTCATGCCTCCCCAGTGCTGGAATCACAGACACCCACCACCAACCCTGGGTCCACCTTGTTCTGCAGCTTCCAGCTCTTTCTTTTTTGCTCTCTCCACGTGCGTTCTCCCCCCACCGTCTCTCCTCCCCTCTCTGCCTCTTTTAATTTCCTTTCTCCCTCTTTCCCTCCCTCTCTTCCTTTTTCTTGTCTTCTTTCCTTCCCTCTCTTTTTCCTCTTTTACGTTCCTTTCTCCCTTCTCTGCCTCCCTGGCTTCTTGCTCCTTCCTTCCTTCCTTTATTCTACCTCCCTCCTCCCTCACCCTCTCTTTCTTTCTGTAAATTTACATTGGGGTCTTTACCCTGACCTATATCCCACCTTTAAAATTTTGAGATAGGGTCTCATTAAGTCACTAAGTTGCCCAGGTTGGGCTCAAAATTATGCTTATCATTTTTCAGCCTCCCAAAGTGGGGAATTACAGACATGAGCCACTGTGCCTGGCCCAGCTCCTTGTACTGAGTGGCTAGCAAATTTGCTGATTCTCCAGTACACAGAAGGCCAATACCTATTAAAGCCCCTATAAACAGAATATAGGTACATTCTGTTTACTTGTATATGCAAATTTTGTACTTCTGTATAACTTTATGCACTCAAATAATATAGAAAAAAATTTCCCACTAAAGTAAATATTTATCTGGTTTTCAGAATATAATTCATTTACAATGGTATGAATACAATGTATTCATATTCTTAACTTTATTATCTTTAGTCAAATAAAATCTATCATATCCTAAATAAGATTCTGTAAGATAATAAAAAGAGTTGTCGTTATTAAGGACTACTGGCATTTTTAGCACTGTATATATTTTATTTAATATTTTTGGCCATCCTATAAAAGAATTACCATCATAATGTCTGCTTTCTGGATGATTAATTTGGAGTAGAGAAAAGTGAACTATCCAAATTTACACAAGTAGTACTTGGCGAAATAGGATTTGGACTCAGATCGTTAATGCTAATTTATTTTTCTATGTTAAATATTTAATATGTATAAATAAATAATATTATTTTTATATTCCATTGTGTTTCTTACTTCAGTCATTTCCAATGTGATAAAAGTTCATCCATCTTGATTTAAGTACTTTTTTTGTAGTGTAGGGATTGAATCTAGTAAATTTGCACTAAGATACATCCCCAGCTCTTTTTAAAATTATTTTGAGAAAAAGACTCACTAAGTAGCCCAGGATGGGATTGAATTTTCCAACCTCCTGATTTAGTATCCCAAGAGTCCAAGGAATGCAAACTATGATGCATAATGAGGAACTCTGCTAAAGGGACAGATCATTTGTACACATTTAAAATAATAATTATTTAATGTTTATTGTAATATTCACTCTGTAATAAAATTTAATGCAATTTTAGACCATCTTTTTGCATTTTACCCTTCTATTTTCTTTGTCTATTGTAGCTAGTCAGTATTGTATTTCTTTATCCTAATAGCAAACTAATATTTATTTTATAAGTATTATAATAAAACGTTTCTTAAAAAAATGAAAATTCCAAAATATGACCATTTAAACATTATCGTATATATATTTCTGACATTTTGTTCTGAGATACACATTGTAGTTACTTTCATTTGCATTAAATTATACAAACATTTAAAACATTCTTTAGGTAGAAATTTATGTACCTGAATATTAAAAAATAATTTTTATAAGTTTCTCTTATTCCTTTCAACTTTTCTTTTCTTTATTCTTTTACTGATTCAGTGATATTTTACTGTTAATCTTTTTTAACAAAAAAATCCCATTGTTATATTTAATTAGATCTTTAATTTCTCCAGTTTATAGGATTTATTTTCTGTGTCAATTAAGTGGAACAGAGACACAGTAATTTATCATTTGTAATTTACCTTTGGTCCCATTTCCATTTCTGATTCCTTCTTGCCAAGAAATCCATTCCTATGTATTCAATCTATGTCATTTTGGTAATATACATTTTTACAAAATGTACAATATTTTATCTGTTTTAATAAATAATATTATTCTTTATATTCCATTATGTTTATCTTGCTTATGTTTACTCATTTTCAATATGTTAAAGGTCCATCTATCTTGGTTTCTGTACTCTTTTACTCGTTTTTTTTTTTTTGCAGGACTGAAATTGAACTTGTATTTAGATATATTATCTCCTGCAATTTTCTAATTGTTTATTTTGAGACAGAATTGTACTAAGCCACTAAATTGCCAAAGCTAAGATTGTACTATTAAGAGTGCTATAATCAAGCACCACTTACTTAGCTGATGTATATACATCAAAACCATTACTTAATATCGTGTAATTTTATTCCATGGTGTCTTTCACTTTTTATCCCTTTCGCCTCCATTAAAATTGATATAATCTCTTTATCATCTCCATAAATAATTCAGCATTTATTAGTCATTCTTACATATACAATACATATACATAATATATATGTAATATAATATATATTATATATATATATATAATACAGTAACAATGAGTAGCTCTTTTGTAGATTTATTCTGTTTCCTCTATATCTTCTTCTACTGTATTATTATTATAGTTCTGTTAAATTATCCTTTGAAGGACCATAAGAATTCAATGATACACTTTTATATGACTTGATATTTTTTAGAAATTCCATCATTCAGACTTCCCTTACTAAATCAACTGTCCTTTTCTGTCATGGAAAATAGGGGCTGGGTGTGTAGCTCATAATAAATGTATGTAAGGTTTCAACCTTTGGCACCAGAAAAAGAAAGGAGAGAGAAAGAAACAGAGACAGAAACAGAACCAGAGACAGACAGACGGACAGATGAACACACACACGCACATGCACACACACACACACACAGAGACACACACACACGCAGACACACACACACACACACACACACATGTCAAGAAAGCTTAAAATGACCATAACAGCTTAAAAGTACTTGTAAATGCATTAGTTTTTATTTTGTATTGAATTCCTTGAGACAGAAACAGAACCAGAGACAGACAGACGGACAGATGAACACACACACGCACATGCACACACACACACACACAGAGACACACACACACGCAGACACACACACACACACACACACACATGTCAAGAAAGCTTAAAATGACCATAACAGCTTAAAAGTACTTGTAAATGCATTAGTTTTTATTTTGTATTGAATTCCTTTTTCTTTTTTTTTTCAGCTTTAATTGAGTTTATTGGTACATTTTAGGAATACAGTACAGTTACATTCATTGTTGGGATCATGTACCTCTTCATGACAAGTCTTGATTCTCATTTTTTCGCCTTACCTCTGCCCTCCCTTCACCCCCTCCTCCCCTCCCCATCTACAAACACTTTATTTTCATCTTTTCATTCTCTCACATTTTTTTCTTTTCCCTTTTTACTCTTCCCCTACCCATCCCACCTTCCCTACACCTTTAGCTCCTTTCTTCCCATTTCTAAATGTCAGTAATCTTATTAGAATCTTATGCATTGTTGCAGATTATTCACATCAGGGAAACTGTTCGGTATTTACACATGTGTGACTTATTTATTTCACTTAGGAGTATATCTGCAATATGTATCCATTTTCCTATGAATGAATCTATTTTCTCGTTCTTTATGGCTGAGTAATATTCCATTTTATAGATAAACCACATCTTCTTTATCCAGTTTCCAATGGATGGGAAAATGGGGTGTTTCCAAGATTTAGCTATTACAAACTGTGCCGCTATAAACATGTGTGCACATACTTCTATGTGATAGGATTCTTTTAGTTATCTTGGAAAGATACCCAGCAGAGGGATGGCTGGGTCAAATGGAACCTTCAGTCCAAGCTCTTTGAGGTACCTCCATATTGATTTCCATAGTGGTTGCACCAGTCTGCACTCCCACCAACAATGGAGAAGGGTTCCTTTCTCCCCACAACCCCTCCAACATTTGTTATTGTGTGATTTCTTGATAGCAGCCATTCTTTGAGGGGTGAGGTGGAATCTCAGTGTTGTTTTCATCTGCACCTCTCGAATGACCAGTGATTGTAGTGGGGGATTTAAATACCCCACTATCACAAATTGACAGATCATCCAGGCAGAAAATCAACAATGAAATAATAGAACTGAACCAAGCTTTGGAACACATGGACTTAATAGATGTTTATAGAGTATTCCACCCCCCAAAATCAGAATATACATTCTTTTCGGCTGCACATAGATCATTCTCCAAAATAGACCACATACTGGCTCACAGAACAGGTCTAAATAAATGCAAAAAAATTGAAGTCATCCCCTGTATATTATCAGATCATAGTGCAATCAAACTGGAGAGCAATAGCACAAGAAACTATAGAATCTTCACAAGCACATGGAAACTGAACAACACTCTCCTAAACAATCAATGGATTACAGAGGAAATTAAAGAAGAAATTAGACAGGTTTTACAAATAAATGAGAATGCCAATACAACATACAAGAATCTTTGAGACACAATGAAAGCAGTTCTACGTGGAAAATTTGTAACATTGAATACCCACACTAGGAAAACAGAGCGAGCTCAAATAAACAACTTAACGATGAAACTTAGACTCCTAGAAAAACAAGAGCAAGAAAAACCCAAAGCTAGAACAAGAGAGGAAATTATAAAGATCCGAGCAGAAATCAATGCAATTGAAATTAAGAAAACGATGCAAAAAAATAAATGAAACAAAGAGCTGTTTTTTGAAAGAATAAATAAAATTGACAAACCCTTAGCTAATCTTATCAGAAAAAGGAAAGAAAAGGCTCAGATCCATGCAATCAGGAATGAAAAAGGCAAAGTCACAACAGATCCAAAAGAAATCCAGAGGATCATGTACACCTACTTTGAGAACCTGTACTCTAATAAAATGGAAAACACAGAAGAAATGGACAGATTTCTAGATACTTATGAATTACCAAAGTTGAACGAAGAAGATAAAAACATTTTAAACACCCCAATCACAATCAGTGAAATTGAAAATGTAATTAAAAATTTACCAACAAAGAAAAGCCCAGGCCCTGATAGACTCACTGCTGAATTTTACAAGACATTTAGAGAAGAGCTACTGCCATTACTCTTCAAACTTTTCAATGAAATTGAAAGGGAAGCTGTACTTCCAAATTCATTCCTGGACACAAGTATCACTTTGATTCCCAAACCAGGAAAAGATACAACTAAAAAGGAGAACTACAGACCAATCTCCTTAATGAATATAGATGCAAAAATCCTTAATAAGATACTAGCAAACAGAATACAGAGGATTATTAAGAAGATCATCCATCCTGACCAAGTCGGATTTATTCCAGAGATGCAAGGGTCGTTCAACATACGAAAGTCAATAAATGAATTCCTTTTTCAAAAGAATGAACGGATGAATGAAAGAAATAGAGGAGGGGTGGAAGGAAGGAAGAGGGGGAACAGAAGGAAGATTGGGCATGTGTGTTTTAAAACAAGAAATTAAAAAGAAATATGATTAAGTTATTTAAAAAATTGAATCACACCTCCAGAAGTTCATTTTGCTTTCCTAAGGCATCCCAGTGATGGCTGCATGTACTTCCCGACTCCTGTCTACTTTATACAAGCTCTTTGACTTTATTATCTGTTTTGAAAGTTGGGGAAATGTTAAATACTAAGGACAAGATACTTTACAAAATAAGATGTTCATATTTGCTGAAGTTTTCCCTAATTAATGTCAAAATCACATTTTAAAATAATGAATTTTTCCAGTTTGGTTTCTTTCACGCTGTAATAACTGTTACACAAAGACAGGTTTCTTTAGGTCTGCCACCAAAAAAAAAAATTGGCTGAGGATAAAATGTTATTTAGGCATGGGAGTTGGAGTATTAGTGGCTTAACCTGGGAAAACATTTCAATCTTTGTTTTGCTGCTACTTAAAACTATTTATTTCTACCATATCTGGTGTAGCTATGCTGAAATGGCTCTTGCGATTCATTCCTGATCAAGTTCACGGGCAAACGCCTCCTGGTAATTCGCCAGCAGATCCCTTTCCCACACAGCTTATCTTTAATACCCTTCTATCAATAGATGATACCAAAGTGGAAAAACATGTTTGGACCAAACAATGACGTTCATTTAGGTGAAAATGTGGTGGTGGGGGGGGAGGAAGCTAACATTACATTCACTGTTTTCAGTTATATGGTTGAAAAGCCAAAGAATTATCTAGCCATAAAATTTAAAATGAATTCATTCGTAAGAAAATACAATGAAGTCGTTTCTGTTGCTTTCCAAGCTAGTCTCTACTTATAATACAGAAAGTAAATTGCATGAGCACATGTGTAAATTACAATTATACTGATTATTAAAATAAAACATACTAATGCTAAGTGTGGGGTATGAAATGAGAAATCGAGACCAAGAGGTTAAACATTTTCTTAAAGCAAAATTCTTGACTTCCAACAAAGCTAAAATGTAAACTACTAGAATACATTACAGAGTTATTTATTACTGAATTATTATAACCTGGAATTTCCAAAGAGGGTATAAGTTTAAATGCTGCATTTTTACTTTTATATTTATTCAAGTTACTAGAAGTTTATACTTGAAAGTGTTATTAAAATAAATGGTTACTTTAACTTTATGCATTCTTTAAACTTCATTTGGACAAATGTTAAATTTGATTTTCTTCTGCTACCAGGATACAAACAATATGAGAAACACAAGATGATTTCAGTAAATATTGACTAGAGTAATTCAAGAAGTAGATATATTACATAAAAAAACAGAAATTATTTTTATATGATGAAGTCTGAGAACCTTTAAAAGATACAATTTATTATAATCCAAAGGGAAAATATAGATTTTAGAGTAGAGCCCTTTCTATTTTTTTAGACACACTAATAAAATAATTAAAAAATGATTACACTATAACTGGATTTCTGAAATCATTGGGTTTTTTTTTAACCACTTGCAGATACTAGCTTCTTGAAACAGGATAAGCCATGGCCATCAAAGAAATAATTTATTTAGTTTGACAAAGTTTGAAATTCCCTGATAATGAATAATTTCAGTGAAATGATGTAAAGTTATGGTCACACTAGCCTTAATGTTCTTATGAATAAGAACAGTGAAGAATCCCTTATGCATAAAACATCAAGTTAAAAAATAACTTTAAGATAATTAAATCTATCTTATAATGAATTTTAAAAGTTTACCATGTTTTTTCTTCCTTCCTTCCTTTCTTTCCATCATTCTTTTTTTTTTTTTTTGCACCGGGGATTGAACTCTGGTCTTTGCGCGTGCAAGGCAGGCCAACGAACTGCTGAGCTAAATCCCCAGCCCTCTTTCCATCATTCTTATAACATCTCCACTTGCAGGATAATATTGTTCCAATTTATTGGAGAGAAAATGGAGGCTGGAGGGTAAAAGCTGCAGAAAACCAAGGAACTATGAAAGGACAGACATAGAATCAGATTCAGAAAATTTCATGTTGCTATGTGTGATTTTAAATTGTTAGCTAGAGAGATCACGGAAGTGAAGAAAGAAGCAATATTCTCTGTCTTCTTGAGTGAGAAAACTACCAAGTAGAAAGAAACAGACCTAAATGCTACTAAATCTGTTTACATTTTGTCACAGAAGAGGCAGATGAATGACTTCCCTTTTCATGATGCGTAGAAATTTTTATTCACTTAATTCTTTATCATAGCCAATTTTATAAGCATTCTTTTATTCACTGCATCAGTGACATTTTCTTCAAACTCTTAGGTCACATACACATACTCTTTTAGTTTGGTACAAGGTACTTTCTAGTTATCAAACTGTTTGATAATTCTTACAGTATTTTCTAAACTATCACAAATTTTAAAATATAAAATTGATTTTTTGCCTTTCATCTCAGATTGTTTTTCTTAGCTATAAAGCTCTTTCTACACATTTGAATTCTTTAATATTTGTTTTAAAATCCCATAGTATCAACTTCTTCTTGATTTTTCCTTTAACACAAAGCACATTGTCTTTCTGTGATAAGCTGATCTCAAATTCTAATTTCTTAAATATCTTGCAAGCCCTTGCTCCTAGTTAGTCTGGTCTCCTGCTTCACTTTAGCTTTTTGTACCTTGGTAGGAAAATAAATCTCTTCAATAAGTGATATGACTAAGACTGTATCACCACATGCAGAAGGATGAAATTGGACCCTTTTATAACACTATTTACAAAATAATATAATGACTTAGACATTAAGACCTGGTTCTGTGAAACTACTAGAAGAAAGCATAAAGGGAAAAATTATATAACCTTGGTCCAGGCAATGAATTATTGTTTGTTTGCTTGACTGTAAAAATGCAGGTTACAAAAGTAAAAGGAGACAAATGAGACTGGATGATGATGATGATGAAGAAGAGAAGGAGGAGGAGGAGGAGGAGGAGGAGGAGAAGAAGAAGAAGAAGAAGAAGAAGAAGAAGAAGAAGAAGAAGAAGAAGAAGAAGAAGAAGAAGAAGAAGAAGAAGAAGAAGAAGAAGAAGAGCTTCTCCAAAATGAAAGAAACAATCTGCGAGCAAGAGAAAATACTGTAAGCCATATATCTGAAAAAGGGTCAATAGATATAATATATAAGGAACTCAATAGAAGGAAAGTATTTCTTTAAAGATGAACAAGATAGGTCCGGGGATTTGGCTCAGTGGTTCAGCCTTATAAATGCAAGGGCCCGAGTTCTATCCCTGGTATCAAGAGACCTAAACAGATGTTTCTCAAAATTAGATACAAAATACCAAAAGCAATATGAAAATCTATTTAACAATACCAGCCATTATAAAAAGCCAAAGTAAAACCACTATGAAGTAAAAATTAAAACAACAAAAAGATAATACTTGACACATGTTAGAATAACTGTTGTCTGAAAAACAAAAAATCAGCAGGTGTGGGGAGATGTAGAGACAGGGAAACCCTTACGGACAGTTTCTTGGAATGTAAATCAGCGGCATCATTATGGAAAATTTAAGATGAAAATGAAGAGAGTTCTGCTCTCCCATGTGCATTGTGGCACTGCTTACAACATTGAATGAACCTAAGTGTTGATGAGTAGGTAAAGAAAAAAAAATATATATATATCAATAGTACAGAAATGGACAGCCATATTGGTCTCGAAATGTTACTTTTTATTTATTTTTTAATTTTTCCGCATTTGTACAGGGGTAACACACTGTATTAAATATGTAAGGTCGTATCTATGTGGGTTTGATTACAGAAATTAATAAAGTATTCTCTAAATAATGAAAAAAAAAGAATAAGATAAGACTACAAGAGCAAGAAGCAATTTAAATATGTTTAGCGGAAGTGGGAAGGGTAGGGGAAAGGAAATAAGGGAAAAGAAAAAAATATGAGAAAACAAAAAAAAATGCGAGTAAAGTTTTTGTAAATAGGGAAGGGGGAAGGGGGAAGGGACGGCAGGGGTGTGGGGAAAAACGAGAACCAAGACCTGTCATGTAGAGGTACAAGATCCCAATGATGCATGTAACTGTACTGTATACCTAAAAGGACCAATAAACTCAATGAGGAAAAAAAAAATGGTTAAGGGCCAGTGATTTAGCTCAGTGGTGCCACCGCCTGCCTAGCAAGCACAAGGTCCCCAGTTTGATATCCAGTACCAAAAAGAAAAAGTAAATAAAAATGTGGGTTTTGGGGAAAAACAGATGTGAATTTGACAATTCCTAGTTCAGTCTTTTTGCAAAGTGTATTCTCTTTGAGCCTGAGTCTCTTTCTATAAAAAATTGAACGTACTAACAAATAACTCATTAGTTTATATTGAAAATCAATGGAGTTTTTTTTTTAAGTAACACTCTTAAACTTTGCCTGATCCAAATGTGTTTAATGAGTGTTTATTATTATTATCATTTAAAGATGTGCTAGTTTGTGAGGTTTATGAGAGGAATTTCATAATTTAAAAATATTAATTAAAAGTGAGCAAGCTCCAGTGAAAAATTAATTTGCTTAATTAACCTGCACATTTATATTTCACCTTACTTTGATTGTTTGGTGATTCCTTTAACTACTTCCATGTTATTCTGCTTCATAACAAATGTTTTCTGTTCATTTAAGGAAAATAAATTAGGTTACAAATATTAAAGATTCTCTTAAAGAAAGAAAGTTTTAAGCATAAATTTTAAAGAATAATTTCAATCAAAAGTGTGGATAAGTTGAAAATTTCAATAATTTAAAATATATTTAAAATAAAATTATCCATAAATGTGTAATAAGATCATTTAATAACTGTTAATCTAAATAAATATGCTTTTAATCATCAAGTGTCATTTAATTAACCTGTAATAACTGGCTTATTAAATTTAAATTAAATCATTATATGAGACCACTTAAATTGTACATGGATGTTATATTATTCCACTACTTTGTTCTTATCTAAATATTTCAGATTTGATGAAATGAAAGTTGAAAGAATATTTAAGGGTGAACTCATATACAATATCTGCAAAATCTCTACTTCACCTTTACACATTAAAATAATTAGTCGCAGAGCAAACATCTAGAAGTTGCAAACAATAAATATAACCATGAAAGTAAGATATGAATAAAAGTAACCTAGAAATTATTTTATAATATATCAGCTTCACTGTTTCCAAACATACATGTGCACACACACACACACATCCTATTTTTTGAAATATATAT
>NW_022900950.1:59673821-59766456 GCF_012274545.1 Fukomys damarensis | reverse complement strand
GGTAAAATTACTGTGTAGTCATAAGCCTATAACTTTTTAAATGTTGTTGCTCAAAATTGTGTGATGCTTCAGTTTCATCTCTGATTCAATTCTTATAACTTTATTCTGGAATATTTTTCTACACATGATTTCCTGATCTAATTACAAAGAAATTACGGTTTCTTGAATAAGTTCAATAGTATATATTTAAAATTTTAAATTATGTATGTTAAAGTAATTCTTTTCATGAAGAATGTATACTCTACTTCATGAGTAGTACTTGGTTCTTTCAAAGTAAATTTCTTTTCAAATGCTTTTTTACCCAAATTCTTTTTAGAAAAATAACTAAGTTTGTCTTATAGTATTAAATGGAGAATTTTGCAATCCCACTTTCACCATAGGGGTCATTTTTGCAATGAATTTTAACTAATTCCAAAAGGAAATAAGAATTTTTGAATATACCAAAGGCAAAGATATTTATAATCCTATATTACATTAGTGGTAAGGGTTAGTACATCTGACAGGGATACATCCAGAAGCACCCTCTTCCCTTCTAACTTTCTGACCTGGCTGGTTGGGTAAGTTGTGTCACTTATTCTTCTTCATAAGTTCGTATGACTGTAACTTGTAAGGAGTGGATTCAGCCCATTCCTTTCTTCCTTTGAGTGAGTTTGCTGTTTGAGTGTTTTGTTGAGGGTTACATGAAGTTCAGAAGCCTAAGTTCTAGGTTCAATTTGCATTGCCTGAAAATGTATATTATAGAATATTAGGTACTGGTTTCGATACTAATGAAACTCTAGGTAATATCTACTTTTCCACTTTGTTGGAGAGAGTCCTTAAAATCACTTGTGAGAATCAAGATGTGATTTTTTATGAAAAATTATCCATTATAAAAACCCCAAATTCAAACAAATTATACAGTGCTATAAATACGAACTTCTTCTTTAGAAGATGACAACACTTTTCTTGTCATGAGGCATTGGGGTTAAATGTTTCTTCCATTCAAAGCATCTGGTTGCTTATTATGAATTAATATGCATTAAAACAATTTCCCAAGTAATTTCCATACTCCTCCCTCTTTTAAGAGTTTTAAGAAACTGGTAGACTCGGCAGACATAAACTAGTTGGCCAGACAAATAATCTTATAGAACAAGTAGAGTGGTCCATTTCTGGAGTTATATATTATTATCATTACCCCATCCTGAAAAGTGAACCAGGAAGCATGAATCTTACCAGTAATCTTACTGGTAATTGCCTGTTAATGAGCTGTGAGGTAGAATGTATATCATTTGTATTTAGAAGGGTCAAAGAGCAGAAGAATATTTCTAATTTACTGAAATTTTGTATTATCACCATATCATTAAACATTCCTTCAAATTCCTTTTTTTTAATGTTGAGAGACTTCCTGGTTCATTTCTCTGGATAAAGTAATAATATAAAGTCCTAATATAATTGATGTATTTGTTCTTTAAGATTATTTAATTTTTGACAACTACTTTGATTACTGTCTGGCAAGGTCTACCAATTAATATTCCCTAAAATTAGTAATGAGTTTTGTTTACATGGAAAATTATTTTACTAAATTTTGGTTCATAATAATGCTACCAGATGCTTTTGAAAATAAGAAATATCGATCCCTATTACCTTCTTGCAAGAAAAGTGTTGTCAACTAATAAAGTACAAACGATTATTTAAAGTGTCATTTATTTAGGTTTGGGTTTCTTTCTCTTTTCTTCCTTTTCTCTTGAAAGGAAAGTCAATATACACTATGTGTGATAAAGAGGATCATTAGTTATTTTATGCCTATGGGTGCATATTTTTTATTTCCTGTAGAATATAGTCTAAATATTTCAGAAACACCAATTTTTATATGGTTAATAGGCATACAACATCAAATTTAAAAGACATGAGAAAATATCGACCTCATAGCAATCCCTATGCATCATATTGTTTAGTTTATGGGGTTTTTAGAATAATTTTTCTATAGACCCTGAATTTCTTTTATCATACTTGAAATAGTAATTCAAGAATACCCATTCTGAGTTTATCTTGAAAGGCCAGTCACTAACTGCCTGAAATCCAACACACTGTATTTCTACTTCAAGGTGGTGTTGACAATCTCAAGAATAAAGTTACCTGAGAATAATTACTCATTTAAACCCAGATCCTTCTTTGGCCAGTTACTGCATCTGTTGGATGATGGTTTGATTTGTGTTACAAACTCAAAAGTTTATAAGTTCACATGAGAAATGTACACGTCCTTAAAAAATGTATGTAACTCTAACTAAGGGTTCAAAAATAATTCAAGCCACTTCCTGTGAAGAATATCACTATCATATTGGGAGCGGACTCTAATCAATCAAATGGAGGTTTGACTTTGACTCTTCCTTTTTCAGCTTAAGACTGGACAATTCTTCTGTTTCAATTAAAAAGTCTTAGTAATATTTTTAACAAAGTTAATATTGAACTACAATGTACTTGTAAATCACAGACAATTCCAAAAATAAATGTGCATGTTAAATATACAAGACCTAACTTTCTATTGAAAATGATCGGAGTTTTAAAGTGAATATTCAAAAAAAAAACGAATAGTAAGAACACACTAACCACGTGCATCTTCCTCCACCAATACCATAGTTATGATTACAACACCTTATTTGCATTAACTTGGAATTATGGCTGTTAACAAAGAACACTTTCCAGGTGATAAAGGACAGGCATGGGGACTTACTTTAGTGATAATAAATGTTTCAAATGAGAAGGGGACCAAAAGATAGAAGGAGAGAAGGAGGAGAGAGGAGGGGAAAATAAAATGAATTAAGATATGTTTTGTATAGATACACTTGCCTATCATCATTGTGTACAGAAAATAGAAAATGTGTGCTAATAAAAACAAACTTTAAAAATTCAAACACTAAAACAATAGCATGAATGTATAGGCAAAATCTTTGACTCAAAAAGGAGAGAGAGAGAGAGAATGGGCAAAGCTCATTAACGTGAAAAGCTAAAGGGGGCACAGCTCTCTGTGAAGATCAGACTGGTTCTTTTCATGATCAAGGAGAAGTCGCTTTTATAGTGCCACAGCCATGGGCCAGAGGCTGATGCCGTTCCACTGGATCACCTGAATGGAAGTTTTTTGAGACTTTTCTCTCATGTTTTAGGCTATCTGTTCCAAGTGTGTGAATATGGATCAGTGGTTTGTCCTTGGAGACATCACGGTGACTTCTGTGACAGCACACCCAGTCCTCAGGATAAGAAGGTGCATTTCATACATGAGTGTTAAGGGAAGGCTAGGATAAAGGATTTATTTTCACCTTCAGTGGGAAACAGATCATAGATTAGGGCCCCAAGTTTCCCTCCATCCCGTTTTCTGGAAGGTTACCTGTCCTATTTTGCCATAAAAAATGAAGGAGAAACTAAAACCCTCTAAGATAAACAACAGCTGAGTGTGTAGGTTGTTAATAGACCTTTCTTGTGAAAAACTGTAACAATGAAAGAATACTAGGATTATCTTGACTCACATGAATAAAAATGTATTTCAATAAAGATAAATACATGAATATGAATCTCAACATTAATATACAAAAGCCAAAATTAATATTAATGCACAGTTTGTCCTTATCAGAGGTAGCCAGGTTTTTACTGCATATATGATTTAAATAGCATACTATCCTGAAAACAACAGTATAAGTCTGCATTTATGGACAAACCTTACAATACATGTAATGTAAATTTTGGCAATAACATTACTAGAAGAAATATAACTAAAAATGAATTGGAGCAGAACTTTTGTATGCTCTCAAATCTATGTTAGTATCCTAACCAGAATTATAAATTCGTTAATAACCCATATGACATTTTATTTTAAAGAGCCCATTATATTAAAATAACCTCTTAACAAGTACTCAGATTTTCAAACTTTGCTTTTATTCTAGTCCAGTTTTTGTGTTGTTCTTTTTTATTTCTGACTTTTCCATATTTTCCCGTCATTCTATGTTTTAAGTTGTTGCTTGAAACCATTTATGTGACTACACTGCTTCATTTTTTCATTTTGTTCTTGATAACCCAATCCATTTTTCACTTTGCCCTAATTTCTCATTTAAAGAGTTTTTTTTTTAAGTACTCTGAGTTAGGAGATTTCTGATATTTGATTTAGTCTATTATTTTGTCTGTATTTGGGACCAGTTGAAGATATCGGTTGATATTATTGTTTTTGTTTGCTACAATTTCTGGTAGGTATATGCTTGTAAAAACTAATAAAGGAAAAATCACATTATTCTTAACTTGATTTTCTTAACATTAACATTTTACAGAAGTGTAGTACAAGATCTCAACCAAGATTCTGACATTGTTGCAGTGAAAATGCAGAACATTTCCACCACCAAATAGTTCTTGTTGCCACTTTGTAGCTACATACACTTTTTACTCTCTCTGTGTCAGGTTTCTATTACTCTAATAAATACCTGGAATAATGAACTTATAGAGAAAAATTCCTATTTTGGCTCCAGATTTTGAAGTTCTAGTCAATGATCAATATGCCCTGCTGCTTTTGTAACAAGGCAGCATATCATGGCGCAGATGTGTGGAGAAACTTCTCACCTCATGGAGAGAGAGGGGGGGGGGCAGAGAGTGATTAAGAGACAGAGATCCCTCAAATCCTTTAATGATCGACCTTTTAACGCCCTTAAAACCATATACTGGGATCCACCTCTTAAAGGTTCTACCACTGCTAAGTAGCACCAACCTAAGAACATAGCTTCTATCACTTGGGTCCTTGGGTAACACAGAAGAATCAAACCATAGCATGATCCATTCATTCCTTATCCATAACAATCAATAATCTCTCCTCCATGTCTATATAAATTTAATTCAAGAATATTATCTAGATGTTGTTTCATCACACAGTTGTACAGAATGTTAACTTTTGGTTTTAGCAGTTTCCCTAAACACAATTTTCTGTATATTAATCCAGATCCATCACCTTTATTTCTTTTTATTGCTGAATAATATTTTGGTGTATGGGTTAGTATCATTTAAATATTTAGTCACTGAATAACATGTACATAGTTCCCAGTTTAGAGTGTAACATGTATAAAAATATTATAAACATTTACAATATATTGTATAAAGAAAATACTTTTCCATTTCTGGGGTCATCATTCCAAATTTTTTTTTTTTTATTTTGGATTTAGGGTTAAGATTAGAGTTAGTGTTAAGGTTAGGATTCGGTGTATCTACCAACAATGAAATTGTTAAGAAACAGAGGAGAGTCATTTTTAGTCTTGTAAGAAGCTCTCAACTTGTTTCCCAGAACATTAAATCATTATATGTTCTTAAGAGTAATATATGAGTGATCCAATTTTGTATCATTTTTACCAACATCATTCTTTAGTTATTCTGATAGATGTACAGTAGTAATGCATGATGATTTTCATTTGAATTCCCATGTTGAGTATCTTTTCTTTTTCATTGTTCCTTTCTCTCTGGTCTATATATAATTCACAATTGTGCTGCTTAGGATCCAGATGTTTACATATTTTCTTATTCTTTTTATTTCTAGTTTGTGTTACAGTTTGAGAAGATAATTTATGTGATATTACATATCCTGAGGTTTCTTTTATGGACAAAATTATAATCTTGTTATGTTTGTTGATATTCACACAGAGAGTGTGTTTTGTTGCTGAAAGTAGTGTTTTGTAAAATTTGATTAGATCCTGTTGTGTGATGATGTTTTTGGTGCTTTTATGTCTTTATTGGTTTTCTGTCTAGCTAGCTATCAGTTGTTGATGGAAGTATATTGAAGACTCCAATATATGAATTTGTCTCTTTATCTCTCTCCAGTTCTATGGGTTTTTCTTTTATGTATTCAAAGCTGTATTTTTCATGAATAAACAGGATTACTATATATTCTTCATAGGTGAATCATTTTATTATTATGTTTTCTTGATTCTGATCATTTTAGTAACTCCAAATTCTATGTTTAACCACTCTTGTTGTGATATAATTACAATTTGTATGACATATCTTTATATCAATTAACTTTCAGCTTTTGTATACTGTTATATTTGAAATGATTTCTTGTAGTCAGTAGAATCAGGTCTTACATTTTAGTGTGTTTTCAGCTTCTTCACATATAAATTTAAGATGCTTAAAGGAAATAATTAGAATGAAAAAAGGAAATAGAGAGAAAGAAAGAAAGAAAGAAAGAAAGAAAGAAAGAAAGAAAGAAAGAAAGAAAGAAAAGAAGTCAATCATTCCATAACTTGTGCCTCAAGGATCTCTTCCAACATGCTCTTTATCTTTGAAATTTCAGAGATATCTTTTATTTCATTAAAAATGTCCTCTTAAATTTTTCTTAGATGAGGAAGGAAAAGTGTGTCTATTTTATTTCCAGTGGTATAAGGAAATCTTGACTTTTTAAAAACTTTTTAGAGGTAATGAATAGTGAGGAAAAATTTTTGCCTTACTGTTGTAAAATCATTGTTTCCTGAGAGCATTCATGTCTTTTGTAATATTAGGGCAAAGTGCGAACAGAGACAAAATGGTCATACTGCGCAAAAGTATTTGCTGTTAAATATCTGAGTTTGAACAAATCAGTCACTTCCACCTCAACATAAACACAAAAGATTATCATTTTTAATTTTAGAAGTTTTTCCACTAGGTAGGAGGTACTGGGTAGTTGATAGGAAAAGATTGGGGTAAATATGGTAGGGGGTTGTCAATAATAATGCAAAAATAAAGTAATTTCATATCTCAACAATGTCATCAGCGTTTTAGGCTTTTCCTGATCCTCCATTTGAATCCCCAGTATATCCTCTTTTGTCTTCATGACTGCAAACTGATGGCTTATGACTACGCCATCAAGTCCAAGCGAACTATGTTCAAGTACAGGAAACAAGAGTTGAGGTTATAAGATGAGACAATTTATCTCATTCACTTATCTCCTTTTCAGAGAAAAATGTTAGGAGGTAGATTTGGGTAAAAATGGGACGAAAAGGTGATAGTAGGCATTGTGGATAATCAAGAGTCCAACACAACACTGTTCTTTTAAAAGTCCAATTTTACTGACATTTAAGCTCATTTGTTATAGTATTTTTGGCTAACTTCAAATTAGCACAAATTCAGGTATTACCCCAAAATTTTATTGGTGTTTATATTTATTAGCATCATTATGGTCTATAAGAAAAAGATAAACCTTCAATTGAAAAAAAAATCAAACATTTTTTGGATTTGTTACATTAGAAAAAAAATAAAAATATTTTCTTAGTTGTTTTAATCTCTACACTAATACATACACACACACACAGATACTTAGGTTAAAATTGTGTGTTATAGTCAGTAATTAAAAACAATATTCCTTAACGTTCCAATCCTATAATTTTCAAGCTTGAAAAGGTTTAGAGAATATTTCGGAGTCTACGAGTCCTTGAATAGTCATCAAATGTATGTTAGAGGATCTGAAAAGATCTAAAGCCAAAAAAAGAGGTATTTATTTTACTCAGTTTCTAAAAGTACTTAACACTTTCTTGAAATGAAACATACATACTATATGTAAATTGTACTCTAGAAAATGTCCCCTGGAAAATTGTCTGTCATTAATAAACTGTTTTAGGATTCACAAAATTGATGTGGTTGAATTTACCTAACCTCATCATCACTGGTATTCAAAATAGCCTAAATCTGTACAATACCTTTGCACATTACAAGTCATTGCAAACGTTGTTATTTACTGAGCTTGTTCTTTTACATTCTCTTATTTATTTGAATAACCTTGGCATTTAGATTATAACTGCCAGACTTTAAATGAAGAAAATTAGCAAGACCAAATAATTATTTTGTTTACATAACACACTTCAGTGATAGAGCTACAAATAGGACTAGGGCTTAAATATGTTCTCTACCACTTGAAACTAGGTACTGAACACATTAATTAATATATTTGACCCTAAGTTCTCTCAGCTATAAATGAAGGATGGTGAGGGGACTCAGATAGCTGACACTTAATGACCATTTAATGAAAATACAGAGGAGATGATCATTATTGTTACTATAACCATTACCATATTCATGGGGGGCACTGAAACTATGTTGTAAAGAAAGTGAAAATCATCTGTTACAGTGGAAATTTTTTATTTCTATTTTTTATACCAGCTAATATCTAGTTCCACCATAATCTCTGCCACCAATAAAAAAGTTCCCCTGAAGATTTCAGTCTTTATCATGCTTTAGTTTTCATATTTTAACTTTTAATATTATTTTTCTTCAACCTAGAATTCCATTTCATTACTCGTTCACCTAAGGGCTGGTGTTTATCCTTCACAACTCATCTCAAAATTCATTTCCATTGTGAAATTTTAATTTTATCTTCCAGTAATGAGGTTGTTGCTTTACTCTCTGGGTTCTCATCCATACTTTAGCATGAATATTGTATTGTACTTTTGTATTTATTTCTCTGTCTCCTCACTCTAGTACAAACTTCTTGAAATCATAGCCCATGCTTTACTCATGTCTGTATTTTTGGTATGTGGCACACAGTTGGCACACACAATGGTGGTTTTAATACGTGTGCTATTTTGTGTGCCCCAAAAGTTACATGAAAAATATTTATATGATCTTTCCATGTTTTCCTAAAAGGAGTTTCAGTATACTTCATTTTTAATGACATGGAAATATCTCTAATTATGAACAGGAAAACAGTAGCTACTATTTTTTATAGCAGGTTTTTTTTTTTATAAAATGCCAGGTTGTTTATAAAATCAATTGAAAATTATTCATATGCCTTAAATAAGCAGTATGGTGCAACTATGAAAGAGAAATTTTGTGTTCCTTTTTCTATTTTTAGATATATGTGGATTTTTTTTTTTAATTTTCAGCTTAATGTGAAAATCATTTTACCATCAATTGTTCTTTCTTTCCAAAAATTTATCTGGATATTCTTACACATCAGTTATTGTTTAGCTTTATAATAGCGAGATGCAAAGATTACTTTCAGTTTTAATATCCAAAATTATATTTCCTTCTATTTCAGAAGATTTTAGAAAGTGTCATATTTGTTAGTCCTTCATTTAAAGGCTGCCTGAAATGCAATAATTGTTATGAGTGAGAACTGTAAATATTTTCAAAAATGAAATTGCTACAGAGTTTTCAATTTTCCAAATATAGTAACAAATTCCAAATATAAAGTATAAAATGTGAAACATTTTTTGAACACAGTAAGAAGCTGTGTTTTGGGAGTCTTTTAGTTGCCTTCGGAGATTTCGGAAATTTCAAACTGAACTTGATGCATAGTGGCTGAGTGGCTGTTTCACTTTTTGTCCTCTTTACTGGACCTGCAATAAATGTTTTAAACAATAAGGCTATGTATTCAGGTAAAACTTGCACACTGGCATCAATGTTATAATGGATGTCATGATTTTAACATAGAGAAACTGATTACATTTTTTCTCTAAGATTCAATATCTTGCTGTTACTTCACTGTCGTAAAATTAACTCTATAAAACAAGAGTCCTCAACTTTTTCTCTTTGTATTCTTATTTCTCCATGTTCCCCTAAATATTAAGTTTAAAAAACCATTATGTCCACCCTCAGTACCATTATTTAACATTACACACCTGGACCCTTCAGTATACACACACACACACACACACACACACACACTAAGATTGGAAAGAAAGAAATTTTTGTTTACTGATAAGATGTTTAAGAATATAGGCACCATAAGGAACTTTAAAGAAGCTACTAAAATTAAACAGTTAATAGAATCACAGTATACAAGCATATTCCTTAAAACTTAATTGGATTTCTATATAATAACAATGAACAGAGAAATCCAATAAATATCATTTACAAGTTAACAAAAACTTGAAAGTCTGAGATAACTTGTAGAAAATACATTAAAACTATACCATGAAAACAAAATTTTAAGATTAATTAAATAGCTGCTCATGCATTATAAGTTTCAATCCTATTAAGATGTCCGTTATCCCCAAGTTAAGTTCCAGATTCAAAGCAAGCCAAAAGAAAATTTCAGTTGGCACCATTGAATAAGTTGACAAGCTGATTTGAAAATATAAAAGATTGAAAGTGGTTAAAATAATTTTGAGAAAAAAATAAACCACCACTAATGTTGAAGAATTATTTTAAAGGTACAATAATCAGCACAGCAGAAAAATGGTGTATAAAATATGGGTTAAAAGCAGGATAAAGAATCTAAAATTAGAAATGTACATACAGTAAATTTCTCATGCCAATATTAAATAGTAGAACTAAAAAGACTGAAATTACCAGTTGTTAGCACGGATTTAAAGCAACTGAACCCCTTATGTGCTACTTTTGCTTACAGCAATTTGTCCAAAGGTTGACAGTGAAGTACAGCAATGGTCCTAAAGTTATCAAGGTTTGATAGCTTCTTATAGGGTGTAAAATACACTTACTTTATGATACGCTGAGTTTACTCTTTCATGTTTATTAGCTAAAAGAAGATTAATTGGCTACTCAGAGCCTTTATGTGAACATTTATAGCAAATATATAAGCAAGTGAAAAAATCTGAAAAAGTATTATGTCAAATGTCCATTTAGTCATAATTTTCTTTTTCTGGATGCAACTCTTTCTAACTAGTTATTTTTAAATTCCTAATATTAAAAATCTCCTCCCAGGGATTTAGTTCAGTTATTCCAGCCCCTGGCTCAGAAGCACAAGGACCTGAGTTCGATCCTCAGAACCAAAAACAACAACAACAACAACAACAACAACAACAATCTGTCATTTCTTCCATCCCGCTTTACTCATCTCCGTTGGACTTCTCTCTAAATTCTATTTTTATGTCACCCATTACATCATGTTGAAACACAATAAGTGTCTTAAATATTTTGTACGTCTCCCTTGACCAGATTTTTTTTAAATAACAGACTTTTTATCTTGGACTTAAGTCAAAACCTGAGACCTCATTTATACATGAAATATTATTGATTGATACTGACTATATTGGTAGGATGGGATAGAATTTAGAGATGTTCACTGATCTTTTATTTTTTTTCTTCTAGTTCTCTTTCTCATTTTCTAATAAATTTTCAGTGCTGTGTGTATTGTATCAAGGAAGAGGTTTGTGAAGCTCGAAGGACACAACCTAAAAATATTCCTCAGAGCTGGAAATCAGTGTTCATTGTAAAAAAAATGTTTGCCCAGAATTGTTAGAAAATAGCTGATTCTATTCCATTCTTAGCTCCCCAAAAGAGGTAAGAAGATATCTCTTAGTACAGGTAGAAAAGTAACCACAACAAAGAGATGTGTTCCTACTTTTTTTTCAAAGTGCTCAAAGGAAATAAAACTATGCAGAAATCTGAGAAAAGCACAAACAAAAAAACCATTGACAAGCTGCTTATGCAGTACATCAACCCACATTCACTAAGTGTCTAGTATCTCACAGGTACCAGAGAAACAGAAAGATGCTAGACCACAAATGTTAGAAGAGGATAATAAATGTTTCTAGAAGTATCAATGGACAAATGACCTAAAAGTAGGAGATTTTCACCAAATATTTTGAAATAATTTAGTGTTCTTCAAAAGATACAAGCTAGTTGGTACAGAAATTCCTGACAAAGTTTGACATAAAATTTCTGCCAACTTAGTAGAAAGGGGACATAAAACAGAAATTAGCCCATTTCTAAGTTACAATGTTTTATATATTTACACGCATATATTGTGATATCCTTTGAATTGGCACAAATTGAAGTATCACTGTCATTCCATCTGAAGAATTATTTCTGTTCTTGGGGAAATCATATTTACATGTCTTATATTTCAGAATACTAGAAAATAAATTGAATTCCTATATATTTAATAGCCTAGCATAAATGTGCTTTCTATTTGCCCCTTTTAAGTTAAATTTTAAAAGTACATAGTGGCATTATAGGAAAAAGTGAAACACAAGAGACAACTTTAATTGTACTATAAAATCTTTCTGCATGTCACTCTCAACCAACCAGTAACTAGTGAATGTCACAAACATCTGGTTTAGAGTTAGGCACTGAGCATTTAGATGATTTAGCATTCAAATCACTATGCAACCATGTAAACTATCTTTGCATATTAATCATGTCAGTTTCAGAAACCATGACATAGCTAAGCTGAGAAATATATTCCCATGCCATTTTCCAAATTTTGTGTGACTGTGGGAATACTGGCTATCATCTTAACAATTAATTATGGAAAATCAGTTGATATTATTGAGGGTCAGGTTTAATGACAAAATTACTTAGAATGTATTGGGAAACTGTGTTGAACAAGTAAATCTTATACATGATACCTGACTGATAAATAGACATGGGAGATGTTAGGTCTTAAATAGCAAAAATGTGGTAGGTGTGTCATGGTTTTATTCACTCTTAACTTTTACCTGCAGCCTAGTCTGTCCAGCTTGTTATAGATTATCATTAAATCACTAAACTGAATGTTCAAGTATAGAATCAATGTAATTTTTACAACACTATTCAGAAACATCTCCTTTCAGGACATACAAAAGTAAAAGGTAATATCAAAAAGCACTCAATAAATATATGTTCATAATTCCATTTGAAGTTCATTATCATAGCTTGCTAAGAGTCATATGGAAGCCCAATTATAATCAGGAGAATTTTGAAATCTCTATAAATCCATATTTTAATGTATTAAAACTAGAGATTACTTTGGACCATTTTGAAAAGAAGAAACAGTTATTTAGAGATAGTAAAATAGTTTTCTCAAGTATAAATTGTAGGTTGGGGATATTGCCCAGTGGTTTCTCCCACCTGCCTTTCAAGCACAAGATTCCAAGTTTATTCCCTGGTACCAAACATAAATAAATAAATAAATTGTAGTGTGTCTTTGAGTAAAAAAGCTTATCATTGATGGAGAATGATAAATTACAATGATAAATTGGATAATGAAGGTTTTAGCTGTGTTAAAGTAAAAAAAGCATTCTTAATTTAATTAAAAATGCTTCTAAAATTTGACTGGAAGTCCTAAGTAAGTGACATTTTAGTGTGATTATTTCCAAGACACCTACAGGATTGAGGTCAAATTATTTTGAAACTCATTAATGAGTTATATAGAATGTACCTGTTGTACATGTACCTAACAACTTCCACAATAAATAAATTATGAGGACAGTTGGCTTCTTTTTGTATTTAGGTAACATGGTTCCTGATCATGCCCACTTTGCTAGAATTTCTACATTCTTCACAAGTCCTGCTGCTTGAACAATATGTTCTTCTTTGTATGTAGCCAACTCCATTTGGCAAGCAGTGTCTCTGGCCATCTGCAGTTGATGCATAGCTAGTTTTGTTAATCACTCCCAATGGCATTTACTACATTTTTTTTTCTTTTTCAATTAATTGGTCCCAGGTCATTTCATCTTGCTGGGAGCTGCACTTAAAGGTAGCTAACACAACTAAGAGGACTGACATAAGCTGCTGGGTACCTGGCCAATATGCACATTACCAGAATAAGCATGGTCTATTAAGGAGCTTTGTGCTGAGTTAAAATGAAATTCCCAAGCTTTGACTGTATTTTTCATTATACACGAACAGCAGATAGGGGAAAACAAAAAGGCAACTGTGTCCCAAGCACATTAAGAGTCCTGTATTCTGTTGCTTGGACAACTATTTTCTTTGTTGATGGTCTCACAATAATCAAATATGACACTAGGCACTCACAGCTCACAGAAATGTAATAGAGCACAAAGGAATGCACTGGTTTGATTCGGACCTCATTACAAACAAATTATTTTTCCTTGGTCTTGGTCTCTGTTGAATTTTTGCTTTTACTTTTTCAAAATTCATGGTGACATTATCCTTGTGGGACCAATTCTATTTGTTTCCTCACAGCCTTGAGGACATAATGTATCACTGAACAAGAGGACAACAGTTACTAAGAAAGGAAGCCATGGCCAGAAAGATATGAACATACAATGAAATAATGTTGTGAAATAATGCAACTAGAATTTCATGTTTTTAATGTTACAAGGAAATACTCAATTATAAAGCATGGTTATGGACATCATGTTGGCTAGTTGCAAGATACTTATGTGTGTAGAATTTACATACCCCTAAAATGACTTGAATGTACTATTTAATGGTAACAGATGTGGCATCTCTATGAAGCCATGGCCAATAAGTAAAAGACCAGAATGGTTTACCAGTCTCCTGTCCTGACCTATGTCACATCCTTTCACACAAGGACCACATAGATTTTACTTTAGTTATCTGTCAAAAGTCTCTTGTCAAAAATGATGAATATCTATGGATCCAGCATATATCATTTTTAGAACAAAATCTAAATGCTATCACCTTCCTTGTGTCTGTAGCATTTTTCATCAAATTTTCATAGTAATACTGTGAAGTTTTAACACTTTTCATTAATGATATAACTGACATTAGGCAAGGAAATAGTATCAAATTTATTGCTAGTAAGTAGCTGGGTTGGAATTCAAGCACAACTTCTTTTATATACTTTTATCTTCCATTTTCTCTTTAGTATCAGTGAGTTTTAAATGAACCTAATATTATTATAGTTATCATATTTTAGTAATAATTTGGCATTTATTGAAATTTGACCCCAAGTTATATATGAAACTTAAAGATACATCCTGATCTGTCTTAATGTCAACTTTTTAACTTTTCTGAAAAAAGAGTAGATGAGAAAGCGTCACACAAAACTGCTTATTTCTCTAGTAAAAATTAAGATATATCTTGCATTTTATTTTGTCCCATATGGATTGCTATAAATATTCAAGATATGTGACTATGAGAAAATGGAGCTTTAGATTTAGCATAAATGACAGCATAAATTCTAAAGTTAATTTCTAACTTTTCAGTATTATAATCAGTAAGTTTAAAGAAAGCAATGACAGTATGTTATTTTCATGGAGATAATTGTAAGATCTTTCTTGAATAAAAGAAAATATGGCCAATTAAGTGATTAGAAGGCATTTTGAATGATTAACATTTTATTTGGATTATAATGTATAGCACGTTATTATGAAAAATCAGTGTTTTTAATTGAAAAAAATACCCTTTGGGGTGGAATAAATTTGCTTGTAATGAAATAAACACTTTTTCACAGTTCCAGATTGAGGACTAATATGTGCAAGGCACTGTGCTAGCTTCTTAGAATACCTAAATGATGACACCCTTCCGTTGACACGCTTAGGTCTAAAATCAGTGCCATTCAGGTAAGGAAAGAATGAAATGTGTACTTTTTGCTAGGTGGAAAACTGACATTTCTGTTTCCACACACCTCAAATTTCTTCGCTATTATATTCTTTGAGAAATACTGCAGCAGATTTATAAACTTACTTTGCAAATCCATTTGTGTATACTGTGGATTCCAAACCCTTTCTTGCTTTCCCCTTGTGACCTTTCTAAAAGAACCCTTATTTGCAGAACTGTGATAATTTCTGCTTTCTAACCTCTATGTCAAAAAGAAGGTGGTTCTCTGGAGTGAAAATGAAACCTCATGAGGAAAAACTTGCCTTTTAGTCTTCATCGAGGGGAACTCTGAAACAACTTGAGATTTTTTATTTTAACTGCTAGGCAATCCCTGTATTGATGCAGCATTTCACAAGGTTTCTGCACTAACTATATCTGGGTCTTCACATAAGAGCCCTATAATAGCCATAAATATTTCTCCAGAGAGCAAGACAGAATCTGAAAGACCTATAATAACTGTCACAAATGAATAATAAAATGTAGAAAAGACAAGCCACCATGAAAATGGCAAATGAATATGATGACATGTGCACTGTACATGAAGTAATTATTTGAGTGTTATATTTACAGAAATTCTCCACAGATTTTTGTGATGTCTGAAAATTTAGCAAAGGCTGCATGTACAGTAAAACCCGTGGCATGGAAAGATTGTTCAGCACTATAAATCTGAGAAAGCTTTTCTGTTTGTATCTTTCAGAATTAAATCAAGTACAACTATCTGACCACACAGAATTCTAAAGTTTGCCTATTTTTCATCTCAAAGTTTGTTTTATGTGTTATATTTAGCTTTGTTTATTTATTTAGCAGGGTTTAGTGGTCTTTATTGATGGTATGGGACAAAATGGGAATCCCCAATCCCTTCCCTTTCTTCTGGGTGTCTCAGTGGAAACTGAGAGGAGAGATACTCATTATGCTAGATGACTGAATTGAGGCAGGGCCTCCCCAGCAACTGAGGGCCTCTCTTTTCCTCTTGTGTTCTTACTAGAGCTACTGGTCTTGGGGACCCTTACTCCTTGGAGGCTGGGGTGTCCAAATGCTCCAAGATGCTGTTGCTGTGTCATATTCCTTGTCATACCTAGGAAATGGGCTTGACAAGGTGGTCATTGAGGACAATGCTGACCTAAATATCAATGGTGTATTACTGTCACTGTTAACAGTGACCGTCACTGTTTCCCTCAATGGTCCTCAATTGTTCTCAAGATGCCTTTTTAAGTGGGTCTTACGATGTCTACTTTATCTCATTTTCATGGCATCATATTTAGCAACATTCTCCAGGCCATTTTTGCAACCAATATTATGTGGATGAATACAAAGAATGCAGTGTTAATGATTTTCTTATTCAGGCCAGGGATGACCTTGGCAAAACAACCACAATAGTACTAGTGTGTTCAGTTACCATCTCTTCACAATTTCACAGATAATTCATCCATGTGCTTCTGAGAAGCAGGGATGTTGTTGTCTACTATCATAGGTACCCCCGCAATGCCAAAATTGTCATGGATGACATTGACCAGGAGGGCTAAACAATTGTTAATATGGGAGACAAATCTACCCAGCTTGCTGTACTTCTCACAGTTCACTGCCATCACAAATGTGGGCATCAGCAGAAGAAGAAGCAATGATGACACTCTTGGCTTCATCCTTCATGAAACCCAGGCTTTCTCGATGTCAGTGAACACAACAGCAGGTTTGGATGTTTATTTAGCACCACAATCAGCGCATTAGATTGTGATGGATCTTTCTCTTGAAAGATGGAAATGGTAGTTCTATTGGTGACAAGCTGTATATTGCGAGCCTTCACTAAATCATTGAACTTTCCATGGGTTGAAATCCTACTGGAACATACACAGCACAATAGAGATGAACTGAGGAGTTATTGATGGCAAAGGTATCTATTGCTGATAACAGCTCTGGTGATCAGGCATTCAGAACATCCAAATAAATTTACTCTCAGATTTACCACCATGACTCAAGTGCAGCAATGTGGCTAGAACTATTGTATCAAATAGAGAAGAGCAGTCTTTTTAAATATTAAAATATTTAATTGAAAATAAAGACTATACATTTAAGTTGTACCACAAAATTTGATACAAATATACATTGCTTAATGGTTATAACAACCAAAGTAATTGGCATAACCATCGTCATACTTGCTGTACATTAGATCCCAAGAATTTGTTCATCCTATAAATGTATACCCATTAGTCAGCATCTCACTCTGAGCATCCAAATAAACTTTATCAACATCAGTAGAAAACAACATAACAAATAATAAAGTTTTACACTACCATCAGAACTCTTCAAGTAACTTGTAAGGAAACTAAGCAGGTAAGATAAAAGCATTATTGTGTGGGAATGGTCGTTAGAGTGTATGTGTCAAAGAAATTGTAAAAATGAACGATTAGTGCACAACTCTCAACTTACGGATGCAGTGAGAGAAATGTGTGCAACACTGCATGGTACTTTACAAGAAAAGCAATTGTCAAAATCCTCATGGAAAAGAAGACATTTGCTCTGTGCAAGAGAAATCTCTAATGTTTTTGGACTAAAAGATGTTTTTCCCTGAGTGTATGGGTGCATGGGTTTTATGTGTGTGCTTATGTAAGAACAGATTTTCCAAAAATATTCCACAGGTCCTTGACAGGAATCACTAAATAGGAAAAGGATCCTTTTGAAATACTAGAATTCCTTACTAACCTCCTATAAGATAAGCTGAAGTCATAGGAGCATTTTTTCATTGTAAAAGTTTATATATGTGGGTGTCTACTTCTTAAATAAACAATTGATCATGAAGAAACCAATGCGGAAACACCTGATCAGCAATTAGCTCCATTAGCCTCCAAAATTTCTATCTATATTAACTACAAAAATAGATCTTATAGAAAATTATTCTAATCCAAAAATTGGCATCTGAAATGAATAAAAAATTCTCATATGAAGTAGAAATAGCAAACAAATATATTTTAAAATGTCCAGCATCACTGGTATTTGAGATGTAAATTAAAACAACCTGAGATTCCATCTCACTCCAGAAAAAGTGGTTATTATCAAGAAACCAATGAATAACAAATACTGGTGGAACTGCGGGAGAAATATGACCATACTCCCTTGATGGTGGGAGTGTAGACTGGTACAACTACTGTAGAAAGCAGTGAGGAGATTCCTCGAAAAAATTAAATCTAGAGGTTCCATTTGACCCAGCTATTCCCCTTCTTGTTTTGTTTTTGTTTTTTGGTACCGGGGATCGAACTCGGGACCTTGCCCTCGCGAGGCAGGCAGTGGAACCACTGAGCTAAATCCCCAGCTCCGCTTCTTGATATTTTCCTGAAGGAATTAAAAGCATCATATCACAGTGATCTATGCATATCCATGTTTATAGAAGCACAGTTTGTAACAGCTAAATCTTGAAAACAACCCAAATCTCCATCAATCGATGAATGAAGAAGAAGGGTACTACTCTGCCATGAAGTTTGAGACATTTCTAGCTAAATGGATGCATCTTGAGACCATATTCTTAAATGAAATAAATTGGAAACACATGTTTAAATACCATATTCTTTCCCTGGTAGGCAAAATTGAAAGGACCAAATTGTATAAAAGATACTGAGAAAGAGGAAGAAAATGTTCACATGAGAAAGGGAACAAGGAAGGATGAAGCGAGGTGAAAGGGAGGGGATGAGAATGGTAAGAAAAGAAGAAATAAGATACGTCATGTACAGGTACAAATTCTCTATGATTGATGTTATCACTGTTTATATCTAAAATGTACCCACAGAATAAAAAATAAACAAATACAATTTTTAAAAGAAAATTACCGTAGAACCCACATGCCCTTGTGCAGAGTCTTTAAAGGGAATTTTGTTAGTTACAATGTCTTGAAATGACAAAAAACAGTCTTTGACTTACTCTTGTGTATCCTCTTGCTTACCAGTCCTCGATGTCAAGCTACTTTTCCAAGTAGCTTGCCAGTCCAGTCATTGAAAGATCTCTTTTATCTGGAGTCTGGCAAGAGCCACCTCATTTCCAATTTATTCTACCATACAAACAAGAATAACATTTCCAATCTACAAATTTCATCAAAGTTGCTCTCCTCAGACCCTCCCACAGTCTCAGAACTACCTGTCATTTTAGTCCGATAAATATGTCACAATGGTCAAAAAACTTTTATTCCCTTATCTGACCATAAATCACTGAGCCTACTCTATTCCACATTTACCACACACATCCAGTGCTCAAAGTCCAGCTCAAATTCCCTGTGATCCACAAAATCTAGTTTATTTGAGCTTCTCAAAGCAATTTATGTAAGGATTGCTTAAACTGTTCATTAACCTTATAATTGAGTGTCACATATTGCATACGTATGTAATAACTTTTATTCAAAAGTATATAGGTAAATTCTACATTTTTGTCATAGTAAGACTGTGTTTTGGACATAGTTAATCAGATTAAATAGGTTTTTCATTTTTCTTATTTTCTATTTTATTTGCTAAAAAGAACCATGTGCCGCTGATTTTTGCAGGAAAGAAATATATTAAAATGTGATAATATAAATTAGATTGTCTCTTCTGATTCAAGGTTATTTTGAAGTCGACTTAAAAGTCAAGACAAATGACTAACCTTTTAACTTTGAAAAGTTACTATACAGACCTTTATTCATTTTGTTCATACTGGTATACTTGACACTGTATAAAGAGAACTCATTTCTGGTCTTCTCAAAAATGAGGCAAACTATGTAGTCTCTTAATAACTCAGTCTCCTCATTTACACAATGAGCATAAAACTTCCTGTCCATTCTACTACAAAAGATTGTGAGACAAACAAATGTAAAAGCAGGTGTCAAATTAATTTGCATAGTGTATACAAATGTGAGCTATTTTTATATGTTGGTGCTTGTGTTCAGATGCCTTAGAGTGCCCTGCTGCTGATGAATTGATTTGCCAATCAGTATTTTTGTTATATGGTACTCTTAAGTACATACTGCTGATTTTTTTTTTTTGCTTCCTATCCTCTGCCAAATCATTCTGCAAGATGTGTTACATGAATGTAGATAGAAAGATTTACTTTTAACCTATTGGTATGCTATAGTAAAAATATATTAAGTTGATAAAATAGACTGTTTTTTGACAAAAGTAATGATGTTCATCAAATTAATATATGTGGGTAACTTTAATATACAGAGAGGATAGATCCAGGATACTATGCTACTTTTTTAATGGTTCCTCTTCCCTTTTTATAGCATGGTTGTAAAATCTGAAAAGAAAAAAGCAGATAGAATAATTTTATCATGTTTTACATTAAAATACTATCAGTAAAGCTTAGATTTTGCGTTTACATAAGCTACAAGACTTCTAGACTTGGTTGATCTAGTAATGAAGATTGTTTTCAACAAGTTTGTGAAGTATGATAAATAATAGTGAATAGATTTATTAATGGTTCTACAAAATGCGTATATTATTTATGACTAATTTACCATGCTTCCCAAATCAGTACTCAATGCATTCAGCATTATGTAAACAATTTATGTAGAGATTTATTTCCTTCAATACATATTTATATTGTCCAATGCTGTGATGATACCATATATAGTTAAATTGTAGCATCAAATTGAAATCAATATTCATTATTAAAATGCTAGGTATAAAATTTCACTTCTTCTTTAAGACTGCCTAATAATAATTTGTCCTATTACCGTTTTAACAACAAAGTTTTGTTTAGACTATTGCATAAATAATACATTACAATTATTTAAACAGTAAACATAATTGTCAACAATACATAGGAAATTTCCTGAGATCAGAAACATTATCTGATTTATCTCTGTTTCTCCAAAGCCCAGTATCTATTCTGGGCAGATTGTTGGCATATAATAAATATTCCCTAAAAAATAATTCTTCGATTGCTTGTAGGTAAATGTGAGTGTTATTTACTTCATTAAAATGCAAATCTTCTAGAAAATAAATTATTAAAATTGAAGATGGCTGCTAAAGCTATGTCAAATTCAACCTTTTCTTTCTCCAGAATGTCTCCCAGTTAATCAAACCAAATAAGAATATCTGTTTTGATCCTTTCTAATATTAGTTGCCATGACAATGTGAATCGTGATGCCATGGCAGAAGCTAAGTGTAGATGACAATTCAGTTTAATTTACTGAGACCATTTCCTCTGTCTTTTCATTCCTTTTTGCATAGCAGAATTGACTATGGTACATTTAAGCAAAGATTAGTTGATGCCTGGGGGTGAATATGCTCAGATATCAGGCTTGCAGTAATAACACACTTGACAGTACTTGGCAATTTATGGATTTCAAAGTATCACCATTTTGCTCATTGCTCTGACAAGAATTGATTTTGGAAAAAGCTATTTTTTTGTTTTGTTTTGTTTTGTTGTTTGGTACCTCTTTTCTTTCCATTTATTTATTTATTTATTTGAAAAAGCTATTTTGTAGACGAAGGCTGTCATACGTTACCATCCTTGCCACATTCCCACATTGTGAACACTCTTGTCTTTGTCCTTCACTCCGGATCCACCTCCATTCCATGAGATGACTTGTTTCCTCCTTACTGCTGTCTAAAAACAAGCAAAGTCTACTGGACAGCCTTTTACCATGATACTAAGATGGCTTTAAACATCACTTTACACAGCCAATTTAAACTAAAAAGAAGAACTAATGTAAATGAATAAATTCTTGACATCAGAATTTTCGGCTTCAATAAAATGATAACCTGAGGATTATTGAAGTTGAATAGCCTTAATGATGATCCTAAAGTGACACATGCACCTCACTTTAGAAAAATCTATTCCCGTGGTACCTATTCCAGTGTTGCAAGACCTACCACTCTCCCCAAGCAGGCATTAATCTTTTCAAGAGTGGTACCTCCCTGAACTTCTGACCCCACTAATCCCCACATCTTAGAGACTGTACCACCACTCAACATTACTGCTCTGGGGATGAAGTTTCCAGATCATGACACCGTTGGGGAGAAATTATCCAAACCAAACCATATATGCAAACATAAATTATCTGTATCTGTATCTTGTATTTACCACATTTTAAAATTGAGAATATAAATAACTAATGTTTATAAAACTAAATTAACGTTCCAGATCAACTTAAAATTTTAAGAACCTTGTAGATCAACTTTTTTTTTTTTTTTTTTTTAGAATTTCAGGTACTGTCTTAAACAGTGTATGAAATAAAGTGGTCATGGGTATATTTATTGTCTAAAAATAAACTAGTAAGTCACGGGGCTTTCTGAATTTTAATCAAGCATCAAGGTTAAATCTTCCTCACTAATATAGTTTAATAAGGAACATGAGAAAATATTATTACCACTACCTCTGTAGCTGCTAAATTTGTATGCTGACCACAAAATAACTTCTGAAATAAATATAGTACTTAATAACTTTTTCTCAAAATATAAATATATTTGAAGAGCAATGCATACATATATAATATATATATAAATTTTAAGCAAATTCATATATACATATTATGTATGCATACATATGTATACATGTATACATATTATATATATATATACATATAATATGTATATATGAATTTGCTTAAATATTTAGTAGTATTTTGGTAAAACATTGGTGAATTTGTTTAGAAATTTAGTATTATTTTGTAAAAAACTTGGCCTACCATACTAGTAATATATCTTTCCAAGATGGCGCCTGGGGTCATGAGCAATTTGATTCTATATGTAGGGAGGAAGACTGACTACACAAGACAGAATAATACTCATACTAAACAGCATCAGACACTGTAAATATTTAATAACTTGTATAAAGAAGTATGACTTTACCTGGTTTTCAATTATGGTGATGCGATGGAAAAAACAAAAACCTATATCAAAGTTGCATAAAAATTTCAAAATCACATGATCTTTTTAGTTTTTGAAAACAAAAACAAGTCAACCTAAAAAAATTAGATTTAAGATTTTAAAAACAAAACTAACAAAAACAAATATGTGTATATATGTAAGTTACTGCTGGATAACTTTAAGCAGGTAACTCTACCTGCTTGAGCTGGGAACCTCTTATCAGTAAAAACAAAATACCTTGAAAGATTGAAATGGTGAAAAATTATTAAACTATTAAACGCAATTACTGAGCACAGACTATGGTTTTAAAATGAAGTTTAATCTGTGATTGACAGCCTAACAATTTTTTCCAAGTTTCTTAAAATAGTAAATATATCCCCAAAAAAGAAATTACACTTTAAAAATTCAAAAACTGGAGGAGGATAATTAGTGGGAAATAAATTATAAAACTTTTCTAATGAACAGAAAGAAAATGGGCATCTGAAATGAACAGACATTTCTCAGACAAAGAAGTAAAACCAGAAAGTAAATATATGACAAAAAGGTTCCACATCATTGGTCATTTGAGAGATGCAGATGAGAAGAACACTTTGATTCCACCTCACCCCACAAAGAATGGCTGCTATCAAGAAATCACAATAACAAATGTTGGCGGGGTTGTGGGGAGAAAGGAACCCTTCTCCATTGTTGGTGGGAGTGCAGACTGGTGCAGCCACTATGGAAATCAATATGGAGATACCTCAAAGAGCTGGGATTAGAGGTTCCATTTGACCCAACCATCCTTCTGCTGGGTATCTTTCAAAAAGAATTTTAAAAGTCATACACAGAGAAGTATGCGCACCCATGTTTATAGCAGCACAGTTTGTAATAGCTAAAACTTGGAAACAGCCCATTTGCCCATCAACTGGAAATTGGATAAAGAAGATGTGGTTTTTCTATAAAATGGAATATTACTCAGCCATAAAGAATGAGAAATTAGATTCATTCATAGGAAAATAGATACATATTAAGGATATACTCCTAAGTGAAATAAATAAGTCACACATGTGTAAATACTGAATAGTTTCTCTGGTGTGAAAAACTCTAATAGTACATAAGATCACATTTTTCCCCATACCCCTGCCTTCCCTTCACCTACTCCTCCCTTTCCTATTTACAAAAACCTTTGTTCCATTTTTTTGTTTTCTTATATTTTATTTCTTTTCCCTTATTTCCTTTCCCCTACCTTTCCCAGCTCCCCTACACCTTTAGCCCTTTACTTCCTATTTCATATTGTCAATTATATCATTTGAATCTTTTTTACACTTTTAGTTTTTCTATAAAATGCAATACTACTCAGCCATAAAGAATGAGAAATAAGTCATTGACAGGAAAATGGAAGCATATTGTGGTCATACTCTTAAATGAAATAAATAAGTCACACATGTATAAATACCAAATAGTTTCTCTGATATATCTATAACATACAAAATAACACAATAGAATCAATAATGCAAATTATTAAAAATTTAATTATAATGCTATCGTTCCCCAAAGGGCAATCTCTGTTAGATTAGTACTAGGTCAAGTATCATGCATGTAGAGATCTGTTTTTAACATGAAATGTTAATATTACATTTTTAAGTATTTTTAAAAAAATAAGTTTGAAAAAAATTTATTTTATCCCCATTCCCTCAAGCTCCCTCCCCTGCCTGTGTACAAAATCTTTGTTTCCATTTTTGCTTCTATTTTTGCTCTTTTCTTGTCCCTTCCTTCCTTTCTCTCTCCTCCCTCCCTTGTTCCCTTTCCCATTTGAACACTTTCTTCCCATTTCCCAAGAGCCATTATACATTTCAGTCCTACTTTTACACCAGTGTGCTTATAATTAATTATCCAGAGTTTTACAGATGCTAATTCATACAAGATTTGTTTTGTGTGTAAAGAAAATATTGTCAAACCTGATAGCTGCACATACTTATGAACATCCTGAAACCACTTAATTGTATACTTTTTTAACCTTTTATTTTTTTAAAAATTTTACTTATTTTTATTGATACATTTACATTATATAATATAATGTAAATAAATTCATCACTGAAAATGTTCACCTTTATGTGATCCATCTTGGTTCTTATTTTCCCCCTTTCTCTGCCCTTCCTTCAACCCTTCATTCCTCCCTATCTATAAAGACTCTGTTTCCATTTTTTTCATTTTCTCATATTATTTCCATTCCCTTCTTTCCTTTCCCCCGCCTCTCCCATTTCACCTTTCCCTTTGGCCCTTTTCCTCTTATTTCACATTTGCTATTAACTAACTATCCCCTGCTGGACATCCCCTCCAAAGAATTAAAAGAATCATGCCCTAGTGATATATGTGCACCTATATTAATAGCAGAACATTTTGTAATAGCTAAAACTTGGAAGTAGCCCAATTGCCCATGAACTGGAGACTGGATAAAGAAAATGTGGTTCTTTTATAAAGTGGAATACTGCTCAGCCATAAAGAATGAGAAATTAGAGACATTTATATCTAAATGCATGTGGATTGAGGCTATACTTTCAAGTGAAATAAATAAGACACATGTGTAAATACCAAATAGTTTCTCTAGCATGAAAAACTGAAAGTGTAAATAAGGACTGAAAGATTTAATTGTATACTTTAAAATGTTTAAATTTGATGGTGTGTGAATTGAATCTCAATGGAATGAAAATTTAAACAATAATCTTTTTTCTTTATCTTACTCTTTTTAGGAATGCAATCTTATTCCAAACTATTTTAATTTTAATTTTATTTCTTAGCTATGGATTGTTTCATTAATCTAAGGTTATATTTCTTTTTTAAAAATTAATTTGTTTTTACTAGTACATTTTTGCATACCTAATGATCAAATTCATCATGGGGAATTCATACCTGTAATATAATACAAAATATAATTCCTTTATTCCCATTCCCCCTTTCTCTCTTAAACCCCTTTGACCCTCCCCATTTGCAAAGAGAAAACAAAAGAAAGAGAGAATAGGTGATAGATAAATTATCAAATACAAGTTCTTCTTCTAACTTTTTTCAGTAAATGTCCTTTAATTTCTGCCAAGGGACTTTTGATTGATTTTTGAAAGTGCTGTGACCCAGAAGGTTACTTGCAGTGGCACTTGAATTGTAACATGTGTATAGAATATACACTTGCTTTTGGAGATAAGATAAAAAATGTGAACTACAAAATATCTTCTTGATAATTTTTCTTAATATATTGGAATAAAATTTGATGTATTCTGTTATAAAACATTATTAAATTTAATCCTCTCTTAAATGTTTCTACCTGAAATTTAAAATTACAATGTGATTCAATGTAACTTTATTGATCATGATGGTTAGGAGACCATTTTCCTACACAATCATTTTTGTCACCTGAGATGTCCAAACATCATTATTAAATAAAATTTTTAAATATTTGTGACACACTCATCCTTCTATTCTTTTTACTTTTCAACATGAACAAATACAGCACCTATAAGGTAAAGAATGGTCACCTATTGAAGTAAAGTTTTGGCCACGTTTACATATTTACCCATTGTTTCCTCCAATTCATGTATTTCATCATGAACTTAAGATATCTACTCTGTTGGCTCATGTAATTTAGGATTAAAATATGAAGGTTTCATATATTTTTATAAAGTAATTCACACAAAAGTACAGTAGTGATTATCTTTGAGAAATATGTTGAATTGTTTTGCTGTGCATAAACCCACCCTATCCTCATATAGAAAACCTTATTTTTGCCAGGTTTGATCACTAGAATCTCTTATTCTTTTCCTTCCAGTTTTCTTTTGTCAGTAAAAGACCCTGGTATATCAAGGCAGAAGAAGCAAGACGCAAAATTTATTTCCCTACTTCTCTCAGCCTTAATCTCGACTTGACATTGGTTATACTTCTCTGCAAAGACCACAACTGCTGAAAAGTAACCATTGTTCTTTATTTACAGCCTGGTGCAGACTGTGGCTGGAAGAGGCTTCTCTTCTGTATTAGGATATCATCATTCCTTGCACCCTTAACCTTGACTACACCTTTGTAAATTTTTGCTGTATTAAATCCACTTCATTCACACTTTTGAATGCACCATCTTCTTCCTGCCAAACCTTGATCGACAAAGAGAGTATCCTGCAGGTGTTATATCCACTATTTTACAGTGGATTCCTCTGAGGTATCAGTGTATTAGGGGATAACTCTTGAAGGATTGATATTATAAAGTGTTAAGACTTCAGATTTTCGCAAGTAAGTTTTTAAGATGCCCCTAGGACTATTTATGTCCATTTTTTTAAATCCCTAATACAATTTGTAATTTAAATAACTGAATAAGAAGCAAAAAATTTATTTTTATAAGCTCTGTTTCCTTGAAGGGGCTAACTGGTCAAGCTGGATATTTTCCACTTTGTATCTTACATGTTTTAAAAGATAATCATGATCTCTTAAATAAGTGATTATTACGTTTGTGATCTTGCAGTTGTAAAATGGTCTTAAAACACTAAATTTGATCACATATTTTAACTTTACATCTAAAATAATTTTACAGTATTTAAATATAGCTACTAGAGAAGATACTTCTGTGTATTATAAACATAGAGATTTTAAAGTATGGCTCTCATATTATTCAATCATATCCTCGCAAAAATCTACTCTTTTGATTGGGCTTTAGATTAAATGTATTAAAATCTGTAACAAATAGTTAATACATTAAAAAGTGATATTATAAATTATGTTATGAATATGCTGAATGAAACTGGGGAGTTGTCTTGGTCTCTTTTTTTTTTTACATTTTATCTATAGGTGATGACTACCTGTTGCTAGGAGAAATAATTTAGACTAAATTTTATGTTATTCTTTCTATGCTGTTTCCCTTCTGTAGATTTAAATAAATCACAACTAAATTATTAGTAACAATAAGATCTCTGTTATATTACTGTCACTCAATATTTATAACTGTCAGGTCCTCCATTAAACTAGGACAGAGAGATATGAAGTGTTAGATGTCGGTGTACCCATTAAAGCAACAAGTCAAAAACGAAAGGTTAGCATTTTTTCATTATGATGGTCTAAAATCTAAAACAAGAAAAAGCATTAGCTCTATTTTCACTGACAGAATGGCAAACCAGAAAAAGACAAAGTAGATCAATATAGGCTAGAGAGAGTCTTTCTCTTGAGGGAGCCCTGAACAACCATAGACTAGCAGTTCTGTGGGTTCTGGAAGGTAGGAAGTCAGGAGCCACAGAAGAAGCCCAGGAGTGCAATACTTCTTGGCACTGAATCAGAGTGGGAAAGAAAACTGTCTTTAGGGCCTGCCCCCGCCAATTTCATTAAGAGACCACGAAGGGTCTGAAGCTTGATTTCTTCACAAGGCCTCAGTTAAAAAGATCTAAGAATGAAAACAGGAGCTAGGCAAGCACCTACGTAAAGAGCATGAGCAGCCAGGGTGGCCAGCGTCTTTGCCACTGTTTCAGCAACTGCAACGCCCTGACCATCATGGAATCTGATAAAGCCTTGAAGTCTGTCTGATAAAGGCTTTGCAATTCTGGCATGGAAAATTACAGATATATATTTTTAACCAATACAAATTCTTCACTAAGTTACAGGGTAAATATCAGAAACTGATCTGTCATCAAAATTTATTTTAATGATATTTCAACTGAAAACTGGATCATCATATTTCAATTGGGTTGAAAGCAAATTTCTACCTTTACTTACACAAAATGTTTAATATTTGCTTCTGCAGAAATATTCATTACCCAGTTTTTAGAAGCACTCCCTAAAAAAATTTTGATTTGTCCACGTAGTTTTAAAAATTTTACCCATGGAAACAGATTACACTACTTTTGTTGGAGTTAGGATGAGTCATAAAATAGTAGACGAGTTGATAAAATAGTAGAATTGTGATTGTGAAAATTTTGCTATGAAAGTGGGATAAAAATCTCATGTATCTTCATGATAAGACACATATTTTTTTCTTATTGATTTCTTTTTTATTCATTAAGTTTACTGGTACATTTTAGGTATACAATATGATGACATTCATCATTGGGAATTTGTACCTTTAAATGATGTATCATGGTTCTTATTTTTTCCCCATTCCCCTGCTCCCTTCCCAGTCAACGTCTATAGGATACACATGTAAATACTGAATAGTTTCTCTGGTGTCAGAAACTGAAAGTGTAAATAAGGATCAAAACGCATAATAGATAATAAGATACACTTTTGAAAAGTATTCCCATATACATATGTGGATTCAAAATGTGGAGATCATTTTCTTTAAACAATCTCTGGCCTTTATATACTTTCAAGCAGTGTATAAGCTCAGTCAAAATATCAATATGATGGTCCCATAGTTTCAAATGAAAGAGCAAAACAAATCCTAGTAATTGCCTAGTAATCTACATTGTTTATGTTATACTTACCACCTTGTGTATAGGCTTCAAAATCCAAAATCTGCCATTAGGATATGTTTTTTGGTCATATAAATCTTCTTAAAGTAACATAGACCTGCAGATAATTAGTGATTTTTTCCCCTACGCTAGTTTTCTTAGGCATTACTGAACTCTAGAAAAGTGAATGCACTTTAAAGTAATAAAGAGAAATTTTACAGTGAGAGCTGTGCAACGCATCAAGTGAACTATAAATCCAGTCTGGACCAAGAAGAGGGTATAAAAATAAAGTTCACTGAGGATGATGTCAAGAAAGGGTCTGGTAAAAGGATTTCATTTTCTCCTGAAAGCAAGTGAAATGATGCCTTCACTCATTCACAGAAGTGTGACTTCAGAGGGAAACAGAGTTAAAAAAAATGACCTCAAAATGGGGAATTTCATAAACAAGAACTAAAAGAGATATGAATTATCCGGGAAATGGCATTACTTATTGAAAACTAACATTTTACAGTTGAATACTTAAGTATTGAACTATTGATTAAAGTCAATAAAATGTACTTTAAATATACAGTTAAAAGTCATACAGCTGAGAATGTGAAAGAATCAAATAAATATATATTCTTTCTATAAATTTCTTGAAAACATCAAAAAGAAATGTGACTATACTCATTAAAATATACATTCATTCATAGGAAAATTGATTCATATTGAGGATATACTCCTAAGTGAAATAAATAAGTCACACATGTATAAATACCAAATAGTTTTTCTGGTGTGAAAAAATAATAGTACATAAGATCCTAATGATATAATTGATGATGTGAAATAGGACGAACAGGGCTAAAGGTGTGGGGAAGGTGGGAAAGGTAGGGGAAAGGTAATAAGGGAAAGAAAAAAAATGTGATAAAATGAAATGGAAATAAAGTGTTTGTAAATGGGGAGGGAAGGAGGGGGTGAAGGGAGGGCAGGGACAAGAGGAAAAAATGAGAACCAAAACCTGTCATGTAAAGGTACAAGATCCCAATAATGAATGCAACTGTACCGTATAACTAAAGTGTACCAATAAACTCAATAAAAAAACAAAGAGAAAATATTAACAAATAAAAGACATGGTAAATAAAATAAAATAAATATAATAAACAAATATAATTAATATAAAAATAATAAATAAATGTAATAAATAAAATAAAAATTTAAAAAATTAAACACTATTTGTCTGAGAGCTTCAGTTGTTGGCAAAAATGTAAAGTCCAGATAAATCAGTAAGTGGGTATTTTAGTCCACTTTCTGCTACTATAATCAAATGCTAGAGAATGGATACTTTATAAACAACAGAAGTTTATTCGGCTCACAATTCTGGAGGCTGGTAAGTACAAGAGCATGATTGTGGCCTTTGGCAAGATCCTCTGCAGTGAGTCACAATATCTCCCCTCCATCTCTCTCTCTCTCACCTACCTATCATCTATCACCTTCCTAAAACTTCAATAAGCTTCCACTACAGCACGGTTTGGCGGGGGCGGTGAGAGAGGAAGAGAGGGAAAGAGGGAGAGAGAGAAGTTAAATTACCAATCCGATTTGGCTAAATACCCACTAATTTCAGAATAAATAAATAACTTGTGAGTTCATGGAATAAAGTACTGCTGCATAGGTATGTAAATGAATACTCAGAACAGCATGGAGTACAGATAGATCTCTAAAAATATTATACAATTATAAAAACAACAAAATGATACAATGTAACAAATAGGCTTACTACATAAATACTTCTTTATGATATTTGCTAGTATGTATTCTGTCGACATAGACACACACACACGTAAAATACAGCGAAATAACCACAAATTCAGAATAATTAGCTCAGATTGTTTGCAGAGGAGAGTGAAAGGATTGGGGCAAGCAAGTGAAAGGCAAAATTTATTTACTTTGCTTGTATATTTTATTTCTTAAATTGGCGGAAACATACTCTGTATCGTTGTTTCCACAGTTACAGAGAAGAGCTTCTACGGGACCACTCTTTGAGAAGAAAATAGACTTCAGAAGATAACGAGTATAATCTAGAGTGCAGAATAACATGAAAACATAATGCAAACAGACTGCTGGATGAAACTGCACCACAACATCATTACTGAAGGGTAGGATATAACCACCCTCAAGAAAAGACCACATTTTAAGAGGAAGCAAAGGATTTCAAGAAAATTGGAGTAGCTTCGTAGAGATAGATGAGTTTTGTTTTCTCAATTACTATCTATGCAAACTTTTAAAAATGTGAATTTTTGTAACTCACCAAGCTATTTAGAAATGCCAGTTGGAGAACTTGTTATAGAAAACTAGCCAGACAAATCCCTTTTTTTGTTTAAGAAAAGAAGTAAGGGGAAAAGTAGGTATAGGTCATTTTTCAATCAGTCTCATAATATGAAACAGTAAGGCACATACAAATTACTGAAGTATTCAGTTACTATTTCTAAATCAAATATATAGAATTTAAAGCAGATATAATCAATCTTAATACAGGAAATTCTGCACTTGACAAAACAGAAGACAAGGAAAAAGGTAAACAGAAGATTAGGGGCACTGATGTCTAATCATACAGACTCCAAAGATCTTTTATAGTAGACAAAAAAGTGAAAGTTTAAATATATGATTTGCTATTGGAATAATGGTCTGTCAAGGAACTTAGCATGGAGTTACTTAGCATGGAGGTGATATTTACTTATTCAACTTTTGTGGCTAGTCAGGCTGATTGCTAATATTGCCTCGGGGCCAGCAGCAGTCATTCAAGGGCTCTGGGAAGAAGCTTCAAACAAACTTGCAGGTGTATTCCAGTACTGAACAAAGTTTAGGCTGTACTGTTCTGTGCCAATTGAACAAAAACCACAGACAAAATTTTGTGAAGATCTGAGGAATGAAAAATCTCAACAGTATTTACTGTAACTAAAAAAAAAATCTTCTTTCATAGAACATCAGACAGCCTTTTCCAAAATCATTCAAACAACAGTTTAAGCATATTATGAGAAATATATGCAAGTAAGATCTGTAATTGAGATTCCTCAATATTGATATCACGTATCAAACTGCCAATCCTTCCCCATACTAAATGAAACAGGCCCAAAGCCCCAGCATATTCTTTATCATTATTTCCAGAAGAATATTTTCTTGCTTGTGTCTTCACTCATCCCTCTTACGTATTCTCTCCTTCTTAGTCATTCACTATTAAACTCACTAATTCCAGAATATCTTAATCTTATCACGATCTTAAATCCCTCTCACACATCTTAAGCTTGTCTGCTTCCAGAGTATGTTTTCAGGTAGATCTTCATACCTTCAAAGCCCACAGTTTTTCACAGACAATCAACACCCTTCTCTCTTCTTTGAGGTCCAACATAGATTTTACAACTCAGTGAAAGAAATGCTTCTCTGTAAGAACATTTGACTCCCGTTCCACTCACCTCCTGCCCAATTCTGTTAGAAGAACCTCAATACATATGTCCTCACTCAAGTATACTAAAAAGCAAGTGTGGTAGTTACAAAGAAAAGTCATACAATCAGTTAATTTGACTTATGGTGAATGTGTGTTATCAACATTATAAGGTTAATGTATGATATCAAACCTTCTCTGGCAATCCGAAAACACTTCCATGGAAAGCTTTATTTTTACCCTAATACAATAATTTCACGTATTTTATTTTCTCCTCAACCACTTTAACATCCCTCAACCATTCAACACTGGTGAATCATTTTCAGATGATGAACTTGCTTCCATTTTATAGATCATACAGAAGTGATAATGAGAATTCCCTTGGATTCTACTTAATTTAGAATCTACTTGTGTGTGCACCTATTTTATTCATCTTTCCTTGCATTATATCATTGCCCATCCCTTTTTCAAGTTCTGTAACATTTACCTGGGTCCCATTTCCTTCAACTATCTTAAAATATTTTATGTATTACATCCTCATTCTTCTCCTCTCCTAAATCATTATTCTCACTCTTTCTTTACAGAATACCCATATCAGAAAACAAATCGGCTTTTTTATTTTACATTCTAAAAATTTTTGTCCCACCAAATTCTTATTGACTGCTCCATTTTTTGTCCACCTGTATAGAAAAAAAAATTTTAGAAAGGAAAAGCTACATGGACTCTACTTTCTTGTCTTCTATGCACTCTTCAGTGCTCTACAATTTAGGTTTTTTCTTCATTACTACAAGAAATTGGCTTCTGCAAGGATCTTTAAAAACTCTCCTGTACCAAGTTTCTATGATCATTTTGTGTCCTCATTGACTCCTGTGAAGCCTTTATTACAGCTGAATGTTCCTTTCTCTAAAAGCCATTTTCTCCTTCAGCTTCAGGAACATCGATTGTATCTTGGTTTTTCTAATAACCTTTCCAATAACCTCCCTGTCAGCTTCATGTTGGAATCTTCAAGTCATTCTTTGGTCCTTTGCACTTTTTTTCTTTATACTCTACTCCCATGGCTATTAATGACCCTGACATTTCTTACTGGCTTAAAGGCCAACTTTCTGAAGATCATTTTATACACAAATCTCCAAAGTCTCATGTCCAAAATGAACATGATAACTTCTTATCTACAGAAACCTGAATGTGTTTCTTACCTCAGTAAATGACCAGTCATTCACACAGTTTCTGAAGCACAAATCTATAGGGACTTTCTGTATTCTTCTCCTTTATCCCCTCATTCCAAAATACCAGCAAGTGTTCATGTCACCATCATAATAAATCTATGTTTTTGCCTTCTTGTCCTCCTTCCAGTGCTACAATTATATTTTAGGCCACATATTAGATAAAATAGTGTCATAATATCTTATTGGTCATCCGATTCCTATTCTTGTCCTGCACAATCTCAACTGGCACCAATCTATAATACTGTGCAGGCTGGGTCATCTTCTTTTTATCAGCTATAAGTTAGATATGTCATAGCTCATAAACTTCTATTCATCTCTCATGGAACTTGGAATTCTACAACCTTAGTACAGCCTATACACCATGTTTGCATGTTGAATGTGTCCAAAGTTTCTCCTACCAGTAGTATTACTGGGAAGTAGTGAAAACCTTAGGAGGTGGGACCTTGTGGGAGCTCCTTTGTATTCTTGGGACATGCCCTTGAGGAGCTTGTGAAATTTCAGCCTTTTCTTCTTTCTCTCACTTGTTTTTTGATCATAAGTTGAGCAGCTTACCCCACCTGTGCCCTATGCAATTTCTATTTGGTGCCACTACCAGAGGCTTACAGTAATGAGACCACTGAAACTTAGAGTGAACTCTGCAACATCAAGACCTAGAAATAAAACTTCCTTTACAAGTTCATTGTTTCTTATTTCATTATAGTAATATGAAGCTTCCTAATATAGTGTATTTTCAATCACATTTTAAACAGCTTTTATTCTGGTTCTCTCTGTTCTACTACCACTGAGCTGTCTGTATCCTTTTCCTACACCAAATAATTTTCCATCCCAGCAAAATCCATGTGTTCTGACTAGAACTTATTATTTGAGTCCTTTATGAAGTTGTTTTCTTAAACATGAAACCTCCAATTGAATGGCGTGTATCAAATCTGCCCATCAGTTCACTGTATACTTGAACTTTTCTGATGAATTAAGAGAATGCATTTATAACTGTAAAGTTGTTTAGTTATTTGTGTGATAACTTTCCACCTTCCTTATTAAATACTAAATTTCATGATGATAAGGATTTTATTTTTCTCAGAACCAAGTATATATTAGAATTTATTTAATATGCAAATTAATGAATGATAAGCAGTTATGGATTTGAAATAATTCTGCAAACAACCAACTTTATTATAAATACCTAGAGTCTGACATGATACTATGTGATTCTGAGAATTTTCATAAGGTCTTTTTTATGTTACTCATGCTGTAACTTCATGCTTTTGATTGTTCTAAATTTATCTTTATACATCAAATCAACAAAATCTATTATTTTATATCAGGTTTTTTTTATTTACTTCTCATCAAGTACTTTCAGTCATATACTCACAGCTCATGTTTATTGACTAGCTTAAACTAACAATATAGAAATAATATATATAACAAACTGATTAATTTATTTCTCTCATTGTCACTGCCAACTTTGAGGAAAACATAAATTTTAATTTCATTTACCCTTTAGAGGAAAAATAAATTAATAATATTTCCTTCAAGCAAATGACAGAAGCCACACAGTTTCTATTTTTACATTACCTTTCATCATAATTTTTAACCACCCACAACAATTCAGTCAAATAATCTATGTGCTTTTACCTCTAGGGAACTTGCTAAATTTGCAATTGAGATAAGCAATCAATGTTCACCTCTGCTAAACTATACATAAATATTATTTCAAAATAAAATTCCCTTGCTAAATTTGCAATTGAGATAAGCAATCAATGTTCACCTCTGCTAAACTATACATAAATATTATTTCAAAATAAAATTCCTTGGAGGAACTCCTTTATGGAATGTAACTTCATTAGTAAGTAAAGCTCTATTGTATGTTTTCTCCCATCAAGCTAATTTGGAATTTCTTAATTGTCTCACATTTCTTTTATATGGAAAAATAATGATACCTCTGTGTGAGAAATGACCTGTTTATAATTAGGCTTTCCATGAGTTAATATTATCAACTTCATTCAACTTTTATGTTCACATTAATTTATTACAAAATATTTGCAAAATTAAACTGTAGTGAAATTAATCCTCAACTTCTTTCTTCTTTGAGGTTTATGAGCCTAAAAACACAGAAATAAAGCAATTCAAAAGTAAAGGAAAAGACCTAAGCACCCTTCTAATGTTCTTTAACACTCAAGAAAATTCTTATCACTCTTCCTATCATAGATAGTCCATGACTGAGAGCGTGGGTTTTAAATATTGTTTTATTTAAAGAGAATTATAGTTGATTTTATATGAAAAGGTATATTGATATTCGAAAATTTAACATTTGAAAATTGATAGTTCATAAAAGAATCAGTACAACAGAACTTTTGATATAAAGCACATTTTTTTAGAAATATAATCTAAAAAATAAATTGTATAGTTACTGAAACAGGCATGAAAATTTTCGTTCATGTAGTTTAATTCACACAATGAGGATCACAGAATCACAACCCTGTAAAATTGCAAGGAGATACTGTCTCTAATCTCACATGAAAAGTATCTTAGATAGAAGTGTTATTATTGGGAATTTATCTTGTTAGTATTTGGAAATGACAAATCAAGTTATTATTTGGGAAATTCAACTGTTCTGGATAGTGTTGTTTTTTGATAAATAATCTAATATTTTAGTGCCTTTCATATTTTTCTGCTCTATAAATCCATTATTTTTCTTTAGCTTTTTCAATTATGATGTTTTACTCCAAAAATATTAATGCTTCTTTTCCATATTTTCTCTGATCAGTTGTATACTTTTAATTCCCTTCAAGATACTTTCAAACTCATTGGTTTTTAAACATTTCTTTTTACATGGTCATTACTCTAATAACCAAAGCCTTTTCATCATTTGTTTCTTTTGAATTTCATTTTCATTTCTTTGAAAGATCTCATTCAGTTTTCTTACATGTGTTTTCTTTGTGTCTGATCTCACTGGACTATGTGATACACAATGAACTTGAAATGTTACCTAAGAAATAATAAAATTTCCTTTCTTTCAGAATATAAAGGCACTTTTCTGCTACAGGCAATACTGACCTGGGACCAGTTTAAACCAACTTCACACTATAAAAATTAGGCTTCCTAGATTATTCAAGCAAAATTCTGAGAGAGGGACCCTCTAAGTACAATCTTTCTCTGAAGGTATTCTCCAGACTGCTGACATACTGGAGCAAAGGTTGTTTATTTCTTGTTTTTGTTTTTGTTTTCTGCTTTTGAAATATCATAAGAAAAAAGTATTTCAAAGGATTAAATTATTTCTAAATTTAATTTCTTTATTGTCTTGTTAGTCTTCATACTTTATGAATATTTTATTGGCCATATTTACTTATTCTAAGTTTGTATTCATAGGAAGTAGGGAGATGGTTTTCAAATGCGATGGAAACAAGAGATGGAGAAGGGGTGGGAAGAAAGGGAAAAGGATTAAAAAAGAAAACCAAAGGAAAAATGGAAATAGTGCATTTTCAGTGAGGAAGGGATTGGAAGTTTCAGGAAGAAGAAACAATGGGAGAGGATGGATCCAAACATTTTTTTTAAAAAAATTCTGATGTGTTATGTACATGTAAAACTCCCCGCAATAAAAATAATCATTAAGTACTTCAAACAGGTGCTGTTATGTTTTGTATCTAGATGTCCTCTCAAGGTCTCATGTGTTTCTAGGTGGGGCTTTTTGGAGGTGGCTGGATCTAGGGTGGATGATGTTGGGATCAAAGATGCTATACCTGGATTAATGGTGTGGGATCAAGGGTTCTGGGATTAAGGTGCCCCACCCTGGGTGTGAGTGCTACCCACCTCAGGGTCAATAGCCTGAACGAAATATAAAGGACAGAAAGAAGGGTATTGCCATCCCTTTCAACTTTGCCATGGATTATTCCCCTCCTCTGTGATGCCCCACTGCTGTACCACCCTGCCTCAGAGCCAGCAGATCAAGGACTGAAACCTCTATAAACTGTGAGCTAAAATAAACCTTTCCCCCTTGAACTTTGGGTATTGGGTATTTTGCTTCAGAAACAAGAAAAGTACTAATAAAAATACACTAATACAAAATTTAATAATACATTAATTTTGATGTTTTTACCTCAAAGGGAAATATAGCCCAACATTTTAGCCTGCCATTAACATAAATAGAAAATCAGAAATGAACATTTATTTGTACAATACACAACAACAAATTCAGTTTTAAAGATTCTTATGTTCAGAGAATTGTGAAATTATTAAGCATAATGTAAATAATGTAAACATGGTCATTCTTAAATAATGATCATGTTTAAAATAATAACAATAATATTTAACTATTAAAATGTACTAATTTATCTAACATCTCCAAAAATATTTTTATTTGTTTTTATTGACTATTTAAATTATTAAGGTTGAGGTTGGCAACTACATTGTAAATACTTTATATCATCTATTAAAATTTTCAAATCAAAAATGATTTATCTTAAAAAGAATTGCATAAATGAAAATATACTGGTACTTACATAGCCTTTCCACTGATTAAATCAAAGCAAGTGTCTGGATTCTTGAGAATTTAGTGAATCTATGCAGGAGAAAAAATATACTCCTCCAACCACTTTTTAAGAAAATATGGTATCTTCTGTGTTCCCCTAATACCAATATTAAAATGGCCTGGTGATCATTTAAAAGTTTTCTTTATCTTAGTAGTTTTTAGAGGATTTTACAGTTAGACACTACGAGTTCCAGAATGTGCAACAAGTTCTATAAACAAGTTACTTTTCTCCCATAGGAGACAGAATCTGTCAAGAAGAAGGCATTATACTATACTCTTTTCATATGACACATCATGGTTGAAAAACATTCCTTTGCTGGTTTTATAAGCTTCCTAGAAGTTTTTTGCTCTCTTATTCATTTTAGTAGAATAGTCAAGGAAAGCAGATTTTAAAAAATTATATATTATTATTTGCCGATTGAATACAATTCTATATTTAGTGACTCACTTTTATCATTGTGCATTGCAGTTTGAGGTAACAAAGTATTTTTAATTTTTACTTTTTTTCATCAAGAATGAATTAACTTCTTTACCCTTAAATTGTGTGTGTACTACTCCTTTAATAGAAGTGGATTCATTTGAGCTGAATGAATTTGATCATCAAGTATTTTTTAGAGCTGAAGGAAAATTACATATTGAGGCTCTTGAGAGAGAAATAATACAAAAAATAGACATGTATAGACATTTGTATCTTTTAAAATTATCAAATTAAAAAAACACAAAATTATCAAATTTAAGGGCTAAGAGTGGTAAATATTATAAAATAATCTCAGAAATGTGTGTGTGTGTGTGTACATAGTGGATATAATCCTAAGATTTCCAGAACTGGTATAAACACCTTGAATAATTCCTCTTTTTGAATATGGTAATGCCTGTGAATTCGGAATATGAGATATGAGTTGAGCACTTAGCATAATCAAAAAGCAGTAGCAGGAGTCTCTCGATGGTCTAAAAAGAGAAAAATAAATGTAGTGAAAAGCATCACGAAGCAGGGAATGTTAGGTATTTTCAAGGAGCTGAAAACACTAGGAGCAGATTTAGGAAAAACAATAAATAAGGGACCTCAGTCCTACAACCTCAGTGAAATGAATTCTGTTAGCAAATTGCTGAGTTTGAAGGAGGTCCGTGAACTACAGGAGACATAATAAACATGCCCTAACATTGTGTTTTCCTCCACATGAAACAATGTGCAGAATAGTCAGAGAAACAGTATAGGGCTTATGATCCATATAAATAGTGAGATCATCAGTGATTATTGTTGTGAGCTACTAAACTTGTTATTTGTTATACAAAAATAAAATAGCAATTTTTAAAAATATTTTGAAATACTATGCTATAACACCTATTTCTCAATACTCATTTGTAGTAACTATATGTGTGTGTGTGTGTGTGTGTGTGTGTGTGTGTGTGTGTGTGTGTGTGAATCAAACTCCAGCCCTTGTGCTTGCAAGGCAGGTGGCAGAGTCATTGAACCAAATCCCTGGCCTTGTGGTAACTATATTTCAATAGATAAATTTATCTTGGGAAAAACTGTTTTCAAATGTTAAGTTGAAATTATAACTTTATAAATGAAATGTTAGTTTCAAAATTTGTGTCACTTTCCCTACAATTATTTTCCAGATAGTAACATTGACATGTATCCAAGACAGAATTAAGTAGAAAATCACAAAGGGAAATCATGATGCAGAAAAATAATATATCATTTTACACACCTGGAACCCTACATTCTGTTTCTAGAAAGTAGAAACACATATGGATTGAATGTAGAGAATATTGAGTTAAATTATTTGCCTCCCTACAGAAGACTGATCAGTAAACATCATTGCAGTTGATGTAGTTCAAGCACATGTAAAATTGAAAGATAGTGTGGACAGAAATGTGCCTAGGGGAAGGAAAGTGGGTGGAGCTGTAAAAAAATGGGGAGATATATATACAAATATTTGTGATGTTCATGTAAATACATGCAATTTTCTGGAGAAAATGAAAAAAATTAGTATGCATTTGTGATAGATTATATGTATAGTAGAAAAAGAAAGAAGGAAGTTAAAAATAGCACCAAGGAGTAAGAGGATGGGTGCTTGGAAGATTATAAAGAAGAGAAATGAAAAATCTCAAATGCAGAAATAACAAAGGTAATAAAAAGCAAAAATATACCTAAGACATATCAAAAGGAAGTATAGAAGATAACTCAGTATTAGGAGAAATTAAAAACATTCAATTAGAAATTATGCTTGGAGTGTGGGTTCATACAATATTGTTTCCATTAAAAAAAAAAAAAAAAAAAAAAAAAAAAAAACACAGGCTGGGGATTTAGCTCAGCGGTTTGGTTCCCTGCCTCGCAAGTGCAAGGACCTGAGTTCAATCCCCAGTATCCCCCCCAAAAAAAGATTTTTTACTTCTATGAAAGGGCAATCATACTCTGAGTGAAATATAATAAATAATCTGAAATGATGACCCACCATTTGCCAATGAGAAATGGAAATTTATATTCTGAATTTTTTTGCCATGAAATTGCCTCCAAGGTGAAAGGAGAATGTAAAAGAAATGCTGAAAGCCTTCTGCGGGTTAGAGGTACTCTGTCAATCAATACCATAGGATGTGGAACACATTCATTCAGAATTTTAATAATTCTTAAAAAATTAGAGCTTAAAATTTTAATGTTTTATTGAAAAAGAATTTACTATCATATAAATCATTTCCATAATAGTATTATAGAGAAATAAATTCAATTAAGCAAACCATGTGTTTTTAGTTATAAAGTAACATGTCATTCAGTTAGAAATGAGCACATTTGTTTCCATTCCTGGCTTATATAACAAGAAATTTTTCCCTGTCTGTATTTTAGGTGTTCTTTTTCACTCATGCTGTCTCCAAGAAGGTAAAGTAATACACTGACTGGAAAGCTTGGGAAGAATAACACTTTAATACAAGTCAATCCCAAGGATGACCTCAGTGATCAGAGCCTCAGATCAGCAGAAATGTTTACTATTGTCCAGACCCTCCCCGCAAACCTGGGCAATCCTTGAATTTAGCAAGCAGCCTCATTTGGGTGTCACATTCTGCTATAATCCCCGGCCTAGCTATTGTAAGTAGCAACAATGGTACTTGTTGTTCTTTGTTTTTTTGTTTGTTGTTTTAATTTCTAGGTACTCAGAATTGAATCCAGGAACACATGATTATTACACAAGCAATCTACCACTGAGCTACATCCAAAACCAGCAGAAATATGTTGTTGGCCTACTTTGTTATTTTATATTTTTTGTAAAACAGTTTTCAGGGAGTCAAGACAAACACAATTTACTGGGTACTTACTAGGACACACCAACAAAGAGAGATAAGACATTAGTCAACAGAATTTTACTGCTCCATAAAAAGAAGTTCAGGGAAATATTTCAATGTTTGCTTATGTCTTATTTACTTTTTTGCTGGGACCCAAAACCCAAGGTTAAAGGAGGAATGATTTATTTAGCTCGTAGTTTGTAAAGGTTCCAGACCATAGTTGGCTGCCTCCAAGGCAGTGCTGCGCATGGCAGAGAGCTACTGCAGAGAGAAAATAGTTCACTGCTGCAAAAGCATCAAGGTACCCAGATTACCTCGATTAGGGCAGTGACAAATCAGTGTACTGGTTTATTAATCAAACACCCCTAATCCCAGCATCACACATTCTAGATTCAGCCATCTCTGTAAAACCCCTGTAACCCCATGAGGCTTGTGGGGTCACCTAGACACAAACCATGACAGGTTAGTTATTAGTTTGAATTATAATGCTATGCTTTTAACAATATAAAATGATTTTTTTTACTACTCTTTTAGATCCACACTGTTGAGCTTCTTGGAGGAGTCAGCTGAGAGGAGTTTGAGTGCTCAACAGTTTTTATTATTTCTATAATCAGGGAAATTAAGAAAATGTTCCTCTTATAAGGCTCCATCTTTCTGAACTGTGACTGCAACTTTAGAATATATGGCTATAGTGAATGCCTGAACAAAGGTAGAATTTCAAAGTGAATAACAGATCAAAAGCAGGTTTGAAACCAAATAACAGATTAAAGTCAGGGCTTGTTTTCAAAAAGTCATGTGAATGGCTACAGAGTGTGCTCTCAGATTTTTTTCTAAGGTTTCAAAAGAACAATCATTGCTGTTATATTTTTTTCTTTTCGCAAACCTGTGATTAGCTGATCCAATTCTATTTTTCTTTCAGTTACTGCAAAGATAATGTGTGTGGCAGAAGTTGAAAAGGTCCAACATAAACCTTAAATACGATGCATAGGATAAGAGTTAAGGAGCACAATTGGGGTCGAAGTAGGAACTGAAAGCCGCAGAACTATGACAGAACTACGACTTTCTAGTGCGTCTGTATGAACTGTGTATGTGTGCATATATCGACTCAATGGTAGTGCAAAGAGAAACAAAATAGGTTCTTCATGTAGTTTTAAGCCATATGTACTCAATATAATCAATAAATCCCCTGAAAACCTGTACCAACGCAGACAAATGAGTATCAGACTTTCACCCTTTCTGCACTGCAAACTACAATCTTGTATGTGGCAAAGACAAAGCATTGTAGAGAGCCAAAGTAATGACGACAAAGTAATACAAGGATATCAATGATTTTATAGTTTGATGCCAGATAATATTCAGTGTTTTATATATTTTCAGCAAAACATACTCGCATGGGCTAATGAGAATTAAAATCTATAAATTCAACACAGAGCCTCTTGTCTCATTGTGCCATGTAACCAGATGCAGAAACAGGAAGACATGGCCAATTTCTTTCTTGTAATTATGCCAATCTGAGAAAAAAATGACACATTACCAGAATTAACGTGCCGTGTGACTTTGTGAATGTCCCTTCAAGCTGTCAGTCTTCTTGCCAGTACTGCAGTAGTACCATTAACCAACAGGAGCATGGACCTATTTCAAGCCCAGGTGTCAAGCAATTTGAAATGCATGAGTTCCTTGTTGTGCAACAACCGTTTCCTCTGAGACTCATATTGTCCTCATCACTCCTGGAATTGTGCACATAGTGAATATGCATTTGCTTGATTTTTACATAAAAATTTCCAAGAAAACTGGAATATTGCTGTGTACTGCTCTCTTTTCCAGTAAGTTTTTGCAGCAGGGATCAGAAAGACAAGCTGCAAGAAAGGAGGGAGGAACTGAAGACTACACTAAAACATTCTGAAACTGTGACATTATCAGTAAACAAAATCCGCGCAAAGATGGTCTCTGACTTAAAACAGACCGGTAGACAATTGACATTGTTTAAATAATCCTCAAACAAAAGTAAACTAAAATCTTTCCAGTTGTAAGCACAATGAGAATTCCTAAATTGCTATGCTTAGCGTTGTTTTCCCTTAGCTGATTTGGCAGTGTACCCCCCCCCCACACATACTAAGCACAGAATTACCAAAGGTAGTTATGAATAAATGCTTTAGTGTTTTTTTTCTTGGATTTACCTGAAAACAAGGCTTGTAAAGTAACTTATGCTTTTCTCTCTCTTCAAACTAAAATATCCTCTCCTTGGGACAAATACACATATATTAGTTCCTAAAATGATGGATTTGCAATGATTTCTTCATATCATGGTAATATAAAAATAAAAACATTTCTTCAATTATTTTTTCTTTAAATCCTTTTTCCCTTGTTTCTCTCCTCCTTCCCATTTGAAAAAGTTCTTCCTGCTGAAAAACTGGAAATAGAGTTTTGGCAAATGGGGAGGGGAAGAGGGATAGAGGGGATAAAAAAAAAAAAAGAATTAAGATGCGCTAGGTACATGTACAAATTCCCTACTATAAATGTGAGCATTGTGTACTGCAAACATTTAATAATTAAGAACAAATAAAAATAAAGACATTAGAGGACTTAGTTTAATTTTGGCATTATGATTATCTAGAGTGTTAAGTGTATTTGGCAAACATAAATTGACTCTATAGTCTATATGAAGACCATATAGGAAAAATTCTATAGCTAATGATGCTATTTTTGTTGACCAGAAAAACAATATGTTTGGAAAAGAAAACAGTTAATATGTTAGATCAACTAGAATTAGTAATGTGACTAAGGTTTTTCTACAGAAATTTAAGTTCTGGATTCAATACAGCTTAGGATCTGCTAACTATCTTTGAAGAACTAAATAAACTCTGTGCCTCACTTTTGTAATCTTTTTTTTTTTGGTACCGGGGATTGAACTCGGGTCCTTCAGCTTGCAAGGCAGGCCACGGAACTGCTGGGCTAAATCCCAACCCTACTTTTGTAATCTTTAAAGTGAAAATTATATATTATATATAAAATCTCTTTTAGGGATTATTGCAATAATTACACTTGTTAATAGTATTAAAGTAGCAAGATCAATACCTGAAATGTTATCTGTGATCAATAAAATTTAAAAATTACATTTAATAGTTTTGTTGTTGTTGTTGATCAATTCAGTGACTGATACCACCACCATATTTTGGAAAATATAGGAAAAATGTCTGAGTATGTTAAGATGTCTCCTCAAATTTCTAATTTATTGTGATTTATGACTTCATGAGAAAGTCCATCTATAAAAATAAGAAGATAACGTGAAAATTTAAAAATATAAAAATGCTTATGCAATCCATCAACAATATACTTGTTAAGATCTTGAAATTTTTCATTAAAATGTTTTCTGAAGGAGAAGTTGAGAAAAGCCTTATGCTTCCCAGGAAGATAATGTATTTAAAAAATGTGTTGAACACATTTCTGTATGTATGGATATATAAATAAAATATGCCCAAGAGCTTTTTTGGATAGCTGTAAGCTAAAAAATTACCCATGAGATGAGGCTCTGGAGTAAATACTTTACGGCAAAAATATGAAAACTGTACCGTAATTAAAGCATTAGGAATAATGCTGATCTCAAGAATTTAGTAAGCATTTGCTCTGGATATATACCCCAAGAAAACATGATGCTAATTTTTTTCAGGGCAAATTAAGACAACTTCTAAGGGGAACAAAAAGCAACGTATTTTCAAGCACACACACACACAAAATCAAATTGTATTGTAGCATTATTTGTAATTAAAGTACGAGTCTGTCTTCACTCGTAAAGGAGTTTGTGATCTCTATGAACTTCTTGTTGTGCGTTATGAGATCAACAGAAAAATAGCATACCATATACTAACCCTGCTCATAAAATATCTGAATTTTCCCCCAACTCACTGTGTTCATTAAATGCTCCAAATAGTGGAGAAAATTATTTTCTGCAAGTACATCATGAGTATTTTCATAAATCAGTTTTTATACCATGTAGAATTCCAGCAAAAGAAAGAAGTTGGGTTTCCGACAGGTGATTTTTTCAAGTTTCTTTTTTAATGAAAGAATTTCTTCTAAAGCATACTTGAACAAAGTGTGTAGTCTAAGTTCGATAGGATTGATTAGCATTTACATTCTTCTAACACAAACTCTTCTAGATAAAAATGAATCTATATTTTTATTTAATGAGAGAAATGGACATGCACAATAATCACTAGGTTCATGGTGGCCTCATTCTACTAATGATAGTCTCTTTTTTTTGTTTTTCGTACCGGCGACCTAACTCAGGACCTTGCACTTGAGCAGCAGGTGGCGGAACCACTGCTAAATCCCATGTGTGACTAGTTTCCTGAGGCTCTCGCTTTCTGTCAAGAGCCTTCACCCATGGTTAGACAAGCCTTAAGGGAAAGTCACTACTTTCCACTAGTGATTATTTTCTTTCTTCTTTTGTACCAGGGATTGAACTCAGGACATTGCACTTGCGAGGCAGGCAGCAGAACCACTGAGCTAAATCCCTGGTCTCACTTGTGATTATTTTTACTGTTAGATTATAAAGGCCACAGAGTTAGATACCAGAGCTCAGAAAAATGTTGTTTTCTGGGCTCCATGACCATTGCCAAATTTGATCCTCTCCATTCTTTATCAACCACTGCTGGGCCCCTATATTTTTCTGACTTGAGAAGGGGTCTGTGATGTACTATCACGTCTGAATTTGGAAAGAAAAGAGTTAGGATATTGTTTACAGTTCTTCACCCAACTCAAGTTCTAATAAATTTCTTGTTCAAAGTAAAACTGTTACCTCGTAGGTCACAAAGAAGGGAAATTCTCAAAAATAAATATCTACTTTGTAAAGGTATTGAGAGAGATCATTGAATTAAAATCATCACTGATCAATCAACTAGTAAAAAATTCTAGTAGTAAAACAGAACAGTTTGACAAAATAGGCCAAATTTAATGTTTTGAAACTGAACTTCAAGAATAGCCTGGTGGCATACGTACAGGTGATCATAGTATTTTTTCTGTTATCACCATAAAGGGGAAAACAACAAGAGAATATATTATATGAAAATTTGATAAAACCACAGATGTAAACTGAGAACACAAGTCACAGCTGTAGTTATTCAGATACCACAAAATCTCAAATTTTCATTCAAAAGGTAAAATTATACACCTCGTCCCTCAACTGATACTATTTTATTTGCATCAGTCATCCTGTTGAACAGGTGTTATCCAATAGTTTATTCTTATTGACATAGGAACATCATTTGAAATTGCTTTGAACTTCAGTTCAATTGTTGGAACATAACCCTATTAACAGTTACATTTAAAAAATAACCTCAATTAACTGGAAACCAAGCAAAGAATACAATGTCACTCCAAATGAAAAATTTTGAAAGTTTGTCTACTCAAAAAATTGCAGTTGTTGATATTATAAATAAGAAGCATCAAGTATTTCATATCAAAAAATTCAAATGTAAAAATATTGGTACTATAAACATAATTACATGCTATCTAATCTGTAATCTTGCAAAAATTTTAAATTAGTTAAAATAATCAGCAAAAATATCAGAATACATGAAGTTCAAGTCAATCAATAATTAAGATAATTAGATATTTTAAAATATTTGCCATATAGTTTACTTACAAAGAGCTATTTTGTTAATTTTTTGAAGTAGCATGAATAGGGACTATACCTTGAAATGATGTAATGATTTCAAAGGAAGCAATTTAACAGTACAAATATCTCTTTAAAACACTGATTTTAAGCAAGCTAGAGAATTCCATCATGTATAATTGTAAAAAATTCATCCATTTTGCCCAGTTGTTTTTCAGTATAATCACTTTAATAACATGTCTTCAATAGCAAGTAATAGTATAGCAATTTTATTTGATCTCCTAACAATAGCCTGATACGTTAACTCAGGTGGGATCACACAAGCACACATAGCTAGTTATTACTTGATATAAATACCTATAAATAATTACTGTATAGACTTCACTGGTTATCACACAATATTTCATATATAAAATTCTAAATGAAAAAAAACCCAAAATATTGTTGCTATTGGGTATAGTTGATTCTATTAACCTGATTTTAAGAATGACAGTTGAAATGATTATGTATACTATTATTTTCTTACTCTAATAAAATAAACTATTTCAAAATTATTTCCCACAATTATTCACCCATAAAGTATTTAATTAAAATGTGCTGTATGGTGAAGCCTACAGCTCCAGTAAAATTCATGTTCATCTTACCCTCACCGAGTGTTTGTTCGTTGATTTTTATCTTAACCTTATGACAGTGCTCATGAATTTCTTTGAGAAACTTGAAATTAGAACCACAGTTGCATAAACTAAGCAATCTTGAAGGAACAATTATAATGGTCCTTTTGAATTAACATTACATAGGATTCTGGAATAAAAAACTAAAGGAAATCTAAATGCAGATGCCAAATGCTATCACAGATAAAGCCACATTAAGCTTCACACACTTTCACAGTAAGAGCATTTCTTTAGAGCTTATCCAGGAAAGTACTTTTGATAGTAATTCTTATGATGTAATTACACTATGATTAAAATATTCAAAGTGTAGGTTTTGTTCAACAATGTTTAATAAAATATGTATATGAGAAAAATACACAATTGGCTAAAATTACATATGATATTTATTTTTAAACAGTAAAAAAGATATTCTTCTATTAACCAGTATGGAAGTCACTAGAAGTAAAGAATAAGATATGAGTCTGTCAAAACCGTGAAATGTAAGCAATAGACTATATAATCATTTCTGCAGCTTCTGGGTGGGGAAATTTTAGAAAAAAGATACCGCATACTGTAGGAGAAAGATGGAGTTTGGACTCTATTTCTATTAAAGTATAATACTTCACTGTGAGTAAAAATTAAGACAAGAAAATGAATATTTCAAAGTTTTTCATAAGAACTATGCTACCCATCATTCCATCATTATAAAAAAAAATCTTGAGAAATCAATTATATGATGATGAGAAAAAATTAATTTTGGCTTACAAATTTGTGGGTTCCAGCCCCTGATCAAGTGGCCCTGTTTATGGAAAAGCAGCACATCATTATGAGATTGTGTGGTAGAGCAAAATGACTTACATCATGCTCAAGAAAACAAAGAGAGGAGAATTGGTAGCTACCAGGATCCTACACCCCGCTTTGAGGAAGCATTCAGAGTGGCCTATGGACTTCTCACAAGGTCTCATCTCTCAATGCTTCTACCACATCCCAATAGCACTATTATGAAAAATAAGCTTTTAACTATAGGCCTTTGAGGAACATCCAAACTATAATATGCCCACAACCTCATAGGCCCATGCCCATCTCTCCATTCAAAATACCTTTAGTCCATCCTCAAGAGTCCAGAAGTTTAACTAATTCAAGTGTTGCATCAAAGTCCAATTATAAAGTCTTCTCTGAGACTCAGAGCTGGGCACGAGGTTGGAAAATGAAGCTGGTAGGAAGGGTTTGGTTAGTGGGAGTGTGGCCAGGTAGGTTATACATTTATATGTATATTATATAAGAAAGAGTTCAGTTCTAAAAGAACGTATGCTAGTGGGATTTGTTTCAAAATCTGACAAAATGAGTCTTAAATCACTGTAAGCATTTGACACAAATATACAATGTAAAGCATAAAAAAATGAATGCACAAAAATGCTGTAAATAAACTACATTTATTTATGTGACTGTTTTTGCATCTACATATGTTTTTGATGGGAGCTATTGTGAAAGTTTGAATTGAAGTGTTTGTAAGTGGGGGACTCTTTATATATGTATCCTTTGTCTTTCCCTAATAGCTTGAGGCTTTTAACTGCTTCCTGGTGCCATGTCTTGAGTAAAAGCCACTTCTGTCATGTTCCTTAGTTGTGCTGCCCTACCTTGGAGCCACTCGACTATGGACTGTAACCTGTACAAATTGTGAACTAAAATAAATCTTTTCTTCTTTAATTTATGAATGTCCAGTATTTTTTTTTCAGCAATGAGTAAATGACTAAGACAGATTTTTGGTGCTGGCTAGGTTGGTAATGCCATGATGCTACCCGAACATGCAGTTTAGAAGCCTTTTGAATTGGCTTGTAGGAGGAGTTTTGAAGGGTTTGGTGATGCCAGCTACAAAAGCAGCTGTAGAACAAATGTTTTGAGCCATGCTTGATGGGAGATTCAGTCAGAGCTCAGAAGAACAGAACACTGATAGGAATGTACCAGGCAAAGACCAGGCTCAAAACATTCCAGTTGGGAACAAGGACTGGTAGAGTGCATGTCACGTGTGTTATACTCTGGCAGAAAAATTGTTTGCAGTTTTCTGACGTTAGAGAAGACTAAAGTTACGGGCAATAGACTAAGCAATCTGTGGATCTGTGGAAGAAATTTCAAGGCATTCTAATTCTGACTCAGACTTATGGCTACTATTGAGGACTTTTACCCAGTTCTACCTTGAGAATTAAGAACAAAGAGCTTAAGAGAACGATTCTAAAAGTCTTGAATTTGGCCAGAAATTAAGCTCGTAGTAAAGTTGCAGCCTGCAAAGATGGAGTAAAGCAGAAATTGTTTGCTGAAAAGGTTAGCATTAGAAAATCAAGTACTTTGGAACTGACAATAGAAAAGATTGCCTGAGGACATCACAAGAACCAGCAAGACTTCACTCTTTATAGTCTAAAAATTGCAAAGATGAGAAACTTTGCTTTGAGAAGAAAGTCCCCCAGGCACCATGCTCAAAAATGGAAGCAGCCTAGGAAATGGGAATTTGTCCTCAAGATTCAGTTCACCATGCTTAGCCATCCGGGCACTGAGAGGCCTCTGCAACCAATAACAAGACGCAGCTACTGCTCCAGCTGGCAGAAGATCTTCACAACCTCCTCATGATGAAGGTTTTATTTGCATACAGAACACAAGAGTTGTGGGGTCAGGAAGACTTCCATTCAGTTTTCACAAGGCTTGGCCTGAGAGTGTGCTTCTCAGAGAACAGTGTGTGAGCCTATGAGTGTAAAGCTGAGAGCATTGTGTAAAGACCCCAGAATGCTGGCAAAGACAGGAACATGGATCACCTCAGGAAATCCACAAAGATTGAGCAAATATAACCCAAGAGAGAAGCCATGGGGGCTACAACAGGTAGGGCCATTGGGGCAGGGCCACCCGAGTCTCTTGAGGTTCACATTTCGTCACAGATTTCCCCATGTAATGGACACATGTAGCTACACGATTTAATGTTGGTCCTACTATATTTTGGTCTTGCTTTGGTCTTTCTGTCCTCCTATTTCTTCCTTTCTATGTGGGGATACTTACACTGTGCCTTTGTATGTTGGTTGTTTAATATCCTTTTCATTTTTGGAGGTGATTACAACTGAGTTTGCCATAAATCACAAAGGAGACTTTGGACATGGACATTTCAGCAATAGTGCAGTGGTTAGAACTTTGACAACTCTTAGAGATAGATTAAATACATTTTGTAAAAGGGATGTACATGAATGAGTCTTTAGAGAACCAGGGGTGGAACTTTGTAGATTATATTTAGATGTCCTCCCAAAACCTGGAAGGGCTTGCTGCTTTCCACTGCAGTGCCATAAGCAAGCCTTTTCTGCCATGCCCTTTAGCCATACTGCCCTGCCTTGGAGTCAGGTGACTGTGGGCTGACATGTCTACAACCTGTGAGCTAAAATAAACCTTTCTATTTTTAACTCATGGGTGTCAATTATTTTGTCAGAGCAACAAGAAAATAATTTAGATTCAGGGCAAAAGTCTTGGCACCTTTTTATTATTAACAACTGCATTCTCCTATGCTGTACCTTTACACAGGTTATGTTTGTGGCCAAACTGGAAATTTTCCAGATGTTTCTGTTGAGCAGGCTATCATTATAATGAAATAATTTATAAAGAAAATAAGTTCATCTTACTCAGAGCTTTGGAGGTTCCAAAATTTCTCTTCAGTTGACCCTACTGCTTTGAAATTATTGCAAGGCAGCTCATTATAATGAATACGATATGTGGTGGAGCAAAACACCTCATACCACAAGCCAGGGAGCAGAGAGGGATAGGAATGGACTAGGATTCCAGAATCCCCTTCAAATGCCAATGTCCAATGACCTACTGCCCTTCCACAAAGCTGTACCTCGCAAAGGTTCTATCACCCCCAAATACATGTAGGAAACTGAAATATATGCATAACAAACAAAACCTTAACTAAGACAAATTTTAATGGGGTTTTAAAAAAAATTACTCTGAAATCATTAGCAAACTTTATGATAATCTCTAACTTTCTGCAATAAAAATCTGCAATCTTCAGATTTTACTTGAATTTTATTCCTCTTAGGAAATGTTTGTGTAAGAGACAATATGGAAAGCAAATGTTAAAAAAAAACTTTTAAAAAATTTAATTTAGATCCAAAAACACTACAATTTCCTGGTTCCCACTTTATAAGTAAAATTACTTTCATTTTCCCCCCTTGGATTTGGGTTCTTGTAGTCTTGAGTTACAAAATTCTGTTTAAATTGGCTTAAGTAAAAAAGGGAATTGATAAGATCATACAGTTCTATCAAAAACTCAAGCAAATGCCATTTGAATATCTCTCAAGATCATTTTTTTCTCCCCCCCCATAGGAGGAAAATAAAGGAAATGAATTCAAATACAAGAAAAGAAATGAATAGATTTAAACCAATCTCCTAAAGTAATTCAGTGCAATTAACAAATTTTATCTATTTTTATATTTCAAAAACTTCAAAAGAAAATACTAAGGAGCAGCTGGTAAATTTTTTTTCCCATATTGTAGGTTGTATCTTAGTTCTGTTGATGGTTTCTTTTGCAGTGCAGAGCTTTTTAATAAGATGAAATCCCAGTTGTCGATTCTTTGTGTTAATTCCCCTGCTACTGAGGATTTGTTCATAAAATCTTTTCCTATGTCAATATCTTCAAGAGTTCTGCCTAACTTATCTTTCAGCAAATTGAGTATCTTTCTTTTTTAAAATTTAGATCTTCAATCCACTTGGATTTTAGTTTGGTGCATGGTGAAAGAAAAGGATCTAGTTTTAATCTGTGGCAGGTTGAATTCCAGTTTTTTCAACACCATTTATTGAAGAAGCTATCTTTCTCAGACAAAAGACTGTTATCTAGACTATATAAAGAACTCAAAAAAACCAACCTCTTCAAATATAAAGACCTAATTCAAAACTGGGCATCTAAAATGAACAGACATTTCTCAGACAAAGAAATAAAAGCATCTAGTCGTGCTAGAGATGCAAATGAAAACAACACTGAGATTCCACTTTACCCCATAAAGAATGACTGCTATCAACAAACAAATGTTGGCTGGGTTGTGGGGAGAAAGGAACCCTTCTCCATTGTTGATGGAAGTGCAGACTGGTGCAACCACTATGGAAATCAATATGGAGATACCTCAAAGAGCTGGGACTAGAGGTTCCATTTGACCCAGCCATCCCTCTGCTGGGTATCTTTACAAAAAAGTTAAAAGCATCATACCACAGTGAGATATGTACACCCACGTATATAGTGACACAGTGATAGCCAAAACTTGTAAACAGCCCATTTTCCCATCATTTGGAGACTGGATAAAGAAGATGTAGTTTTTCTATAAAATGGAATACTTCTCAGCCACAAACAATGAGAAATTAGAGTCAGTCATAGGAAAATGGATGCATATTGAGGATATACTCTTAAGTGAAATAAGTAAGTCACACATGTATAAATACCGAATAGTTTCTCTGGTGTAAAAAAATATAATTGCAAATAACATTCTAATGGTATAGTTGAGAATGTGAAATAGGAAGAAAAGAGCTAAAGGTGTAGGGGAATTGGGAAGGGTAGGGGAAAGGAAACAATGGAAAAGAAAAAAATCTGAGAAAATGAAAAATGGGAAGAGAGGAGAGGGTGAGGAAGGAAGGGCAGGGGTATGGGGGAAACAATGAGAACCAAGACCTGTCATGTAAGGGTACAAGATCCCAATGATGAATGTAACTTTACTGTATACCTAAAATGTATCAATAAACTCAATGAGGAAAAAAGTTTAAAAAAATACTAAGCAATTAATTCAGAACTTTTCTTATAACTATTTTCTCAATTATTTTATTAGCACAAGTATGCAGTGTGTAATGTTTAAATTATTTGTGTGGAGTTGGTACATGTGTATCACAAAACTTAGACTTAACAGTTTTTTTATTAGGAAGGGTATATAGTATTATGATTTAATTATGGGAAAATTTATTTGGTTCTCTTCAACAGCATATCTCAAAGTTCCTGTTAAAATCTTAGTCAACATTTAATATCAGCCTTCTGAATAGTTAAACTAAATTTACCTTAGATAATAAATCCAATTGTGTAAGTATAATAAAAGTGTAAGTGATTTCATCAAGAAGAAGTTCTTTGGCCTGCCTTGCAAGCGCAAAGACCTAAGTTCAATCCCCGGTACCAAAGTTCTTTTTTTCAATTTAGTTAGAACACGTGACATGGCATATATTATCATAACTTTTGTAGGGTAAAGCACAGTTTTATTAACAAAGGCTCAGGTGTTACAGTAGGTCTCTATAAACTAATTCTCTAACATATCTCCTAATGCCTGTTAACTAGCAAATTCTGAATTCCTCTTGCCTGTTTGGAAACACCAGAGAACCCTTTGTTTTTAAAGGGTAGACTATGTCATGCTTGTCATATAACTACAATCAAACAGTATTTGTGTTCTGTGACTGGCTTATTTCGCTTAATACAATGTCTTCCTTGTTCCTTGTGCTGTTGGATATGGGAAGATTTCCATATTTTAAAGACTGAAAAATATTCTACTGTGTGGTGTACAATATTTTCTTTCTCTATTTATTTATCTGTTACTAGATATTTATGTTTCATTCATTCCTTTCCTACTGAGAATTGTGCTACAATCAATACGGGGGTATAAAGAACTATGAAAAATACTTCTGATATAAGTGTATCCATCCTCATTTTTTTAAGATACTGTTTGCTTAGAATCTTTTCTTCCCTTCATATTAAATCTATGCATGTTCTTCAATAGAAGGTGAACTTTTATAGATAAAATATAATTGAATCTTTTTTATCCTTTCAGATACTCTTTTTTTGATTGAGAAATTAATTCATCTAGTGTTGGTGAAATTTTGGTTTATATTCATATTCATAGCTGATAAAACAAAGCAAACCAACAGCAACAGTATTTTATGTAAGTGTAGAAAAAATCTATGTTGATATTTTAAAATATTTAAGAAAATTTGACATATTAAAATATCTAATATGTTTGCTAGCCTAGTGATTCAGTGTTAATCATTTTTTTTTCTTTTTGAGACAAGGTCTTGCTGTGTATTCTGGGCTGGCCTCAAACTTGCAGTGATGCTCCTGCTTCAGCTTCCAGAGTTCTACGATTTCAGGCATGTCTCACCACACCCAGCTACACTGATGTTTAAAACATAAGAATTGTTTTTATGCTTTTATAAGCAATAAAAATTGTGCTAAGCATATGTAGATTTAATTTATTTGATTAAGATTTACAATTCAGTGATGATTTCTTAGATAATTAAAATATTTTTTAAAATAACCTCTTTTTTACTATTAGTATGTTTGTAATTCATAATAATTATAGACATTTAGGGAATTGGTACAAGTATATAGCATATTTCAATTTTTTCCCACTTCCCTTAACTCTCATTTAATTTTGCATGCTTTAGACTCATTTATTTATCTTTTAAAATATTATAAAGTTAATTATCATATGCACAGATTAAAAACAAGACTCATGGAGCAAAAAAACATATAAAACACGTAACACAATTGTACAAAGTCAAGGTACATTTTTCATTACACTCTCCCCACTGGATGTTTTCCTCTTCCCTTCTATTATCTTTTATAACATACTTTATTTGTATATTAAGTTTTTCATGTGAGGGAAAGCATTTGATATTTACTCTTGTGTGTTGGAATTTACTTTGTGTTATAGTCTCAAAATACATCTATTTCCCATCAAATGATTTGAATTTATCCTCCTTTATGGCAGAGTAGTTCTCCATTGTGTTTAAATACCACATTTTCTTTAATCGTTTATCTGTTATGGACGTATAGGTGATAATGTGATTATGTTTATTCTCAAAACGATACTGAGGTGGCTCAAGAATCAAGGAATTGCTGCAGAAGCCCAGGCTGGAAAGACTGGGTCTTGGAATTGAAGAATGTAGAAAGCTATTGCTTTCTCTCTGTTTTCTACTTTTTCCTGTTTGCTTTTCTTCTTAGACCATAGTTGCATCTCTCTTACAGAAATGTTTTCAGAAGATAGTTGTCAAATATGTTACGCCTCCATCAGTGTATGACAAACATGAAAAAGAAGCCTCATTTTTATTCTCAATTAATTTGAAGGGCACACATTGTTCCATCCCATAGACAAAGGTGTCAGAGTGGCATGGTTCTATGTTTGGCCCGATTTCAATCATAGGCCTAGTGTATTATCAGTATGGACACCAGGAATAGTAATTGAACAAAATCACTTGGGAAAAGAACACTTTCAGCAAATGCATGCATGGTGTTGGCCAAATCTCCAGTTTCAATCTTTAATATTAAATCTATTTTTTACCTCTTTCCAGTTGCTATCTTGTAATTGTCTTTTTTAAAGCTCACAAATTAGAAGAGTGAAACTACCAAAATATACACACACATATTCTCTCTCTAAATATACCTCCTAAAGTAATGTTTCTCACAATATGCAAGATTTTCATATCAGGATAAACTTTGGCTCCTTTTAACAGAAATACCAGTAATGATAATGATAATGGTAGTGAAAGTGATGATGGCTTAGTGATCATGAAGGTTATAGATTTTAGCAATATTTTTTGCAAGAGATAAGTTATTGGTATCCCTTTATTTTAAAAAGCACATAATCCTCCATACTTTTGGCCCATCTGAGATGGCAGGAAATTATACATCATTTCAATTTAAAGAACACGCTTCTTTCTCCCAGAAGTTAAAATAAACTAAGTGGCCATAATTGACTTTAAAAATTAATTTTCAAACCATCTTGAGCTTCTTTGGCATTGTACATTGGTAGAATATGATTGTGCATTTTTCTGCTATGTTCACAGGACAAACGATTGATTACTACTGCTAACTTGTGAGCCACTGTCATGAAGACCACATTGCATAAGTAAAACACACAATAAATTAAATTTATGTAATTGTTACTGAAATTGAGCTATGTGCATTTACCCTGATACCAAAATTCTCAGGTCATATTTGTATTTGATGATAACTTTCTATTTAAATGAACAGAAAAAATTTTGCTCTAATTATATTTTAAAACACCTAAATTTACATTCAGTATTGCTTTAGCCCATTCTTAATATTTATTATTTGTCGTGGTTCCTTTGATAATGAAATGATGTAAATAAGAATAGCATACTATATATTTAAGTGTATGTAAACATATTTATATATATTTTTATTGAGTTTATTGGTACATTTTAGGGATACTATACAGTTACATTCATCATTGGGATCTTGTACCTTTACATGACAGGTCTTGGTTCTCATTTTTTTTCCCCTTGCCCCTGCCCTCCCTTCACCACCTCCTCCCCTTCCCTATTTACAAATATTTTGTTTCCATTTTTTTGTTTTCTCATATCTTTTCTTTTCCCTTAGTACTTTTGCCCTACCCTGCCCACTTTCCCTACACCTTTAGCCCTTTTCTTCCTATTTCACATTGTAAATATATTTTATGAATTTAAGTGCTCTTAAATGTTTATATAATTTCCCTCTAAAGTACTGAACTTTAAAACTCTGAAAACTTAAAGCATCTATATATAACTTCAAGATTTTCTCCCAAATCATTTTTGAGTAAAACTATGTTCTTCCAGATTACAGAGTCCATGTATTTTCCTAATGCACATACTGTGTAACAAACAATTCAAAATCTTAAACCCAAAATCTATTATAACAATGTTGGGATTTATTTAAATTCCAGGATATGTTTGAATAATCAAAACTAAAAAAAAAGGAAAAGCTGAATAGAATATGTTGAACTTATTTGAAATCTGATACAAAGAAACTTGTTTTAAAAGAGTTATCTGTAGAAAAGATCATCAACACTATGTGCTCCATATTAGATAATATTGAGGATTTATTATTAACTTTGTAAATTATAATAATCATGTTCTTGTCACACGTTAAAGATAGATTTTTTCTGGCACCAACTATCCCACCTCTGTTACTTGCTCCTTAACCTCCATTGCTGTTTCTATCGTTTGTACTTGAGTTGAATTAATTACTTCATCCCCCTCACTACATCAAATGTAATTAAGTTGCTTTCAATCCTTCAGGGAAAAAAGGTAAAAAAATGTGCAGAAAATTTGCAAAAAAGAAGAAACAAACTTATACCCAAAGTATGGAAAGTTAGATTATTATTTTCCACCTTGGGTAGGTAAGCAAGTGGCGTTCACAGTTATATCCAAAAAATGTGTACTTCATACATAGATTATGCCATGAATCCCTGCTAACATTAGCACAGAGAGGGTAAGACACTTCCTTTGATTTTCCACATATACACTACACACCTCGTTTAGGCATTATCTCTGAAACTTCCCGCTCTTATTAAATATTTTAACTCCGTTTCTGGAGTAGAAGGCTTAGTGAAATATGCTCTAAATCTTGGCATAAGTCAGAGAGCCCTTCTCATCTGGACAGTGACATTTCTGAATGGGAATTTCACCAGAATGCATCTCTGTTTTGTCTCTCAGAGTGATAGCTAGCAACATGTCCTTCCGTAGGACCAGGAAAGTCTTTCAGTATCTTCGGCTCCAGGGAAGGCTCTGTCTGCCAGGAGCAACTCTGGACTCTGCAGCTGTCAAGGATAACTTTTTGGCTATGCATAGCTGCAAGCCAACTGGCCTCTCCAATGCATGCATTTCTTTGTGTATCATCACCAAACGTATTTGCGAGTTGCCAATTTGTTCAGGCACTGTAGTATTGTGAAGCAGGCCAGCTTGATCTTTGATGAATTTCTCTCATTAAAAACTCAATCACATCCTTTGGCCAAATCATCTCATAATTATTTCAAAAGATGGGCCTCACGTCAAAAGCAGAAAATTATTTGCTATAATTTAATAAGAAACTATCATATTTAAAACAAATATTAACATTAATGTATATGACCTAAATCAACAATAAAATATTCCTTATTGGCATTAAGTTTATTCTTCATTTTTCAAGTATAATAAATAAAAGCTGACAATTTGTATGAAAGAAGGCAAAAATCACCAAGATAAAGGTGTCAGAAAGACTAATGAAAGAACAAGAATCAAGAAATCAAAAAACTATTTAAAGAAAGAGGCAAAAGAAAAAGCTGAGAAGAAAGACTAGGATGAAAAATAATAAAGGTGAGACTACAGAAAGAACAAAGAACAAAGAAATAAGCACTATTGAAATCATAATGGGAAGAGAAAAAATACTTTGGGTTTGTGTTTTTTTTCTTCTCTTTATGTCCAATGCAGGGTCCCCTTCTGGCATCACCTTGAATAAATCATATGCCATCACGCTTGGTTAATAAGCAAAATTTTGAGACCACAATGTGAAAATCCAGGGTGATTATATGTTTCCCTAAATTAATGATAGTGCTCATTTCGTTTTCTTTTGCCTTATTTCATTCAAGGGTACCAGGGATTGAACTCTAGACTTTGCACTAACCAGGCAGGTGGCAACACCACTGAGCTAAATCCCCAGCCCTAGCAGGTGCAATTTCAAAGGATTTGTGTAGTAGACTGACTTCATCTAAGAATGTGTTTGAGTAGTTTATTTTCAGTTCTACATAAGACATTAATAGACGCATTAATGTCACTCATTTATTTTCTTTGAAATAGTTTCAATCTTTCTTTAATCCTACATAGTTGTCACTTTTAGAAAATGTTAACATAGAAATACTACTTCAGCTGAAGAACTGACTTCATGAATTATACTATTTTTAATTCTTAAAAAGCAACATTTATTCCCTTTTCCCCAAAGTCTTTGTAAATAAGGAAGGGTGGAGGGGGGTGAAGGGAGGGCAGGGGTATGGGGAAAAAAATGAAAACAAGATACATCATGTAATGGTACAAGTTCCCAATGATGAATGTAACAGTACTGTATATCTAAAAAGTACCAATAAACTTAATGAAAAAAGCAACATTTATATCTATATTCCACAATAAAATTATATGTGAGAGATGTACTTATATACATACATATATATATATATATATATATATATACATATATAATAAATATATCCATCCAAAGGACCACTAAATGCTAACTTTTTCTCTTAAAAATCATATCTGCTCAATATAGTACTTGAGATTTTAGTTGGAGTAATCAGGCAAAAGAAAAATGGAATAAGTACAGGAAAAGAAGTTAACCATCATTATTTGAAAATAATATAATACTTTACATATAAAACCAAACAAATGCCACCAAAAAACTCATTGAACTAACAGATGGATTATTGAATGTATCAGGACACAAAACTCAATGGTGTTCCTGTACTCCAATAATGAACACAGGAAGAAAAAAATCAGAATAACAATCACATTCATGTAGATTTAAAATAAATAAATTAATCTAACCAAGGGACTGACAAACCTCTATAATGAATACTAAATTACAGACCATGATAGTGAAAACTATTACACACAAAACAAAACAAAAAACAGTGATTGAAGTGAACAACAGAAAATGGAGAGACATACCATGTTCCTGAATAAGCAGCATCAATATTGTTAAATGGCTATGTCACCAAAAGTGATATATAGATTTAATGACATCCCAATCAAAATACCAACAGCGTTCTTCAAAGAACTAGAAAAAGTTCTAAAATGTGTATGGAACCAGACGAAATCCAGAAGATCCAAAACTTTTCTGGGAAGTAAAAACAAAACAGGAGGCATCACAATTCCTGACTTTAAATTATATTATTAAGTTACACTGATAGAAACAGCAAGGTACTAGCAGGAAAATAGACATGTTATTCAAAGGAACAAAATCAAGGATGCAAAAATGATCCAAGGCACCTTTAGCCATGTGATCTTCAACAAAAAAGCCAAAAACATACACTGGAGAAAAGATAGCCTCTTAAACTAAAGATGTTGGGAAAATGAATATAGACTTACATCTGTCACTCTATGCAACAATAAAAGCAAAATTGATCAAAGACTTTGATATAAATACAGAATACTGAGTCTGCTGGAAGAGAGACTCAATTATACAAGTAATAACACCAACAATCAACAGGTAGGACTCCATCAAGTTAAAATTTACTCCTTGGATAAAGAACTCATATCTAGGATACACAAAGAACTAAAATAAATTAGACCCTGTAAATAAAAGACCCAGTCAAAAATGGGCATTTGAAATGAATAAACACTTCTGAAAAAAAGTACAAATGGCCAATGGGGATATGAAAGTGGCATTTTGGGCCATCAAGTAAAGGCATATCAAAATAACACTGACATTCCATTTCATTCAAGAAAGAATAATGCTACCTTCAAGAACTTTTAAAAATGCGGATAACTTTGTGGAGAAAAAGAATTATTCTGCACTATTGTTGAGAATGTAAACTAATACAACCAGTATAAAGTCAGTAAAGATATTCCTTGGATAACTAAAAGTAGAAGTTTCATTTGACCCAGTTATACTGTTTATGAGCATCTTTCCCAAAGAGTTAAAGACTTTATATTACAGTGATACATTCATACCCATGTTTATAATAGCAGTACCATAATATTTAAATCTCAGAAGTAGCCTGTATGCCCATCAACAGATGAACTGATAAAGAAAATGTGCCATATATACACAATGGAGTGCTACTCAGCCATAAAGAAGAGTTTGAGTCGTTTTAGGAAAATGGATTCACCTTGACACCATGTTGCTAACTTAAATAAATTAGGCACAGAAAGTCATGTGTTGCATGGTTTCTCTTTTATGAGAAATCCAAAGTTTAAATAATTTGAAGTGTAAAATAAAAGACAGATAACAGGAAACAAGCAGATAGATTTTGTGGAGATGGAAAGAGCTTGAGGACGGGGGGAGATGGCAGGTGGGGAGTAAGTAAAAAGGATCAAGATGCATTATGCATAATACCAATCAACACTATGATGAATGTAGTTGTTTGTACTACAGAAAACATTAATGAAACTGAAAGAAATCTAAATCCCCATAGTGTTTAGAAAGCCTCATGGTGTTGTGCTATGTGTAATGAGGTTTTGGCATAAATATAGCTCTTCACATTTAAAATATATGTTAACAACATTGTTTTTCAGTGTACACAAATATTCTTTGATTTAAAATGCTTCACTAACATTAAAACACTGTTTTAACTAAGTGTAATTTTGCTTAGGCTATCAATCTTTGAATTCCAATATTTTGTGTACTGTTGCCCCAACGTATTTGAGGTTCATACTCTTTCCTTGGGATATTTCTAAATTTAGGAAGCTAATTTTTATTGTTTAATTTTAGGGAAATAGGAAAATAGAAATCAGGAATTGTGAAAAGACTTTCAAAGTATAATATTGGGCCAGGGATTTCACTCAGTGGTTCCACAATTTACCTCACAAGCACAAGGACCCAAGTTCTATCCCTGATACTCCCCCCTCAAAAAAAGTATAAGATTAACCAATGTGTAGAGTTTTACAAAAGAAGAATCCAAAATAAAAATCGTGAATTATAGGTTTATGCCAAGCAGATAGCATGTATCTCTGATCATAGTTCCCAGCTGCGATATTTGTGTTGGCTACTGCTATAAAAATTGACAATATCTTGCTATTTCTTTTCTGGAAAGCTTGTCTCTTCCCAGAAAGGACTTGGCTGTTCTCTCTGAACAGTGCTGACCTTTCACTGTCACCGTGGGCTTACAATTAACTATGTGTAGTGGTTATAGAAGAACAACCACTTTCTGAAGAATAACGCCCATTGAAAGAATGTTAACCTCTCAAAAGAGTTGGGGTGGAGAAGACAGCATCTTCTACCAGCAAGAACACTTCGAAAAATGTATGGGTTTACGCTTCCTATGCATCTATATATTTAACCTTCTCAGTTCCTGATTAAATTTCCTTAAATTCCCACATCAGTACAGGAAGATTTAATGAATTGCATATTTGATTAGAATTTTAACTCTACAAACTATAAAGTTGTTACTTGGTCCTAAGCCCTGCCTCTGTCCAATTCATGGCTACATGAAGGTTATGCTTGTCATAATTACAGAAGACATCATCAAAGTGCTACCCTGTTAGGATCAGTACATCCAAGAAATTATTTTCAATTCACATAGAAACTTATTTTCCTGCCAACTCCAGAAATTTTCCCTCTGTACCATAGGGTATACTTCTGTGAAGGGTAAGCTGAAATGACAGAAAATTAACATCTTAGGAAATGGTGAACTAATATGAAGTGAGAGTTTTCAGATTAAATATCTTGGATTTCCCCCACTCCACATGGATAATTCTATATGGATTGCGTAGCATCCTACACAGTTCCCCACAGAAGACTCAATGAGATTGTGTACTATTATGCAGAGTAACCACCTTGATAGTGTATATCTACATTATCATTTATGACTCTAATTCTCTCATGGGACTTCTTGGATTGCCTAGAAAAGAGCTTGCCTAAGTACAAATATCATGGGTCTTCTTTTTTTTTTTTCTTTTAATTGTTTATTGGTGCATTTAGAGCAAACAATAAAGTTACATTTATCATTGATATCTTTTACCTTTACATGATGTATCTTGGTTCTTGTTTTATCCCCATTCCCCTGCCCTCCCTTCACCCTGTTCAACCTTTCATATTTACAGAGACTTTGTTTCCATTTTTTTTCACATTTTTTCTTTTCCCTTATTTCTTATCCCTTCCCTTTCCCATTTCCCCTTTAGCCATTTTCTTCCTATTTCACACTCCCAGTTATACCACTTGAACTTTATTTACACTTTTAATTTTTCACACAGCAGACACTGTTTGGTATTTACTCAAGTGTATCCTATTTATTTCACTTAAGAGTGTCACCTCAGTGTGCATCCATTTAGCTATACATGTTTGTGGTTTCTCATTTTTTATGTCTAAGTAGTATTTTTTTAAATCCAAACTAAAACACTAAATCAAGAATTACAGAAACATTTGAATTCTCATTCCATATCACAAGTTGAAATTTCAAGGCACTGATTTTATATTTTTATTTTTGTTGTTTCAACAAAGTCAAACTATATCAGATTGTGCCACAGGGCTTGCACTTAAAATTCCTATAACAGGGGCTAATTCTACTCTCCATGTTATAACTTGTATTTTTATAAAATTTGAGTAATATAATGTCAGTGTTTTCTAGGAATCCTAATATTCTACCACTTATCTACCAGAAAGGAGTTCATTTTTGTATTCAGAATGTGAAAAACCAATCTCAAAAATCCATCTTATCAGCCTGTCCCTTAAACCCAGTTCTACTTCCATTTGCTATACAAATAACATTTGTGACAGGAAAAATAATTTCACTCAAGGTTTTTAAATAAAAATTTTTGTGGTTCTAGGGATCACACTCAAGACTGCACATGCTAGGCACATGCTCTATTGCTGAATTGTATTCACCAGACACAAATGAAGAAATTTTAATTGTAGCTATGCGTCCTTCACCGGATAAAGCAATCAAAAGTATAGGATGAGAAACCCAGAGATTAGAAACAAGAAGAAGCTACTGAGTTACCTGTATCCCTAATATTGTTCTTAAAGCTGGACAACTTACATTGCATACTTAAAGGGATGCAAGGATGCAGCTACTGCCAAATTATTAAACTAAAACTGTCTAGGAGCAGAGGAAGAAGTAGCTGACTGCCTTCTCTCAGACTTCCTGCTTGCATCTCTATTGAATACAACCAATGGCTAAGAAAACAAAATACTGCAATAAAATGCATAGTCTTCAACCAGCCAGGACACGGAGTAAAGCAGAACAGGGGGAAAAAATAGGTCTGTTTGAGCAGATGGAGAATACTGACTCACATACATTAGCCTTTACTGTTGTTGTTATTGCTAATCTGTCTTCAGTCTTTTCTTCACTGCTGGGCCACCCGTGAATCTGGTCATGGTCAGTCTTTCAAATTGAAATAAATTTAATTCTGTGCCATTCATCTGACCCCCACCAATCCTGGGTATCAATCGCAGGACCTTGAGTTTGGGAGGAGGAAGCAGCACCACTGATCTAAATCCCTGGCCCCTGTACCATGAGCTATAACAAAAGCTTTCTTCACTAGAAGCAGTTGTTTGTCTTCAATTTCTTTGAAGAGTTTGAGTTAAATTTTAAAAGTATATTTTATTTTCTAGCACTCTATTCTTCGAAGCATTAATGATGATATCAGACAAATGGCAAATGCAATGTAAAGCTGAAAGCAAACTAAGTAAAAAAATAGTGTATAAACCTGAAAAATTAAAGAGAAAGAAGATATAAAAATGCAACTGTACTGCATTTTTTAAAAATATCAATAAATTCAATGAAAAAAATGTATAGAACCATCACTTGCCTCTCAAACACAAGGTCCAGAGTTCAATCGTGGCACCAAAAAAAAAAAAAATTAAAAATGTATTGAAAGAAAAGGAGGGCAAAAAAAGCATACTGGAAAATTATAATGAAGTTCATCTTTGGTAAAAGAAGAAACAAAAATTTTATTCCTACTATTTTTTTGAAATTTAATCTTTATTGAACATTGAAACTGTGAAATATCTTTTAAATTGGATTCTTTAGTTGTTAAAAGTTTTAATTAATTCAAAAATACTTACAGGAGGCTATAGTTTTATTTAACCAAGCATATTTAAGAATCAGTACAATATGAGTGACCATCTGTGCAATCCAATGTTGCATTTCTTCCCCATCACAGGAAAAAAAAAAGATTCAGATAGTCATGAATGGATAACAGATTAGTATATCATGCTCTTTAAAGTTTATAGTTTTAATATTTTCTATGTATGTATCTGATTTCTTCATTCAGAAATGAATTTAGAAAAATACTTTTTTTATTTTAGGATTCTGAATTCTCCAGAATGAATCACAAGCAGAGACATATTGTTTAGGTTGGTGCTGCCGCTTTCATGAGTGGTGGGGAATCATTCTAGGATGATTCATTGGGAGGCGACACCAAAGCCTTTGCCAATGAACCCCAGAAGGTCTTCTTGTCTTTGATACAGACAGTTGCTTTCTGAAGTAAGTTCTCTTACATCTTGGGAAGTTGACAGCTGTTTCATATTGTTGAATAAAATCTGAACCCTTCAGTATCATGGTGAACGCTAATCACTGTGTCTCTGAGAGGCTTATTAAAAATCAATGAAAATCAAGCTACTAGCTTTTCATCAAAATATTCATAAGAAATTCCTCTTTCACCCAATAAAGAAGTACTTCGCAGGCTCGGATCAGTGGGTTAAAGGCTCCCTCAGTATGCATTGACACAGTGGACCATAGCAGCTCTGAAAGAGCCATTACAGTCTATCATGTCAATGGTCTGTGTGTGAATACTCCCTTAGCATGCATTGACACGATACACCACGATGACTTCGGAACATATGATTATGATTTCAGTGGAAGAACCATAATGGTTGCATTAAGATTTCAGTGAAATTTCAATGGAACCATCTCCTATACTTCTCATGAGATCATAATGACTCAGATAGCTTTGCTATTATTTCTGTAGGAGAGAAAGAGAGAGAGAGAGAGAGAGAGAGAGAGAGATGTGGTCCTTTCAAAGACAATTTTTTATTCTCTGTTTAGAGCATTTTCTCATGCTCGCTTCAGCAGCACATATACTAAAATCGAAATGATACAGAGTATTTTCTTATTTCCCACAAGCAATAACTGGGAATACATTTTTGGAAGGTGAATAACAGTAATAGTAATAAGAAGTATTTATTGAACATTTTCTTTCTGTGCCAGAGACAGCAATCTTCACAGCTATCATATTATTTTATATTCAAAACCATGCCTGAGGTTAGCAGTATACTTTTTCCTTTACCACAGATGGGAAAGGAGTCGACTAGAAAGAAGACTTGCTCAAGGACCTTTGGGGTCAGTGCTCTAAGAAAGTGAGTATAAATAACTCTACTAATCCTGCCTTGTCAATACATAAATTCAAATTTGTATGTTTCCGAATTCTCATGAATGATTGCCATACAATCTGAGTACTATCAGTAAGCAGTCATTTCCCTATAATACCTGTACAGTTAATGGAAATTTCATTTTTCTATACATTTTTTTCAACAAAGGTTGTTGAAAAAAAAACTTTTTCAAAGGTTTTCTAAGGCTGTTTTCATTTGGTTCTCCTGACAGCAGTCAGAACAAGGTGTGAGTCTTAACTGACTGTCTCATAGCACAACGATGAAGAGGTAAACAGCGATCTCTCATGTGGCTTCAGTTTACTCAGTCTGTCTTACTGAAGGTCAAGCAGCAACTCCTGTCAAGAATAATGGAACTCTAGATTTACAATTCGATTCCCTATATTCACAAACCCCTTTCTTCAATGAAATTTTAAGCCAAAGAATGAAAAACAGCCAGAGCTTTTCCTCCTAAGGGTAGGACCTGAGAAGTTCAGTCTGTTGGCCTGCACAACCAATGCATATGCTGTTTATAAGGGAAATCCCCAGATTACAAATGCAGTTCTTTAAATAATTTTAATATTGAACAATTTCAAGATACAAATTGAGTTCGCCATTGCACCGTTTGTTTAATTGTTAAACAGAAACAAACTTTTGCAGCCATATACATTCTCATCAATCTTTTGGATCTCAGAATTACTTTAAATTGCCTTGATGGAAAATTCCAGAAGAACACTTCCTCTAAAACCATATTTTATGAACTGAACGAAGTTGTACTCTTCCCAATATAGGAGGGCTCATTAGAAATAAGCTTATGATATTATTAGTGTGGATTTTTATGAGTACTCCATTTATTTTGATAAAGCAAAGGTTTAGGAACATTTTAGACTGGGAAGAATTATTTTTTATTTACTTCATACTGCTATAGCAGAGTCCTTGAACGAGCCAGTGATCCATGTCATTTTACTGAATATGTCACATTAGATCAGCAGATTAATTAAAAGCCAACAATAAACACTAAGGAAAGACATAAGCAACTATTTCTATAATGTCCAAACAACTACACGTGACATTATGCATTAATATTGCTAACCCTGGTATTGACCTTTTTCATAATAAAAGAGTCATTTTATGGGAAAACAAATCACATAGAAATGTCATAATGTTCTGGAAAAAAGCAGCACATGATTACAGGCAAATATTTGGGGTGGCCAAACAAAAGGAATATAAATTGTCATCCGTTGTCACAGTTAACTCAGGTAGAAAGAGAAGGATCATTTTGAAAAATAAAACTCAAGGAACTATGTGAAAGTCATTTTTTTGCTTGTCGGTTTGCTTAGTCCATGAACTGCTTTAACCGAAGTGAGGAGTTTGAGCATGCAAATGAAATTTCCATTAACTGTACAGGTATTTTTAGAGGACACGAGGATCTTGTGCATCACGAGAGCTTCATCTTCTATACCGCCTTACTAAGGAAAAGGACATTCAATAGTAAGAGAAAATAGCTGCAAGCACAACAGTGCCCTGAGTTATAATCGTTGCTCTAAGCTCAGCCTGAGACTTGAGCCAGCTATTTCAATGTTTCCGTAATTCAACCAAAGGCCTTGGATTCAAGTCAGAGAGAAGAATGATATTTGCTGCATTTCATTTTTATAAGAATATTGTGATGTTTCCAGATACGGTGTCTATTAAGTACTTGCTTTAAAAGCCAGGGATTTATTAACTTTTATCTTGTGGAAGAAAACACAGGCTCTTGACAGTCACAAGAAAATGCAATGACAGATCTTATTCTTTTCAAACTACAACTAAACATATTTCTTTCCAATCAGTAAAAAAAAAAACTAGGGTTTTTAAAGGGCTGTAAATTTTAAAAACAATAAAGAGAAAATAAAATCTGAAAAATCATAATAAACAATTATCTCCAGCATTAGCCACACAGAAAAGTTTGAAACGTATGCATCATTATTGTGCAGTACAATGATTTCGCTATTTGTATCTATAATTGCATTAACCCCATGTTCAAACAGACACAAAAATGAATCTAAATCTAATGTAGATGTATATATACATATACATACATGTTAAACATAATTTATAAATATAAATAAGTGTGGAGGACAAGATTATTTTTAATGCCATTTTGATTTTAACAACCTTGAAAGCCTACACTCCTTGATAAAGTGACAATGTTACTTGAAACTGCCTTTCAGATTAAGTAGTCACATATCTCAATAGCATAGCAAATACTAATAGATGTAATCTAGAGTTTCTTCACAATAATGCATATTCTTTCTTCTTTACAATGTGTCTTTGAATTTTTATTTAGCTACTTACTTAGGACTTCTATAGAGCAGCAGTCTAGCTCATAAATAGAATGCAAGATAATACTTTTTATTACAATGCAGGGGCTTTACCTATGCCTGCCACAATCCAGTTTTCAGTGGACAGTCAACTATTCTACTCCCAGAGAGTACCCCCTTTTCTTAATTGAGCTGATCTGAAAGTCTGTTTTTGTTTGTTTGTTTGTTTTAGTTTTCCCCAAGGGTTCAAAAATCTCAAAGTCAGCAAGAGTTTGGGTTTACAGTCAGGATGTTGCCTATAGAAGAAAAAAATTTTATTTTGATAAAATTTAAAATATTCGTTTGCCTTTCAGGAAAATTGGCAGTTATCTGGGTCTTTTTTTTTTTTTGTCTCATTTGACCTTTATCCCTTCCAACTCCATTTTATAAAAGGTTATTGAAGAGTCTGACTCATGTGTCATCAAATGGATGTTCTACTGATTGAAATATGTCAGAGAAAAGTACAGAGTAAATTATCTCCTCTGCCCTACATAGATTGTCAGCTCCTGGGCTTATTTACTGAAGTGCTTAAAACAGTCACAGGTAAACTTGTAAAAATCAAGACAATGCACACTGTTCCCATGTCAACCTCAAAAGCTCAGTGCACAGTGACAGTTTTCCAAAACCTGATGAAGGTTCCTTTTGAAATAAAGATAAGTTAAGGGAATTTCATCTCCAGCCACTGAAAAGGCTGATTTCCCAACGATTGAGACAAATAGAGGAAGGATTTTATCTCTTTAGACCTCAAGGGATAGTATATTCCCAAGAGTAAAAGAGCAAGTGAAACTGAGAAACTCTGTTTATTTGCATAGCAATTCTAACAAGTTCAGGACCTTCATATATAATCAAGTTAATTCTCTGAGGCAAATTGAATTGTCTGAGTTCCTGGCTTCAGTAAGGTCGTAGGAGTTAAGTTAGGTTCCTCAGAATCTGCAATTAACTTTCTCAGAACACAGGGGTACCATTGAGTCCTTTCAGGAGCAATTTGCTAAATGGTCCTCTAGTGATCTGAAACAGTGAGTGCAGACCCCACGTGCTGACTTATCCCCAGGAAGTCATTAGCACTCTGGAAGAATCCAGCTGATTAGAGCCCATTTATCCCTCAGTGTGCTACATGTGGCAGAGCACATAACATCCATGCAGTGGCTCAAAATCCAAGTAAGATAAACATAGCAGAGAGAGAAGTAGGAAATCAAATTGTCAGAGTGTTAGAAATGGTTTAAAGATATTTATAATAAGTTGTTTTTTCCAATGTAGCATACATTATATTGCCTGTAAAATGAAGTTATATATCTAAAGTTTCTTCATGTTTGAGAAACTTGTCTGGAAGTATAACAAATGTATGTAACTCAAAGCAATGTAACAAAGTATAAGCTCTCTGACATCAGTCCTCTATGCTTTTGAAAATTATAGGAGTTCAATAAGGCTTTCAAAACTCAAAATAATCTTACATAACGCAGTGGTAGAACATTTACATGGATTAAATATAGCACAGATGTTTTAAAACCAGGAAAATAGCATTCACAAATTTATATCCCTCTTCTGTCTTTTGTTTTCTGTGTTCAAATGCATAGTATACTATTCTTTCATTTATTATTTATGGAAAAGCATATTATTTGTAGAATATGTAGTGAGATTTCAAGTTTTTTTTTAATCTACCATAAGGAAACTAGACAGGAGATAACAAGCACACCATGTGTGGCTACTTTAAAAATCCTTGAAGAATATGTAATACAAAATATATTCCATTTATTATGACATACAGTGCTCATAAAACTAAAAAATATTGATTTTTTCAGTAGGTCTATTATTTAAAGAATTTATTTTATGCTCGCTGGTTCAAAATTAGCTATAAGCTTGAAAAAATGACATTTATGTAAATTGTGCTACCTTGTATGGAAGAGAAAATGCTGCTGAATATGCAGTCATTGTAGGGGGGTCATTTAATATAATTTCCCAAGACGTTTTAATAAAATACTCGTATATTTATAGTTCTGTAAGAAAAATAGCTTCTTTTCTGGCCAGTGTAAAAGATTTCTCCTTGAAAAGAATTTGTGTATAAACTGCACTGGGAAACAGTATCACCACAACAAACTGAGCCTAAAGTCATTCTTCATTTTTCTCTGTCACACAAAGTAAAATAAAGAGCATTAAACAGAAAGTCAGTAATTCTGCTGTCACTGGGTATGGGAATATTTTTTTCCTTGACTTTGTAATTAAAAACATCATCATATTACTGCAGTTGAATATTCAAGTGAACTATAAAACTCTTATTTAAAATAAGTAAAAATAGTTTCAAAAGAGTTTAACTCCATTCTATCATTAAATGGAACAAATACTAACAGAAAGAAATAAAAAGGAAAAAGAAGATAAGAGTGAAATAATGGCTTCAGCTAGCAAAGTATCCTCGGTAAAAGAGATGAAACAATTGCTCTATCTAGTGTGTGTGTGTGTCTGTGTTCTCATCATTTGAGTGTTAGAGCAATTCTCTGTGGAGAGGGTCATTCCCTGTCTCCTGAGACTTTCCACCAGATGAGTGGTCCTGTCTTGAAGTCCTGCTGACAGAGGGGCTGAGCCTCAACATCAGACTGGATAATGATGAGGCTGTGTGGAAGAGTGTAATATTGAGATATGTCCCGAAAAGATATTTATCAAATAGTTTCATATAATTCTCCAAAAAGACTAATAACATCAAAACTATAAATGAGTCTAGCAAAAGTCATAAGTCTAAGAATAAGATATAAATTACTATCATTGCTAAACACAAAGAACCTACTATGTTGAGGGCATTTTCTGCTTTGTAGTATACTGGTCTAAAAGTAAGACACAATATTTATGGTGTTGCAAAGTAAAGCTCCAACTCTATATTTCAAACCATTGCAATATCTGACAAAGGTATCAGCAAATCCCAAACTAGAAAATTTTTCTACATACAGACTAAAATGTACTAGGAGAAACCCAACAGAACCACACCTGAGAGCGTGCAAAAGGGCACAGAGAGTCCGGACACAGTGAGGCCTGTGCTGATTCTGGGCTCTCTTGGTGATAATGATTAAGGATTCAAGGTGATGATGGTAATGGGTGATGGTGATGATGGTGAAATGACCTTGTCATGATGAATTTCTATAGTGTCGGAAATGAAATAAAATCAAGCAAGAAGAAAAGGGAATCTTGCAAATTAAGCTCTATGAAACACTTTTAATGGCATGGCCTATCTAGTTTTGTAGTAAGGACAAAATCGAAATCTCACACAGGACAACTAAAAGTAAACCTGTCACAACTCCCTGGTTGCCAAAGTGGATAAGGAAATTTGGTGGATCAGCAGGACAGTATTTTTGGTGATAGCTTATCAAATATTATGATTAGCAACAAAATAATGGTAATTTCTTTTGCTCTCAAATATCACGGGAAGACATGATAAGCCCAGATGGTGCTTGTCTACCCAATGTGCTGTACCATTCTTAAGGAATCCAAGGTCAAAAATCTTCTGTAACACGCAGAAATAAGCCAGCCTACTCCCGCAGGGAGACAGCAGTTGCACAGTTTTCTCTGGTCATTTTGACCTAGCAGTTATTTAAATGACTGCTGTTAAAAATGCTTGATATCTTGAAGTGATGACCCTTGACATCTAGTACAGTCAAGCAAAAAGTTTATTGACCATCAGGGCTGTGGTGGTGGATTCTCTTTCTCAACACCAGAATTAGAATGATATGAGTCATTCTTCCCAAGAAATATTTTAAAGACAAAAAGTAAAATAAACTCTAAGTTTTAATCTTTACTTAAATATTATTGCAAGTAGAAACATGGTAGAAACAAGGTAGAAACATGGTAGAAACAAGTCGAAAAATGGTGCTAAATAAAAAGGAAAAGGAAATGACAAGAAAAGAATAAAATTGGTTGAATGAAGTGCGGATGAAAGATGTAGATTAGGGTAGGGCTTTTCAACCTTGGCATACTAGCATTTTGAATGAGAACATGACAATATTTTTGTCTGGATCATTGTTACTCTAGGGTCCTGTGCAGTGCATTGTCTGATGTTGAACACTCATTAGCTGTCAGTAGCATCCTCCCAGGTATAAAAAGTATAATTGTGTTTAGACATTTGACCATGATCTTGGGGCCAAAGTGGCCCTGGCTGAGCTCGTTGATTACATTAAAACCAAAACCAAAGCAAAACATAAGAAGAAAACTTCAAAGTCAAGAATAAGAGAAGAATTGAAAATACAGTTAATAATCCATAACTTTATAACTGACACTGTGCTAAACGCATTTAAATATATTATTTCATTTAATAATCAAAGTATTACTTTGAGAAATTTACTGTTATTATTATTGTTTGAACTCTGAAGAACTTATAATTTACATGAGATATATCTATAATTTTATGAGATGATGTATGTCACTGAGGCAATTTGCTAACAATTTAAAATTAGCAGAAAATAATACATTCCCTAAATACTAGTGGCTAAATCAATATACCAAGGCTATCTAGTGCTAAAGTCTCTGAGCATTAATGACCCTATGTATAAGAACTAAAATTACAATTTGTAAAGTAGGACTCTTATTTTCCCTCTCATTATAAAAAAGGTAAATTCAAAAAAAATTTCAAGAATTTCAAAATCAGAAAATATGCTATGTCCATTTTTTAAAAGTGTATAAGCTAGCTAGACAGGGTTAGGAGAGAAATGCAATCACAAGAGAGTATATGTTTCTAAAGTATTTGTCTTCATTTAAAAAATACAAACAAACAAAAACTGGAGGTACCTTTCTTTTGTTTGCTTTCCTTTGGAGCCAAATGGGAAATTCAAAGTTACAACGGCTCAAAAAAGTAAAAGTTGGGAAGGGAAGGAAAAGGAGCAGAAGAGAAAGGGTGGGAAGTGGGGAGGGAGAGAGAGGGAAACCAGGAGAGATGGAGAGAGAGAGAGAGAGAGAGAGAGAGAGAGAGAGAGAGAGAGGTGGAGAGAGAGAGAGAGAGAGAGAGAGAGAGAGAGAGAGAGAGAGAGAGAGAGAGAGAGGGGAGGGAGAGGGGGAGGGAGAGGGAGAGAGGAAGAAAGAAAGAGAGAGAGGAAGAAAGAGGAACAGAAAGGAAGGAAGGAAGAAAGCAAAGAAGGAAGGAAAAGAAAACAAGCAAAGAACAGAGGAAGACAGAGACAAAAATAGAGAGAAGGACAGACAGAGAGACAGAAGAAAGGGAGTAGAAGAAAAAACTACATGGAACTTTTATTGCAACCTGTCACTCAGATACGGATTTTCTCAAAAGAATTGTCTCACTAAATTTTCTGAAGGTATATTTGCTAAAAATAACACAGAAATAAATAATTGATCTCTCCCTCAATTTGGAAAACCTGGATCTATCTTTCACTTAAAATGTATGCATTTTTTTGCATGAACAGTGATAAGGTATATTCTAAAGGAAGCTCATGACTTGCAGAGGTTCACAGACCTGAGGTCTGATGTTCAGTAATAAAATCAGCCCAAATGCATTCATTAAACACTCTGATCAGTTCTCAGCTTTCCTACAACATAGCAGTATTGAATTTAGTATCTTTTTGTTACATTGCAAAACTGAGATCCAACAAGAACTATCTCAGAGAAAGCTATTATTTTTATTCCTTTTTGGGAACATAATATATGTATTAATATATCCTTAACCCCAGTAGTCATAGGACGTTAGTCAAAATTAAGGGAATACAGAGAATTATGCTAATTAGGGGTTTATATTCTCCCATTGTGCTAACCTGTATATATTTAAATTAGCTGTTTCATAAAAACTTATGTAATTAATTTTTAAAAACTCAATTTAACTTGAATTCTGGGCGTCACCATATAATTATTATCACACATTCATCTACATATTTTGATAGTCAAGGGGCACGTTCCCAGATACAAACTGGAAAAAGTAGTATGTCCATCTTTTAAAAATGTATGAAACTAGCTAGACAGGGTTAGGAGAGAAATGTAATTACAAGAGAGTATATAAACCAGTGTGCATTATGAGGAAAGTGCAAGGTAGGTACTATGGGAACACGAAGGAGGCAAAATATTTTGGTAGAGAAACAACATGGAGATTTGTGGAGTTTCAGCAAGTAAGACAGAGATAGCAGGGTCAGATCAACAAGTTTGTAGTTAGATTTGATTCTGAGTGAAAATGATAGTCTGGAAGATTTTCAGCAAAAGAGGAAAATAATCCAACTAAAAAGAAAATAATCTAAACAGCTGGGAGACAGTACACTAAGAGAAGTAGGAGGGAAAAAGAAACTAAACCAGTGTGGAAGAGATCATAAAAAGATGCACTGGTCAAGTTTGAAGGAGGTTCAATATTGATGTTAAAGTCCCCCAAAATGGATTGTAGAGCTACAATCTCAGCCCTAATTTGAATACTGCTAAGATATTTTAAGTTACCTTGTAAATCATTGAATGAATGCTATTTTAAATTAAAATACTTTGAAAAATTTTATATATTATAGAACACCACACCCTTAATAACGACTATGATCCTTAAGGATGACCAAGGGGAATTCATCCCAGGGATGCATGGATGATTCAATATATGGAAATAAATAAATATAGTACACTATATTAACAGAGATAAGGAAAAAATATGATCCTCTCAATAAATGCAGAAAACACGTTCGACAAAATCAAACGCACATTTATGATAAAATCCCTACAAAAATCGGGACGGTCACTTCCTCAATCTGATAAGAGGCATCTATGAAAAACCAACAGCCAATATCATATTAAATTGTCAAAAACTGAAATCCCTCATGTTAAAATCAGGGGTAAGACAAGGATGTCCAGCATCACCACTCCTGTTTGAATATAGATTTGTAAATATTAACTATGGCAATTATATGAGAAAGAAATAAAAGGATATAAAGATAGGAAATTAAGAAGTCAAACTGTCATTATTTGCAGGCCACATGGTGCTCCATATAGAAGACCCCAAGAACTCCACTAAAAAGTCTTTCAGACTTAATAACCAAATTCAGTAAAATAGCTGGATACAAAGTCAACACACAAAAATCGATAGATTTGCTATACACACAAAAAAAGACTCACTGAGAGAGAAATGGGGCCAACAACTCCTTTCACAATAGCGTCCAAAAAGATTGAAATACCTAGGAATCAACCTAACAAAATAAATCAAAGACCTCTACTCTGAATATTATAGCACTATGAAAAAAGAGATTGAAGAGGATATGAGAAAATGGAAAGACATCCCTTGATTAGGTGGGAAGAATCAACATAGTGAAAAATGGCCATACTACCAAAACTGCTATATAGATACAATGCAGTGCCAATTGAAATCCCAGCAGCATACCTCACAGAGATTGAGAAAACTATCCAAAAATGTATCTTGAACAAGACGAAAGCTAGAATAGCAAAACCAATTCTAGGCAATAAAGACAAGGTAGAGGGCATCACAATCGCAAACTTGAAATTTTACAACAAAACTACTGTGATAAAAACAGCATGGTACTGGCAAAAAAACAGTGGATCGGATTAGAAGATGCAGAAACAAGTCCAGATACACTCAGCCACCTCATCTTTGACAAAGGAGCCAAGCACTCTCACTGGAGGAAAGATAAATGGTTTAATAAATGGCGCTTGAAAAACTGGGCTTCAATTTGCCAAAGACTAAAACTAGAATTGTATCTCTCACCATGCACTAAAGTCAAAATGGATTAAAGAGGCTGAAAGAGAGGTTAGGTATAGCTCTTGAAGACACTGGTGTTGGAAAAGATTTTATGAACAAAACCTCAGTTACCCACGAATTAGCACAAACAATCAACGAGTGGAATGTCTTCTTATCAAAAAGCTTCTGCACAGCAGGAGAAACTATCAACAGTGTAAAGCGACAAATTTTTACCAGCTGTTCCTCAGACGAAGGTCTCCTATCTAGAATGCGTAAAGAACTTTAAAAAATCAGACCTCCTAAATGTAAAGACCCAATACAAAAGTGGACAGACATTTCTCAGAAATATAAGTAGAAATAGAAAATAAACATATGAAAAAATGTTCAACAAACATCACTGGTCATTTGAAAGATGCAAATGAAAACAACACTGAAATTTTACCTCATCCCACAAAGAATGGCTACTTCTCAAGCAACCAACCAATAACAAATTCTTCCAGGGTTACCGGGAAGAAGGGATTCTTCTCCACTGTTAGTGGGAATCTGTACAAAGATAGCTCAAAAAACTAGAATTAGAGGTCCCACTCCCTGATGGACATTGTCTGAAAAGAATTAAAAGAATCATACAACAGAAATATATGCATATTCATGTTTACAGCAGCACAGTTTATAATAGCTAAAACTTGGAAACAGCCCAGTTGCCCATGAGCTGGTGACTGGGTAAAGAAGCAGTAGATTTATTTTGTTTTAAGTAGAGTACTACTCAGCCATAAAAAATGAGAAACTAGAGACATTTGTAGCTAAGTGGATGCACATTGTGGACATATTCTTGAGTAAAATAAAAAGGACATACATATAAATAGTTTCTCTGGTATGAGAAACTCAAAGAGCAAATAAGGATCCAAAAGTATAATAGATAATGTGAAATAAGAAGAAAAGATCCAAAGGGGAAGGGGAAGTAGGAGAGGTAGGGAAAAGGAAAAAAGGGAAAGGAATAAATTGAAAGTTTAAAAAAGTAGAAACAAAGTCTTTGTAAATAGGGAGGGATAAAGAGGTTGAAGGGAGGGCAGGGGAATGGGGAAGAAATAAGAACCAACATAGATTATGTAAAGGTGCAAATTTCCAATGATGAATGTCATCATTGTGTGTACCTAAAGTGTACCAATAAAATTAATTAAATGAAAAAAATCAAAAAATATTAATTAAGGTATAGAGAAAGCATCGTAGTATACACTATTAGTTTGAATGTAGATTAACACAAACAGTTAGAAAATATTATGAAGCGTTCTAAAAAAGTGAAAAATAAAACTGGCATCTAATTCAGCAATCACTCTTCAGAATATATATCCAAAGGAAATAAAATAACTACTTCCTAATGTTTTCAGTATTCCTGTTATTTTTGTTGGAATACTCACAATAGCCAAGCTATACTTAGGTGTTCCATGGTAGGACGGTAAAGAAATCTGCTACATATGCACAGTGGAATACTGTTCAGTCCTAAAACAATGAGATTTTATCTTTTACTGAAATATGGATGAGTCTGGAGGACATGATGCTATGTGAAACAAAAAGGAAAGAAATGAAAAATGTTGTATTATCTCAAATACTTGTGGAATCTAAACAACAAAAATGCCAGTTGGGAGATAAAGTATGAAACAGTGGTTAACAGGGGCTGAGTTTGGGAAGAAATGGATTAACCTGGGTTAGAGGATACAAAAAGCAATAATATAGGATGAAAAAGACTAAACATCTAATGCATAATGTAAGGACAGTAATTAATGAAATTGGGGCTCATGCTAAGTGAAGAGATTTTAGCTTGTCTTTTCACACATAAAAAATAAATAACTATGTGAAATGATGGATGTGCTAATTATCTTCACTGTGGCAACCTTTAAAATTTTTATAGATATATAATATCATATCGTACACCATAAACATATGCAGCAAAATGTATTTTTTAAATATTTGTAATTTTTAAAACAAAATACCACAATGCAGAACAGAGTAAACACAAAATAATAATTTCATTTCCATAAGATATATTTTACAGTACTTATTTCAAATCTGTTATATTATTGTCATTATTCACAAATTTCAGTTTATTTCATTAATATAGGACATAAAAATATATGTCAAATCATTCAAATCTTCCTGGCAATTTGGAACTGTTTATGTATTCTTTAAATTTTGTAATATTATTGAAAATCTCTATTATTAAAGGTATTCTTTTCTTTCCTAAAATTAGAAGAAAAATGAAAATGTATAATGATAAGGAAAGTTATTAGGGAAATAGAGCATTAACCTTTACTACTAATTTAATTTTGATTATTTTATTTTCTTTCACTATTTCTATCTAAAATAACTACAATTTTCCCTAAGAAATCAAATGTTGTTTTTAAGATGTCATGTTTTTAAAGCATATTAGATCTACAAGGAAAAGACTGGGTAAGATTTTCCTGAATTTAGAATAATGGTATTTATACTAATGATTAAATTAACATTTGCATTTGACAGAGTAAAAAATTGCTTTTGTTCTTTGTGGAATGCTCAGTGTCACTCTTTTTTGTCAAAAAGATAAATTAAATATCTCAAAGAGTCATTGCAATAAGTTTTTGCTCCTTTTAATTGTGTTCTAGAAGGTGGGGAATACAGATTCTACCTTTCTTTGCAGAAGACAGTATAATAACTCTGACAAGGTACAAGCAGAGCTGTTAGTGAAAGCTAAATGCAGATAATATGGCCCGTATCCTGGCCAGGGCATAACTAGTACAAGAATGATCCATTATGACCATGACATTAAGGGATTTTTGGTAATTCTACTCAAGAAGAACATTTGATAAAATTTCAAATTTAAAACATACTCTTCCATTTGTATTCCTATTTAGAACTAGATGAACAAAACAACTTTCTTTCACTTCTTAAACTTGTTTAATGCTTTCTCAGTGGCTTAACAAAGGGAACTTTCACTTCAATTGACTAAAACTTATTAATATTACCATTATAAATGGTTAAAAATTCATAACAAATTTCCTGAAACAAATCCACTCCAATTGCTTTATTTTCTCTATAATCATAGGGTATTACTGGGGTCTTAGCTCAGTGGTTCTGCTGTCTGCCTTGCAAGCACAAGAACCCAAGTTTGATCCCCAAGATAAATAAAAAAAAAATCATGGGGTATTACATGAAATTGAACTGTAAGGAAAATTTTTGGAGGATTCTGGTATATAAGGTCTTGAGCTTTGTGGCACTTCTTAGCAAGTATTTCATCCACTTAATATTTTTCAATTTTATTTTCAGATATTGAATCAAACTACCAACTGGTATCCAATATTGCTTTTTCATTGAACTTAAGATATTTTAAAGATATCTATAGTTTTTTTTCTTATGGATTTGACAATTAAACTGTATTATCAATTTGATTGTCTTCTGAGATGCCAATAACAAAGTATATTATTAGAATAATGGGTGCAGCTGGGTACTGGGCGTGTGACCTCACTTGACTATATCTGTTTTGTAGATCATTCCTCTGGGCCACTCATTCCAAACCACTCTACTTCCCACCCACCACTAAGTGAGCAGCTTTATTCCACCATACTGTCCTACCATGATATTTCAACCTGGAAGCTAGCTCACTATCGACCAAACTTCCAAAACTGTGAGGCAATAAAGTTTTTCAAATTGTTGGTTTCAGGTTTTTTTCCCCAGCAACCAAAAGCTGATTAAAATTTTAATAAATTGCTCAAAATATTAATAAATTTCCAAATAGAACTAATTCACTCAATAAAAATAATTTTTCTCTACTTAGTTTAGAGATTTATTTGATTTCATAATTTAACTGTTGCAAGTTTAACAAGATTCTATCAAGAACAATCATCATTTGGGGTGAATATCCATAAAAATGTTTTATATCTTATTTTTATACTTTACAGTCTCTCATTGTTGTAGTCAGGGTTTTGGCAAGAGAATACATTTACTACAGGACACATATTTTATAGGATTGTTTTATGATAATTACCCAAAGACTCTAATGAACAGGAGTACAAGAGATAAACAACACACTAAGGGATCAAAGAATCCATCTGAGAGCCTGGATCCCAGCAATGTCTCACACGAGTCCAGCTAAAGGCTTAGAGTCCAAAGCAGTGTCCTCAACAAGTCCAGCCAGTGGCCTAGAGCCCCTAGCAGTCTTACTCTTATCCATATTGAGGATCAGCACCTGGGAAGCCAAAAAGCCAGTGTTGGAAGCCAGAAAACCTACTCCGGTGAGATGAAGAATTTGTGCCACCAAATCCACATTGGAACTGAGGGATCCACATTGGAGCTAGGAAATGATGCACAAGGTGAAGATCAGAGTTCCTTTGATGCAAACAGCTTCCATTCCTAGTGACAGTGAGGCCCAGAGCTTCTCCTCCTACGAGAACATAGTGCTTCACAACAGGAAACCCATCTTCAGTAAGTTTCTTCTAGAAAATCAAGAGGCAAGACCATCCCCTGCTGTTCTCTTTTAATGGCTGTTGACAACAATCCTTAGGTGGATCCTCCATCCCAGACCATGCTGAATCAGTTTAGCTGGGCATTATAAGTTGACCATAAGTTAGTCCACTGCATTAATACTTTATAATTTATCAAGAGTAAGCCAGTTGCAGTAGAAGATGGAGGAAAAGTGTTTCCGATGAATATAACTCATTAAATATGATTCCACAATTGGTTTGTAAGATGTCCAAACCACTTGAAGTGAAATGAGTTCTTAGAATAGAGTCAATTAAAATTTATACAAATAAAAGACTGGCCTTTATAAAGAAATAAGTATGAAATTTTAAAAAATAGAAAACAAAACAAAACAAAAATCTCCTGAATACATCTCCTGAATAAATTTCATGTCGCTTAGTAGCTCTATTCTTTTGTCTTTTTTAAATAAGTGGTACGTGAAACTTCCACAAATGGCACCTCAACTCACAAAGGATATGCAGGGAATCCTTGTATCATTCACTCTATATCTCTTGGTATGGAGAAAGCGATTGGTAATTATTTTTTTACCAATGTTGATGTCAACCTTTGATACATTCCTCAGGTAATGAAAATAATATTGGATATTTTTAAAAGCTTTCATAAATGTATCTAAGCATTTTATAAAATTATTTAATCTGTGTGACATCTCTTCAAGGACTCTTTTAATGCCTAAATGGTTTTCTTGAATGATAATAGGGAAATAAGACCATCATAGATATGTGTTAATTTTTCCAACATTATACATATAGGAGTTTTTAAAATCTGTATTATTCTAATTTGTCCACTTTTGAATATGTGATTTCTGAAATATTATGTTTTTATATATACTCAATACAGCAAGGTTTAACTTTGGAAATTTGCAACTTAGTACCTTGCTCTTTGAAGAAAGCCAAGAGAATTGATAAAATATCCTGTCAGGGGAATTTATGTGATTTTTCTTATTCATAATAAAACCCAGGTTTTAATTGTCCTTTAATAACAAGCTTATAAAAATTTCACTATATATTCATAACTTTTACAAGGATAAAAATGATTTACCCATGAAAACAATCACATTTGATTATCAACATTTGGAAGTTAAATTTATAAAACAATTTAATTCCACTTTTAGTTAACAATGACAGTGATTCTTTTGATTGCCTTTTGATTCTGGAACTTTTATTTGTTGAGCTTTGAAGATTTCAATGCCTATTCTTATTTTGAACTCTGGTGCTTGCTTTATTGTAGTTTTAAATCTGTGCTTAAGTCATATTTTTCTTGCTTTGGCATACTCCATCCAGCTGAGCTATGGAATCAGTTCACCATAAATCACAGTAGGAAGAATAGAATTGAAAGTTTTTGAATAAATGAAGTTCAGCTTTTTTCTTGTCTACACACGTATACTAAAAGGAATCTGGAGCTTCTAAAGAAATTGTATGTCATTTACAAATTTTCTGCAGGGCATATTCAACTTACAGGTATCTTTAAAATAATGTTTACTCATAGAGTCCCATGATTTAACTTAAATGTTTAAGACCCATTAGATTCACAGATTCAGAAATTTCCACACTATATAAATTGCTTTCTTTGTCATATTAATTAGGCAAGGGTTGCCTTTAATATATCCTTGAAGGAAAGTAAGCAATAAATATCAGTCTATGTTTAAATTTTTGAATAAATTAGCTTGAAATACTAAGGTTGGAGTTACAGTACTTTATACATCTCGAAAATATGGCAAATGTCATTTCCAAATGCCATGTAATGAAAGCAAAGCTTGTGAAGAGGCTATAGTGTGTCCTCATTTTCCTAATTTACCAATTCTGGCACTATGAAACTTCTGATGTTTTCCAAAGTCAAAATGACCCTGAAAGGTACACATTTCTGATTGACTCAGACATTGAAGCAGCCACTGCAGCACAACTAAAACCAAAAAGACAATTTCTAGAACTATCTCAAAAAGCAGGAAGAAGGATGGGATAGGTGGGTTTGATTTGAAGGTATTTGGGGGTGTGGTGTAAAGTGTCTTCTAATGTAATATTTTTAGATTTAAATATATATCATAGTTCTTGACCGTACCTTGTATCTTCAGTACACATCTGCCCTCTAACATCCTTTTACAGTATCTCTGAAAAGAGGGATTTCCATAACATCTCCTTGCTGATGGTTACATACAACATTCCCTTCATTCTTTCATCTCTCTGGTTTTTTTTAATTAATCAATTTTATTGGTACATGTAAGGTATATCATGTAATGGCATCCATTATAGGAAATTTGCACCTTTACATAATCCATCTTGGTTATTTTTTCCCCCTTTCCCCTGCCCTTCCTCGGACTCCTCTACCCCTCCTGATCTACAAACGCTTTTCTTCCATTTTTTCCTTTTCTCATGTTAATTCCATTTCCATCTTTCTTTTCCCCTACTCCTCATTTCTCTTTTTAACCTACTGCTGTGAAGTTTATTGATCAAAGTTCATGTCAGTATTTTATACTATCTACAGGTAATGAAAATACTATGTGATATTTAAATATTTTCATGTATATTTTATATAAATTATCTTATTTCATCTAGATGATATTTCTTTAAAGAAGACAGTGATTTTTATTCTCATGTGACAAGAAAACTGATAAAGTATTAGGAAATATCTATTACATAATATACATGTACTTAAAATTTGTTCCACAATTTCATTTCTGCTAACCCCCCTAGTTTTCTGCTTTTTCTACCCTAGTCCTTAGAGTTGCCTGTAGAAGGGCCTGTCATTAGTTACATCTTTTTCCTAGAACAGAAAGTGAGAGGAGATATGAAGTATCAACCACACTCTCGAAAATTTCGATAGTTTGCGTTTGCCACCCAAGATGAGTACTGCTCCTCAATCTTTATTTTACCAAATCTTGTTCTTCTACATTGAATGTCCTTTTTTGCTAGGACTGTATGATCATTCCAATAATAACAAACCAATATATTCAGTACATGTCGCTACTTGTTAGCTGCACTTGAGGTTACTCATTCACCTCAAAATGACCAAAGCTAAGCTCAATATTTTCTTTAACAAAATGTCTATTTATGTTCCCTTATCAAAAAGCTCTCCTAAAGGTTACCTAATATAGGAGATTGAGATTTATCTTTTTCATGGATTTCTTTATTCTGCTCCTTTCTCTATCGATAAACTATTGCATTTTACATTTTCAGTGAAAAAGCTCCTATATTTCATGTTTGGATCTCTTCAAATACCATTTAATTGGTATAATTCACATGTTATCAAGATCTTGGAAAAGGCGAGTACTATCAACTTCCTTGATAGTTTTACAAACTCCTTAGCTACCACTCCTACCTCTAATAATTTCCAATTGTACTCACACTTTTGATGAAAGCACATTTTTCCTGGATAATGACCCAGTCTGACATCCTGATTTAATTTATTTTCATGAACTTCAAGGGGATATTACGTTCTATTCACATTTACTTTATATTGATGAGACTATTCCCATTTTTCTCTTGATATATCGTCTTTCATGAAGTAGATTTTGAAAATAATCTCCTTGCTATATATTATAAAATAAATAGATCACACTCACGCTATAGTAGCATGTAAGGTATTATATGCATCTTTTAGAAAACTAAATTACATTATAATTTTTCCTATGGGCTAATTTGTACAAAATTGAAAATGCCTAAAAATATACCTCCTTCCCTTTTCACGTGAAATCATCTACATTGATAATCACAACTAAAGAAGGAGAAGATGTGGAGAAAAATTTATTTCTCAGCAGTTAGTGCCTACATCCCCTAGAATGGAAAAATCATTTTGCAAAGATGTTTGGAGAGGTTCTCTGAAAATAGATTTTGGCCCATGAATGTAGTAGTGTTACATTTCATAAGAAAGTGACTTTGGCATCCACTTGAACCTTAACGAGATAGGAGAACCTTAACCACCATCATAATGTGTTCTCTCTACCTGCCAAACTCTGCTTTTCACTTTACCTGCTCCCAAGCAGGGCTCCTGCATTCAGAAAGTGAGTCATTGAGCAGAGTTAATTCTCCCCATTACTTCAGGATGCTCATTTCTGCCTGGTGAAGACATCGGCACATTGCACAGACCAGTTAAGATCCTTAAGGGAAATAATGAGTATACGCTATAAAATGTTTTTGCATGCCCAAATTAAAAAAAAAAAAAGAAAGTGACTTTGGTGATTGAAGATTAACAGACTTGCAATGAGATACGCAAAATGGTGTGGTATAAAGATGTCAGAAAAAATACAATTACCTATTGAGGATTAATTAAATAACTATTATGGGCAGTGATCTATCCCTCCTAAGGTATTTTCAGTATGGTCTATGAACTTCCTCACTGGAGTAGATATTTTATGGAGAATATGAAGTAGCAATGCTTGCTTCTGTGTGCTTGAAGTTGAAGACCACTGAATTTTCTTTCCAATCTTCCCATCTCTATGAATAAAAAGACAGAAGCAAAACTGCAAAATAAACCTTACATTTATCTTTTGCACCACAAATTAATATTTTTAGCATTCTAGGATCATAACTAAAGGACATAAAATTTGATGGCTTTTCAGCAGTACTTGCATACAAAGTTCTAATTGTTTAGTACAACTGTAGTAGAAGAGCAGCAACATTTTGAATATGTCAGAATTTGAGTATGCTAAAAGCTCAAAATTTTGCAAATAAGGAGAATAATCAATAAATTAAAAATAACAATCTAATCAGTCCCAGAATTCTATAATTTAATGCACATTTAAACATAAAAATAAAATAAATATTAACCTATTTTTGGCACTCATTCTGTGGCGTTTACTGTGGAGCATTCATTGTGTTAAAGCACTGTACATTACACATATATCAATCTGTCTTAACTCTTACACACTTCATTGGGTTGTGTTTTTCTGCCATAAAGATAATTGAATACAAAAGATGTCAAATTTTATCCCAAACTAACAGAGATAGTGTAGGAATTCTACTTAGAATTTTTTAAAAAATAGTTTTCTGATTTTCAGTATCTATGCTTTTCATTCCCCAACACTGTATCAATTGAAAGTTTGTATATGTTCCATCTAAACTTATTTATAAATGATGTAGTATGAAACACAATGATCCTCATCTGTAAATATGATAAGTACAGGGAAGCTGTTTCCCTATAATATCCTAAAGATATTATACACATTTTTCTGAAAATACTATCTAATGTAATAGATTTTCTTTATCTAGCTACGTAAAAATATGCATGAATATATTTTAACATATCCTAAAGAAGTACAGTACCATGCTTTCATGTATTTCCTTTTATTTGTGAATTTTTATTCCTCTTTTCTTTTCCCCAAGTTCCTCCAGTAAACCCAAGCTATTACAAGGATTGGAGAGATGAATTTGATGGCCTTTGTTTTCTAGTAATTACCATTTTTCAAATTATAAATTACACACTTCTGTGAAATAAAGTTCAATAATACATTTAAAGGCCTCCATAACTGACCTATCATTTTTATCATAACATTAGCTATCCTGTTTTAAGTCTTAAATTTATCTTTGGTGTATTTAGTAAAATTTTGGAAATACTGGTAACTATGTTTAATTTTTCAAATATGTAGGAGGGATTAATTGAATATGCATAATTGACCATTGACTAAAATAGTAAAAAAAAAAGTTTATCAGAACAGAATGAGAACAAAAGCTCTGTGGAAACAGTAGTCTTTGTACAATAGGCACAATCGAGTATAAAGCACTTCTCACATTAAAGCAAATTCAGTCCAGCTCAGTCAGTACTCCAGAAGAGAAGGAATAACTTCATGTTACTGATGCAATTGTGCCCACTTATTGCAATCAATGGTTAGTAAAATTCTGAAAACTCACATCCAGCCCTTTACAACCATTGCTATTAAGTCATAATGTAAATTACAGCTGCTATGGTGATTGCTTTATACTTTGATTACTGGTTGCACTATGAGATGCCACTGATACAGGTGTTAAATGATCACTGCAATGAACTCTCTGTAAAGTATTTAGCATAATGGAGCAGAAAAAACTCAGAATATCTTAGAATTTCTTCATTTTCAATAATGCTGGAGAATGCATTTTTTACAAATATATCTGTAGAAAAGTAATTGCTTCAGTTAGGTCTTTTGTTTTCATAAACTTTGGGATAATTACACCAAAAGCAAGCATAATTATAAAATGAACAGTCTTCTGGAATGTACTGTTAAAAATAAGGTAAGGCAACTGGAGAGTCCTACACAATTATTTTTCCAATGAAATAACCCATTTATATCTCCAAATACATCAAATATGCACATTTAAAAAATATTCATTATGAAAGAGGCCAAGAGATTTACAAATTTCAGACATTTTTATTTTTTTGCTTATAGATCTAATAGAATTTCTGTGTATGAATTAGGTAAAGAACATATTTCTGCAGTAATAGAAATTCCAATTATTTTCCAATAATGATACAATGATTTCTATCCATGTATGTGTGCTTAGTGTACGCACACATGTGCTTTCATTACAAATGATGTTTGTATATTCCCACACAGCAGTATGAATTTAGTGAAACAATGGACATGAAGTGAAACAATTTTACATTTAGTGAAAGAATTCATCAAGCTGAACTGCTGAAAGACACAGCCTGTATGTTATTCACCATTTTATGATGATTCATGTCTGGTCAGTGCCTGGCTCTTACATGTGCTAACAATTACAGTTTTATTGCACTTTTGAATAACAAAATTGAAAGTAAAGAAAGAAGCCATTTAACCAAGATCCTATAAACAATAAGAAAAAAAAAACCCAGAAGCAAGTTCTGCATTTTCAAATATTTGTTTAATATGAACAAGTATTAATAATTTCAGATAAATATTAATAAGGCAAAGTAATACTGTTTTATTTTCATTTCAAAGGGAAATTAAAATTTTACTGTTTCCAAAATGCAAATGAACACAAAATAGAAACCTACTTAACCTGGATTCTAAAACTGTGAAGGGTCAAATACAGAATGCTTGAGTGTCCTCCAAGATCTAATATATAAAGTGTAATTTAGTTTCACAGGCAATTTTGAATTAAAAGATGAACCAGCATTCCCTAGTTCCTTTTGTCCTTGCTAAATTAACAATACCATAAGTACAGAAATAACTAGATTTTGGAAATTTCTATAACCAACAGATTGAAAAATCAAAGGAAACAATTTTATCTTTACAGAAAGCTAAACAATTAAATTAAAACTTTAATTAAAATAACATCAAAGATTATCATCATCTTTCTTCTAAAGGACAGCAGCAACAGCAACATGTGAGAATGTATTTGAATTGCTGCACATCAATGTTACAGAAATAACTGACTGCACTCATATGCCCATTAAAGGTATTTTCTGATGAATAACTGTATGGGAATTGAAAGATGACTCATTCTTGAACAATGATGAAAATGATTCATTCCTTAAAACCAAAAATTATTGTTATATCTATTATAGCAATATAAATATCATCAATCATCCTCCCTAAGATCTGCCAATATTAGACAGAATGATTAGGAATAGAGGTTAAATTTTTTTTCTTTTAAGATACTTAACAGGAGATTATTTTGGAAAAATTACCTGAATGACACATGTTGATTATATTTTATCTTGAAATGAATACCATAAATTGCACTGTTCAATTGCTAAAAGTATGTGAATAATCTTCAGTATGCTAATTTATTACAGGCAGACTCCTGCACCTGCCAGAAAAAAAAAAAAAACACAATGTGCATATTCTCATTTTATTATAAAAAGAACTTCTCAAATTCTTCCAGGCATCAAAAACTAAATCTATCCAATGATATAAATTAGAAATAAATTAATATTTCTTATTCTATAACACAGATGGGAACAAGGTTTAAATTAAGTACAATATTCTTACATTATCAGAAGGGAAAAAAGAGATTAACAAAATACATATGCAATGATAGTGATATTTTAGAGAAAGAAAAGAGACTTAGATAAAATAAGTAAATAAGAAACAGAAAAGGAAAATTGAAGACTAAAAATACTATTTTAAGGAATTCTATGTACATCAATAGCAGTTTTATTTTGCATTATTTTAATATATTAGTTAAGGATATAGTTTCCTTGTACTACTTAGACAGTTAATTTGCTTATATATTGGTAGGTGACAGCGTGATGAATCAGACTCTTGAAATACAAACTACACTATTGTATAATTTAAAAAGCACTATTTATAGATGTGCATTGGCCAGAAGAATAAAATATGAAAAAGGATATGTTCTGATTAACTCTGTTTTTTATTGTTCTCATTAATATGGTTGTACAGTAGATTTTGTGGGAATTGAAATGTTCTTTTGACATACATGGATTATTTTTATGTTTATTTTCCATTATTCAATTCAAAGTTAGCTGTATGGATCCTCCTCAAATTCTGGTGAAACTCACCTACCTCTCCTAGTGTACAGCGAGTAATCCGTTACTGACTTGAACGTCTATGTGAAGTTGCTTATTATAGTGACACAAATGTGTTGCAAGTCTTTCGTATTTGAACACTGCTTCTTTTTATGAATCTAACTTATCAATAATCCACCAACTAGCCAAAACCAGACATAAAATTTTTTTGATAAAGCCTCTAGAAATTTGCAATTTTAAAACTTTTATTTGAAGTGCCATTTTCTTTCCATCCGTTTTCCTCTCATTTTTTACTTGAAAATCTGCTGCTCGTCCTTTATAATGATGTTCAGTTTTAGCTCCACCAAGAAGCTCTGTCTGATTGTTTAGATGGTAGGTGTGCCCTTAAACCATAGCAAATTAATCAGTTACTCCACAAATAGAATAGTTTTTTTTTCTGTTAGGGTGAATGAACACACTATTACCTACCTCTGTGACAAATTTATTACACATCAGAGACTCTTTCCAGCTTCTACCGTTTTAGCCTTAAATTCTAACCTGGTTTTATTGTCTTGTTGAAGCATTTTAGATTGACCCTCTTGTAAGAGCAGTCACTTGGTACAATCCCATAAAACAGTTTCTTAGATCCAACCCCCAAAGCCTATGAATCTTACACAAGAATTTATATTGCCTTAGTGAACCATCCAATGTTACTTTCTGCAAAAAAGAAAACATTCCTGACCTCTTCTACCTGATAGAATAGCGACTTGTTACATGTGGTTATTGAATTCTAGAAAAATCACTAGTGTGATCAAGAAACTGAATTTTTACTTTTACATACATTTTAAAAATTAAATTCAATGGCTAAATGTCACTAGTGGGTACTATATTGACAATATAGGCCTAGGATCTTGGAATTAGTCTCAGGTATTTTTCTAGAAGTAAATTAATGGATTTTCTTTTTTAATTTCTTGGAAAATAAAACCTTACAATCTGGAATGGAAAGACACTTCCTAAAGGGCTATTGGTAGGCATAGAAATGTTCTTGTCTATTTTGTCACATTTTAAGAGGTTTGAGTTTAATTTAACAACTTTTACTACTCTTGTGGTTTATATCTAGGTATCCTCCCAAAACTTAATATGCTTGAGGGTGGGGCTTTGAGAGGTGATTGGGTCATGAGGGATTGATCACTGTCAGTCGTTGGTGGATTAGTCCACTGATGAGTTTCTAATTAAAAGTGATGTTGGAAGGAGGTGGGTCACTAGGAGGTGGCTGGGAAGGGTATTTCTCACCCTTCCCCCTGGATTGCTCTCTGCTTCCTCCCTGCTGTGCTGCCCTGCATTTGGAGAGACCTGACTTTGGACTGACACCTCCACAAACTGTAAAACAAAATAAACTTCTCCTTTAACTTGTGGGTGTCAAGTATTTTGTCCTAGCAAGGAGAAAGTGAGATAAACACATTTCATTTTGACCCTGTAATAGTCTGCTTTCAGCCATCCACTCTTCTATGCATTAATTAATGCATCCTTCAGTGATAATTTTATGCATGTGATATACATTCTGGGCTCCTCTAGGTGTAAACATTATAATTAAATGTATACAAAAATTTATCTTATGTTCTCAATAAGTTTTTTTTTTCCTAATAAGAACATTATTGTTCCATTTTTAAGACGTGAGATACTATATTATTCCTAATTGGTGTTCTTTCTCTTGTTCTTATCATTAACTTTTTTACAGCTCCACTTACATTTTATAAGAATACAATAGCTGACTAGGTTTTATTTATTTATTTATTTATTTATTTATTTATTTTTATTATCTTTCCATTTGTTCTGTAGCAAAGAGCTGTTTCACCACAGTTTTAAAAGTCATGGGTAAATAGCTCTAAGATATCACCCCACACCCATTATGATGGTCATTATAAAAAGAAAAGATATAACAAATGTTAAAGGTATGAAGAATTAAGAATACTAGCACTCTGTTTATAGGAACATAGATTGATGCAGCCGTTGAAGAAAACAGTATGGAGTTTCCTAATGAAATTTCAAAGAGAACTGCCAAATAACACAACAATTACTCGTTTGGGTTTCTACCCAAAGGAGATGAAATTATCACCATATAAAGATACCCGAATTTTCATGTTGATTGCAGCATTAGTCACAATAGTCAAGACAGGAAAATACCCTAAATTACCACTGAAAAAATGATTAAAGAAAATGTGATATATATACATGTGGATATGTATGTGTGTATATATACACAATACATAAAAGAGAATATTATTATGCCTTAAAATAAGCTCCTATTACTTGCTGCTATGTGGATGAACCTGAATGACATTAAGCTGAGTGAAATATGTAATACACTGAATGAAAAATATCACATAATCTCACATGTGCAGTAGAAATAAACCAATAAAAACCGTCAAATATACGGAGACAGAGAATAAAACAATAATTATCAGAGCCAAGAGCAAGGCAAAAATAGATACAGATCAAAGAATACAAAATAGCAGATATGTTAGATGAACAAATCTAGAGATTTAGTGTAAATCTTGAAGACTAAAATTAATAAAATTGTAGGAATTTGTAAATATAAATACATTTTAAAGGTTCTCGACATACACAGACACAAATGCCAGATGATATATATATGTTAATATGTTTGACTCTAGTTATCAGTTTACTATAAATACACATTCGATAAGATTGTGCTGTAAGGGCCGGGGATTTAGCTCAGCGGTTTGGTGGCCTGCCTTGCAAGCGCAAGGACCCGATTCGATCCCCGGTATCAAAAAAAAAAAAAAAAAAAAAA
>NW_022900950.1:59664258-59673710 GCF_012274545.1 Fukomys damarensis | reverse complement strand
AAAAAAAAAAAAAAAAAAAAAAAAAAAAAAGATTGTGCTGTAAGCCTCAAATACACATATAAAATTTTATTTTAAAATATTATGAGAAATATTGCAGACACTTTTTCCAAGTCATGGATAAATAACTAGAAGATATCACCCCACACCCATTATCCCATTGTGATGGTTATTATAAAAAGACAAGAAATAACTAACCTATGGCCTTAGGACATGTAAGTTGTGTGACAATGATACTCTTTCGGATAGGTAAAATAGGACAGTTTTATGTACTGTTTCCTGTCAATTTCAGATTGTTATTTCTTAATCAATGCATTATTTTGAATAAGTGCCATATTTGGGTGGCTATCACACAAACACTTAGAAAAATATACCAAGCCAGATTTCAGATATGCGTTGGCTAAGTAAAGCGGTATAATGTATTCCTCTAGATATACTACTAGAAGATAGCTCACTGTACACACATCAGGCACAATTATTGAGTTTCAAGCCACACACTAGCAAAAAAACCTTGCGCAGATGATTTGAAGCTTCTGTGTAATATCTCCACATGTGAAATGAGAGCAATATACATTCCTAGCCCACTGGCAAGTAGTGAGGATCAAACCTGTTGTTATGCATTCAATAAAATGATTAAAAGAGCATCTATCATAACATTAGCACTCAATCATTATTAGATTCTATCATCATCATCATCCTTATCATTCCAACATTAGTTTATTTTTAAAGCTTCAATTTTATACAGATAAATATCAGAAAATGAGTAAGAAGGACTTTTTAGTACTTCTGACTGTAAGTATGTAAAAGGATTTGAAGCATGTCATTTGGTCTAAATAATTCTTATAATATTGTGGCTTGAGAATGGACAAGGAATTTAAATCAGACAAATGTAGCATTACAGATATAACTTTGAAACATTACTTTATTTCTTGGATCCTCAAGTTTCTCATCCACAAAGTAGAATAAGATCACTTTCTTTGTCTTTGTCTCAAAGGTTTGCTCTGCTGTTGTTGTTGTTTCTGTGGTACCAGCGATTGAATTCAGAGCCCAGTGCTTGAAGGCATCAAAGGTTTTTAGTTACATGAGAAAAATATGCAAAGCATCTAACACATACCTTGTCACATTAAAATCTTTAATAAACACTACTTTCTCATCATGCCCATTTTAGAATAGGCTATATTTACTATGTTGGTTTTGAGGAATTTAAAGATATTAGTTCAATAAATAGCAAATATGTATTTCATAGTTTTAAAGATACCTCTAATTCCCAAATCACTGTAGGATGATCTGACTGCATACATAAGTAAGTACACTTCATAAATTATCTTTCCGTTTGTTTTGTAACAAAGAGCAAACAGCAATTATGAGGCCTGTGTGGTCTGTTGAACGGGATACTGAGTTAGGAGTTAGAGTCATTGGCTGGGGGTCCTGTTTGACTGCTAAATTTTTGGTGCCCATTAGCAAAGTCATTTGTGATACCCATTAGAAAAGTCGTTGTTGTGAAATTAGGATCATCTTTCCTAATAGGAAAATTGTACAAAATTATGGAAGGTCCATGAATGAGACACATCTTTTCCTTGTTGAACTTGAATTATCTTCTTTACATTATGTCTGAAGTCCTGATAGGTCATCTATAGTTGACAATATGCCAGGTCTAAGTATTTAGACTATTTTGCTGATCTTAAAAATGATAAGATTATATAATTTTGACATGTATTACCTTGTTTTTTCACATGTTCTGACCATAGCTAGTCAATGACCTACTGGTTTTTCAAAAGTATGTTTAATGTCAACTCCTTGTGGAGGGTCTCTGCTAAGTAGACTGAATGCCTCTGTCTGTTCTTTATAATGCTGTATCACTTAATTAATTTGATTAGGATAACATAAATACTGAATAAATATTATTGTGCAGTGACTTACATGCCTGTCTTCCATTCTGGCTGAGAATTCTGTTATGGAAGAAATCTCACATTTTTTGAAATTTATTGTTTATTTGTTTAAATTAGTATACAGCCTGGAATATAACATTGCACACATCCTGGAATATAGTAAGTATTCTATAAATTTCACTTGAATGAAGCAATGATCTTCCCAACTTTCTGACATTTTCTCTAAGTTGATATACATTTGCACTAAAGACGAATTTAGATAATTACATTGTATATAAATAGTAGGATGTTGTTTTACTGTTCAATGATTCTTTGGGATCCCCAGTAATATTCTGTGCTAAACTGAGGTTATGAAACCATTAAGGTAGAAGACAATATTCTTCTTAAATTAATACCAGATGAGAAGTTTCAATTTCACACATCTATTTATTTGGGGCAGTGTGTGTTTGCACATTGGTGTGTATATATAGATAGATAGATAGATAGATAGATAGATAGATAGATAGATATGTAAATATATACAAATTGTAGGTTTTGAAAATATTAAAGCATATCAATATGAAATAAGAATACATGGTTCATGACTTTATGCACTTAATTCTAAACTTTATTTTTGATATGGAAAATAGAGTCAATTATTATTATATTTATGAAAAATATCAACCCATCAAATCATTTCATTTACATTGCAGCAGTGTTTATTTTACAAATAAATTACTAACCTGGACACGATAATTGTTTGGAATAATTATCTTCAATACATTTATTTAAATTGTATCTTTATTCAACTAAAATACCTGTTTAAATCAGTAAACCATAGTCTTTCCTTCTCCAAGACTGTATAAAAGATTTTGTTTCATGCAGTTCAGAACAACAGGAAACTAATCTCAAGACTAAAGATTTTAAGATGTTATTTGGAAGAGGCAGACACATTTTAGAAAATCAACTGCCTAATGATCTTGGCTATGCTGCTCTCCAATTAGCACTGGGTCACCAATTAATTCTTTTTCAGGTGCCAAGGAGTCTTGGATACCATCACTGGGCTGAGTCCTCTTGATCCTTTCACCCAGAACTCCAACTAGACTAATGATTTTGACCTTGGTCAGACTTGGACAGCAGCTTTCTCAGTTTAAAGAAAAAGTATAATTTCCATTATTTTAAGAGTAAGGATAATTGTCATCATTTTCAGAACTTCATTATTTATTGTTACTTATGTTCTCACAAGCTTCACTTGGGATGTTGCTTTCTGTTTAACATGATTGTATATCCTCTCAAATGTATGCTTTACCAACACCCTGCAAGTTATTTTTGGATTATTTTCCTAGAAATTATTTCTTCTCTTAGATATTTTCCTTCCATTTTCTTCACTCTTTTTAAATTGTCTTATTTCCCCTATATCTTCAAATGATTCAAGCATTCCCTTCACTACTAAACAAAATCCCTTCTCTCAAATTGACTAGGCTTCTGAAGAAAAATTTCTACCTTTCATGGGTAAATTTTTATAAGAGAATTTTGCAACGGCTGCCTATAAGTATTTATCTTATTACCAATTCCATGATGTAATCTACTTTTCCCCTCTGACACATCATTGATTCTTTCCTTTTTTAATGTAGTCAATAAATACCACCAAATTAAAAGACCATATACTCTATTCTATCAGCAATGCAAATCACCCTGCCTTATTTCCTTAGACTATATTTTGTTTCCCTAGGAGATAATGGACTTAGAATTCAGGTTAATCATGTTTTGCATGTCAACTCTGCCTCTTCCTTGCTGAGAACTTTGTGAAAACATAGTATTTCTGGCCTCAACTTCTTTAATAATAAAACTGAGATAAAATGTAAACCCTCAAGATCACTTTCTCCACCAATTCTTTGTCATCCTTGATGCACCAGGATGATCATTAGTTTTCAAATCTTATTGCATTTTTTCATAAAAGAGTATAGTTAATAACTTTGTTGTAACAATATGAGTAAACGAGTCCATCTGAGTTAAAGACCAAAGAATAACTAGTATATAGGGTACCTTGTGTTTTCACAATTTTTTATTTGTTAATATTGAAGTTTTTTGGAATTTCTTTCCAATTTTCTCTGTGATAAATCTTTCAAATTTCTGTTTATGCATCACCTTCTTCTGGTTACAATTCTTTCACCTTTACCTATTCAGTGCCTATTTTTCCATGCAAGTGGAACAAAAATGAAACTCACAGGTATAGTAGTCACACATGGCCTTTCAAAAATAACTCAAGGTATTTAACATTATATTTAGTATAAATAATTTACATAAATAGATTTTTTTCTCCCCTTAGTAAATACACATTTCTAGATATTGTCTTATTTGGTATCCTTTTGCATTTTTCAGGGGTTTTGATGCAAAGCAAAGCAATTAGTGTATACTTACTAAATATTTTTATTGATTTTTAAATGTATTATATTACATTTCGGCTGAGCTTGAATGATGAGTATACTGAATTGTTTTCTAAAATTATTAGGCACTCTGTTATTCCATGGTTTTGTCAAAGTATAACAGTCATTTTCAGAAAAATGTGATCACAGGAATAAAATTTAAAGCACATAATAGATTTTAGGCTCTTCTCAAATGTGAATATTAAAAAAGAAAGATATCTGAAGATAGATAATGATCACCAACACGCAGTCTTCCTAGAAAGACAGACAGAAACCCTTGGTGATGAAGGGAGAGTGAAGTGGCCCAAATTTAGGTCACTTGTACAAATTTCACCTCTCCAGAACTCCGTTATTTTCTAGTACAGTGAGAATGAATTCTACTCTCAGAAATGCTTGCCCAAGAGCAAAGCAGGAATCTGAGTTCAAGGAACTCACTACTACTGTAAAATGAAAATAAAACCAAACAAAACTATTTTATTCCTCCTTTTTTCAAAAGTTTTTAAACACTAGAAATTCGGAGAGTCATGATTAAAGTTACACCGATTTTATTTGTACTTTCTCTCTTCTGTAGTACCCTTCATAATCTCACTCAGGTTTTGTTCGTTCGTTTTTGATCCCTCACACTGCACATTTCTCCCTCCCCTTCTGCCCAGTATGTGAGTGTAAAATAAATAAATAAATAAATAAAAATAAAAAAAACAACCAACACTCAGGTTCTCCCTTCCTTGGTGCCTACAGGCATTTCAGACCACTAAATCCCTGACTGTTTTATAAAATCTTTGACAATGCACCAGCCTGACCACAAGAAAGTCCCACAGCTGGTGGTCAGTGCTCTTTCTCTACTTGCTCAGGGCATCTTCAGACCAACTGGAAAGCCTGTGATGCAGTCTTTGTAAAGCACCGTGATACGAAAAATAAAATATTTTGTGCTATTAATGTAAAATCTATATGCAAAATATAAAAATGTTCCAATCTTCAATAAAGCTTATAAATTAGGATTTTTAAGTATGAGTCAAGAATTCAACAATTTAAAAAATAGAAGACGAGTTGTGGAATGGAATTTTAACAAGAAATGGGAAACAAACAGTTAATTAGAGATAGAATAAGAAAATACAGCCAGGGATTTAGCTCAGGAGTTCTGCCTCCTGCCTCACAAGCTCAAGGTTCTGAGTTCCATCGCTGGTTCCAAAAAAGAAAAAAGAAAAAAAAAACAAACAAAAAAAACCATGATTTTAAAACACAATGTGAGTGTGCAATAGGACATAAACAAGAGGAGCCTGTATTTGCTTATTTTTTCCATGATGTATTAATGCTTCAATTACATGGACAACTACAAAATCAAGATTTTCGGTTATTCTTGGAAGTATATAAATGTCAACATTCATTACAAAGATTGCTGGACCCTAAATGCTTAATTGAATCTTTCCTCTTGTCAATTTTTGCCACACAAGGATTTCATTATATGCATAATAAGCATGCAAAGATGATTTCTATGCCCACTCTATTCTCAGTGTTTTTTGTCTTCCATACACTAGAAGAAAGACCTGGTAGAAATGGGACAGAATCCAAGAAAAAGACAGCATTGGATTGATAGCTCAGAAACCACATTCAATCTAACTCTTTCAGCCACCAATTATATAAGGTAGAAAAGTGTTTTGCTCGCTTGACTTGTACTTCATCACCTAAAAAAATGAAAACAAATTTAATTAAATAAATTCTTACAGTCTATTCTTGCCCTGTGGTCTTATTTTACATGCAGCACTCTTTAAACTTTGATGCATTGTATATGAGCTTTCTCTTAGGTTTAAGAATAGATTTAAATTTTCCAAAAAGATAAAACATAAAACAAATGTTATTATGAGTTAAAACTTTTGACTAAAAAGAGATTATTTCTTCACTCATTTAATAACCAAGTGATTATGTATCATCTCATAATTAATAAATATGAGGCGGAAACTTTGATTTTTGCCTCCTCACTTAGTTCTCTCAAATTTACTGATCTTCTGGAACCACATTATCCAGCCACCATCTCATATGTTTAAATAAAAAAATCTAGGCAATCACTTTTGGGATTTTTTTTCCTTCTATCACATTCACTTCAGTACATATTTTCAACAATCTCCAAAAACAAATATTGCATTTATTAATTTCTCTCATTCCCCGCTGTTATTCCAGAAAACTTTATTTGTGCTGACATTCTAACTCGTTTCCCAGTTCAACACTCATCACTGTCACACACCTCCAATCTGCAGTAGAGACATGTACGGACACACATTTCCGACACAAACATTCCATGCATAAAGCGGTCATGGACTTCACTCTGCCCTTGAAATAAATCCAGACTCCTTATCCTGCTTACAAAACCCTATAGAGCTGGACTCAGCTTTTTTCCCCCCAACTTCTCCAGTAGTATTCTCAGCCACTATTTTTAAGCCAGTTAACTTTCTGCTTATTCAGTTTATTTTAGGATTGGTGGACAGAGAATTTATCGTTGCCTCTGCCTGGATTGTTTTGCCTCCAACTTTTCACATCGTTGGCTCTTTCTTGCCATTTATTTGTGTTTCTGTCTTAATGTTATTTCTGTAAGAGAGTATTTTTGGACCACAATCTCAGGTAGTCACCAAGAGCACACTGTGACATCACTTGTCTTGATTACATGAAGATCATGTGTTACTATTAGCAGTTTGATATCTTCTGTAGCGTCTTGGTGAAGTTTGTGTTCCACTGGAACGTAAACTCCGCACAGACTGGCCATATGGCACTCTGATTGGCACCTCTGTTCGTAGTCTCTGCATCAGTGTAGAACACACGCATTCCACCAGATTTGCTATCTTGGTAAAGCTGTAAAGCCATGTGGGTCCATAGGAATAATAGTCTCTTCATGGAAGAAGACTGCAGAATAATGATGGATAGAAATGTTTTCTATTATTAATAGGCAGACTTCTAGAACTAGGAGTTTCAAAAACTGTAAATAGTAAATGGACAACATACATTCTAAAACAACATTTGGTGTAATATAGATTAGTATATGTTGTTTACAAAATTCACTTTAAAGGCTTGATTTTCAAAACTACTGGTCATTGCATATAATTAAATGATTCACCATTTTCATTGTATAATTTAGGACATTATCTAAAGCAATATAAACTGATTCTAGTTGCCATAAGAGAATTTTATGGAGAGGGTATGGGCCAGCTCACAGAACTGAAAGAAAGGCAAAGCACTGACTAAAAGTAAAAATACCACAGGAAGGGCGTAATGATAACATGATTCACTTGGTTAATGTGCCTATAGAATTAGCTAATGTTATAATCACTCACGGATTTTCACAAAGTCTTTGAGGTTCTTTTATATTTGCTTAAGACTTTACAGAAAAATGAATGTAATTCTTAACTTTGTGATGCCGTCAATTACTGTTTACATGACCCTGAGCACCAAATCACTTAGCCTTTTTCCTTTTCACCATCTTTGTCTATGGAAATCTGATTATAAATTGTTTTATCATCAACACTGAGCTGATTAAATAAGGTATGGTAAGTAATAACATTTATAGGCACTAATTCACCTATACAAATATAATCACTACACTGAAATCTTTACAGTGCCAGATGGGGTTCTTTTCTCCACAGAGCTATTGAGACATTACCATTTAGACTTATTCAAGGAAGACATTCCTGAAATCCTTAAAATAATACTTTCTGTTACTGTCTGACTTAAAGCTAACTCTGAATAGAGTTCAAAAGAAACTACTTTTTGTTCATGGGTAACTACTATAGCTGTTTTCCTATATATTATTGGCTTTATACACAATGGTACCTGGGTTTATAATTTTTTTTTCTTTACAGTTTGGGGGAAAATGGCTGTATTTCGTTTGTGTGGGAAACATGGTCATGGACACCATGCCAACAGAAGCAAAATTTTTGGAATGCTTTTCTCTGTGAACTGAATTGTTTGCAAACAGAAGCATTCATGAAATGAGGCATTACTTTACCAATGCATTTTGGGTAATCTCTGTATTATATTATGTTGGCATCTTGCAAATTTCCTGTCTCGTGTTTAGAAAATCAAATGAATAAGGGATTTACAGTTTTTAAATTATTTATTTTTTTTCTATATCTCCTCATTTAGCTACTTCAAAAGAATGCAACTTCTACTCAGGAACTAAAATCTTAAGCCTGTCAAGTATATGAATTCCTAACAGTGTAAATTTATTCTGGTAACTTCTTAATCAAATCTAGTTTTTTATTTGTTTGTTTTTTTTGAGACAGGGTCTCACTATGTAGTTGAGATTGATCTGGAATTTACTATGTAGCCCAGGCTGGTTTCGAACTCACAGTGATCCTCCTACCTCAGCCTCCTGAGTGCTGGGATTACAGGCTCGCGCCACCACTCCCAGCTCTGTTTTGTAATAGGCAAGTAGATCGCACCAAGGTAGTAATCTAAGTTTCGTTATGGTGTTCTAAATTTGGGGGCTAATTTTCATTTTGGAGCTCTTCTATGTTTGTTTTGTTTTGCAGTGTCACTTGCTGGTAGGTGTGCTTGGTCCCACGGTGGCCTCCAGGCTCCAGGCTGCTGCTTCCTCCTCTCAGCCCGAAGGTCCCAGATGTCCTGCTACAACTTTCAGCCACGTCTCCACTGTGGTAGGGGAGAGGGTGCTCTGGACTTGTTGGCTCCAATCTCCTGTTGTTCCCTACCTGTCCTGCACGTCAACACAGGAGAGAAGAGGGAAAAGCCAATCAGCATCCGAACACTAATCACATCTGCCTCCGTTCTTCTGACTTTACTTTCTTATTTTACTGTTTGATTAAACTATCACATATTTTGGTGAGGAAAAAGGAAAAAAAAATGACTTTTATGTTCCCATGCACTCGTCTCTATTTTATATCATATAGAAAAATCTGTGGACCTTTTTGCTAGATTTTGATTCTTAATATTTAAAGCCAACTAAGTACTTCCAAATTCTCTTTCCAATACTCTTCTAGCTGCTTCAAACACAGGCCATCTGTTTCAAGACAGAGTGATACAGATCTCCATAGCTTCAATGTGAGTTCTGTATTCAACAGTGAATTATACCATTCTCGAGATTAGAACTGTTCCGCCTGCCTTGCAAGCACAAGGACCTGAGTTCAATCCCTGGTACAAAAAAAAAAAAAAAAAAAAA
>NW_022900950.1:59662561-59664241 GCF_012274545.1 Fukomys damarensis | reverse complement strand
GAAAAAAAAAAAAAAAAAAAAAAAAAAAAAAAGATTAGAACTACGGACGGACTGCAATGAATATGTGTGTGCACATATATTGAAGAATATTATATAAACCCCTATCAGAAAACCATGAGCCTTGTGTCCATTGTCAGCTGTTTTAAAGTTTTATTAGAGCATAACCAGGCCTGTACACTCTGTTTATGGTTATTTTAATGTTGTCATGGCCAAGCTATTTGTCATAGAGATCTTGTAACTGGAAGCACCTGAAATATTTAATATCTGGCCCTCTATGGAAATAATTCTCTAATTTCTTCCATAAGCTTATTTAATATCAAAATATAACACCACTACTAAATAAAACCTAGTTCTTGATTTTCTACAGTTTCATCAGCTAAATTACAACAATACACTTCACATTCAGTACTTTTGCATTTAATAAATAAAGGCCTAAGATAAAGTACCAAAAAAAATTGGTCAGGAAACTGAATTTACAAAGTAAAGTTTTATTGAATTTTACTATATCCCAGACACCATGATAAAGTTAAATAAATTATGCTACCCTGAGTCCTTATGTCATTTTTGTCAGATAGGCGTCATCAGAAAGGATGTATCATCAAATGTGTCAGTTATGACATACAAGGCCTTTCCTCCTCATTATACCCTTAAAGGATCAACTCAAAGGGGAGGCCTCAAGTGAGAGAGACGTTATCTGATGTCAAAATTGTATCACATTGGATAAAGCATGTTTATTATTGTTACATTTTACATTCCTTCATTATATAAAATATTTTGTCATTAATGAAAATAAATAACAATTAAATATTATTATGATTTTCAGCATTTCTTTTCTCTTGGGGGAAGAAATAAAGCTACGTTATTCCCCCCCAGTGTGGCTACTATATTTCTCTGTCTCATTTTTCACATTATTTGTAAAACTCAAAATTAGGATGAGATTTTCTATTCATGATTCCTGCCAGCTTGGAATTTAATGTTTTGTTTTGTTTTTATCCCATAGGGCTTTTTAGAGAACCCAGATGTTATTAAATAGCACTGTTTTCTCATTAGCAATTAAACAACAAATATTTTCATCTATCCACTTTGCTCTTAGTTTTGAATAATCTGTTCTTATAAAGACAAATTACAGCATATTTTCTAGACTGGCATAGATGAATTTTGGATGCATCTACCTTTAAAATTTATGACTGTTACATTTTTTAAAATGAATATTCAGATTTAGTCATTTTCATCTGTGAGGCTTTGGGAGGCTATTTTGTTCAATTTTTTTTCTCGTCCCTATGAGCTGTCTTTATTGTTCACTGTATTCTTTCCTTATTGTTTTATGAAGTTTATCAGCTTTGAAGTCTACCATTCCACTTGTAGGTATTCTCCGTCCACGCAGGGATTATGAATTGGTAGAATTGGTAGAATTGGTGTTTGCTTCATATGTCTGTGAATGACCCAGGCGCTGCGAGGTTTGTTAACAGATAATCTGTCTGCATACCCGCTATGATTCCATACAGTTAATGAAAATCTGTATGAGCAGAGACTATCCAAAATGGGATAGTGATGCAGAGAGCAGTGTTGAAAAATTTTTAAAAATATATTGAAGAGGGAAGAAAAGTTTAAAAGATAAAAGAAGTATAGCTTGCTTCTAAAAAAAAAAAAAAAAAAAAAAAAAAAAAAAAAAAAATTTTA
>NW_022900950.1:59648301-59662547 GCF_012274545.1 Fukomys damarensis | reverse complement strand
ACCGGGGATTTAGCTCAGAGGTTCAGTGGCCTGCCTTGCAAGCGCAAGGACCCAAGTTCAATCCCCGATACCAAAAGTAAATAAATAAATAAATAAATAGATAGATAAAACATGTATCTCTACTTCCCTGCTGTTTCTTTGACATTTGTAAACAATGGCTCATAAAGCAAATACATAAACTGATTCTACCACCTTTAATGTCATTCTTATCACATTCCCACAGACATTCCATTACAGAACTGCTTATAGAAGTGGCTTCCTTGTTCGTTTAAACTTTTAAAGCAAAAGTAATTCTTAATATTGATCTATGAATTTAGCATTTTAATAATATGTACCAGACATATATATATATTATATATATATATGATTTTTTTGAGACAAGATCTTGCTATATAGACTCACTGGAATTCATGATCTTTCTGCCTTGGTTTTGAGTGTTGGGATTACAGGCATGTACCATCACACTGGGTTTATATTTTTTTCTTCAAAGTATATAATAATGTGTATACATCTTTTTGTGTGTGAAAGTCTTATAAATATTGAAAAACTGATACTGTGTTTCATTTTGGTAATCCCCTACTTAACCTAGGCATTTTATTTAATACAACATGATTTCTAAATCCCACATTTTTCTGTTGGCACTTTTTTACTCTCATCAGTTTTGTAATATATTACTTACCATGAGACACATTGATGCATATAATGCTCTGTACATGTTTGAATCTATATAAAAGAATAGTGAATTTTTATATCATTCTAGATTTGCTTCAACTTAAAAAAGTATTTAATAAAGGCATTCCCTAAATTTGATCATTGATAATACTGTACCACCGTGTACCCTCACATATGAGAAAAAGAAGTGAGTCCAAGACAAGTTTTATCTCTATAAACTCTCATTGTGTCATGAATGCAAACAATTTAGATTGAATAAAAGGAAATTTTAATTACACATAGACAACCTGATGTGGTTGACCTTGTGCCTCTATTCTTTGCCCTTGCTTCTGTTTTAAACAGACCATTTTCCAGAAAAGAGAACTACTCAGAGTTCACGACTATTTGTGATCTCCGGGAAAAGAAGATTTATTAAGTAAATGTTCATCAAATGAATCTGTGGACCTGGTCCAGCTTGAATCATGTACCTACCCCCACAGTCAAACATTTATCCAGGAAACATCAATCCCATGGCAATGTTTAGGGTGGAATTACTGGGGTCTCTTAATCAGTAGTCCCAGTGGATGAATGAGGCCTCGTCCCTAAAAAAAGAAAATTTTGCAAACCAAAAGTTAAAGAGGACAATTATATTACTTCATTTGATACAAATGGTAATATTTCAAATTGTTCTTATGTCTTCATTAACTCTAATTAATATCAATTGGTAGGTACACTCCACTAAGGCCTACATGTCATGAAATGACAAATGTAACTGCAATAAGAAAATCAGAACATATTAATGGAGAATCATATTTTTTACAAGCATATATGTGCTGCCAACTCTAAATATTTGTTAAAATTAAAGTCTCCTTAGTAATTGCTGGTAGTGCCTACCATTAGAGGTAATCTATTTCCGGTTTTTAAATTTCAACCTTGAATATCATTCGTGAATGAACTTGTCCACTAATAAATGCTGGTTTTCAATTCCGGGCTTAACACTTTTCTATGACTGAATATATAAAATTAAAAATCCTTGCATGGTCTTAGACATCAAGGGCATTAAACACAATGTATGCCACAAATCTTAAATAATTTTGGAATCCTGTCATTTGCTACAGCATGAATAGAACTAGAGTTAAATATGTGAAATGAACTAGATCAGGCACAGACAGATAAGTATCGTGTGATCTCATTGTTAATATGCAGAATCTAATAAAGTTGATTTCAGATGATTTGGAGCAAGACAGGGAATGGCAATAGGAAGGCAGGGGAAGCTGATCCATGGGTAATAAATTTTAGTTAGATAGAAACAAGAAGTCCTGATATTAGGGCAACTACTGAGAACAAAATTTTTCTGCACATATCAAAAAGCAAGGAAAAGGATTTTGAAATTTTTATCAGAAAAATGATAAATCTTTAAGGAGATAGATATGCATAACTTGGTGTAAATATTATAAAATATATGCTTGTATTGAAATATTACATGGTAACCCATATAATTTTTTTCATTTAGTTTGTTGCTACTTTTTAGGTATACAGTACAGTTACATTCATCACTGGGATCCTGTACCTTTACAGGACAGACTTGGTTCTTATTTTTTCCCCATACCCCTGTGCTTCCTTCACTCCCCCTTCCCTATTTACAAATATTTTATTTCCATTTTTTCCTTTTCTCATATTTTTTCTTGTCCCTTGTTTCCTTTCCCCTACCCTTCACACTTCGCCTACACCTTTAGCTCTTTTTTTTTCCTATTGCACATTATCAGTTATACAATTTGAACCTGATTTATTCCATATAATTTATTGGTATCATTTAAAAATGAATTTTTACAAAGATCCCTGTGTCTGTATATGGAGACTGCTAGATAGAAAGTTATTCTAATTGTCCTTTAGAGAAGAACTGATTATAAGACTGTAGTAGCAGTGGAGAGGTCTAAGAGCATCTTTGAAAGTAAAGCCATCAGGATTGAATGATTACTTATTGTTACTTGCATATGTAAAATGTGACTCACTCCTTTAAACTAATATCAGTTTAAATGAGAGTATGTGTTCAACTAAATGTAGCTGATTATATTATTATGCTTGATGAGGAATTTAATTAGTTTCTGTGACCCAAATGGTTTAATGGACAAGAATTTTAATTCAAACTTTTCAAGATAATTTCTCCTCTTTGATAATAATAAATTATTTTGAGATTTGAATAAAAGATTAAACACTCATGAAGATTAAAAATGCCTTCAAATGCAGCCACTACTTTTTTTCCTCACTGAATTTCTTTTAATTTAAGGAGAAAACAAAATTGTTCAAGTGCAGAAACAAGAAAAGTAGTAAAGAGAAAGACAGTTGAGAAAAACTGTCGAGCATGGAAACCCAGGGGGAGGTTGCAGTCTGCTCAGTTTTCAGCCTTGGCTAAATTTGAAATATCCAAGAAGACAATTCTATCTACAAAACAAACAGGTATTCAAGAAGTCCTGAATTCGAAGCTTACACTGGCTTCCTTTAAATGCTCCCAATTTCACACTCATTCTCCTGTAGCAAAAATCTGTCCGACTATACAACAGCATCCCTATGAGCAGTAACCTCCCCAAGGCTATTCACTATGTAAGCAAAAAGGACATATTGAGGACTACAAAATGCTGTCTTGTTTTAAGAGCTTTACATGGACTAAGTCAATCTTCACAACATTTCTTCAAATTTTCAATTCCTTTCAACTTCTTGTTCATGAAGCCACCATAGTACAAAAGTTCATAACCCTATCCCCAAGTCACAAAGCTAGAAAAAAAGCAGAAATGGGATTTGAGCAAATATCCTTTAGCTTTAATTTCCAAGTACTTAAATAATTGCTCCACTAACCACACAGTAAGAGAAAGAATGACAAAAGATTTATGGAAGGAAGTATTGACTACAAAACTTCTTTTGGATCCTAAAAATAAAATAAATAACATGTTTAACATACATAATCATTCCTATTTTCAGAAAAGAAATCAGTAGCTCAGAAAGCTTCATCTTCTTATGGTTCATATTAGCTAGTAAAAAAAAAGGTAACGAAACACCAGAAACAGACTTGTCTAAATATTAAAACTATGTTATTTTACCAATAACAAGGAAAGTCAGGTCCTTGTTTTGGTTTAATCTATGACAAGGTGGCCGTGAATAACACTCAAGCTTGTTGGATTCAGTTCACCTCAACTGTAAAATAAAATCAAAAATAGATTTGGTCAATGTTTCTCAAATTCTAGTAGTTTTAAGATTCATCTTGCTTGTTATATATATATATTCTTCAGCAGTTCCTAAATTGTGTAATCACATAGATTTGGAGTAACCATTCAACCATTTGAATTTTGAAAAATAATCCATGAGGGTTCTGATTTTGTTTTGCTCCTCTAGGATTTTCTTGAAACTCAGCAACCTAACCGCCTTTTCACTTAGATATTTAAGATCAATTGATTTAGAATCAACCCATTTGAATCAGAGGGTTCTTCTGGTTTTCATAGTCCATAGGGTAAGCCTTAGGCTCCTATGTCATGATGTCTTCTTATCTTCATAGTAGTTACACTTTCACAATTTAGGTCCATATATGCTGCCTCTCTTTTTTCCCCTTGACATGCTAAGGTCACATACATAATTGAAAGTATGGTGTAGGTGCTATTTTCTCTTCTCTATTTCTGTTTACAGTTGAACTAACCCTAAGAATTATATATTTTTATCTAGTTTTATTTTCTCCCTAGCATCTATCATTCAGTAAAATTATTTTATTTGTTCTTTATGAATATTATCATTCTTCTACTAGAAAAATTTAAAAAGCAATTACTTTGGCACTTTCTCCATTTTCTCCCCCAGTGTCTATTATATTGTTGAATAGTAAATAATTAATATGTATTTCTTTAAAAAGTAATTAATATGCACTAAATTTTATTCTTTATAGTATTTTAAGATGTACAAATTAAAAGGAAAGCAATTAGATGGTAAATATATATGTCACATGTGAAAGCAGGAAATTCAGAAACTATATATTGTTTTATATTTTTTTCTCCTGACCCATTTATAATCTCCTTGAAAAAAAGAGTCCATATATACTATATACTCTGTTTTTTCAATCTTCTAGCTAAGGGATTCAATCCTGTTTTATGTGTAGGAGAATAAACTAGCAAGAAGTAAAGGTAATTGAATAAAACAGAGTAGAAAACAAATACTGCAACAGAATGCCTCACAAAAGTACGCATACATTTTGTTCCTTGAAACTTCTTTTTGTTGAATGGATGCATGAGTGCTCATCCACAGAATAAAAAAGATTTGTAAACTGTGGACCTTAATTTTAAAAGGTTGTAAGTTACTGTTATATGAAACTAAGCACAGAATTATTCACATTATAGAAACTCATTAAGGACCTGCTTGTTGATTGATTGGCTGAAATGACTCTCAATTAACATGTACAATTAATGGTAGGAAATTAGGCCTGATGTTAGACAGAATAATTGCATTGCTGCTACAACAGTGTACTGAAGGATCATTTTCCTAATTATTTAAAACTGAAAAGGAAGAATTTAGGTTACAAACATAATATGACTCATTTAATATCACTTAAACTTTCCATTATTCTGGTTTTCAACTTTAATCTCTTCTTTAATGAAAAATCAACTCCAGTTTCTATATTTGACAAGAACAGGGAGACTAATAGGTTTGTATTATTTTCTTAAGCACTAAGTAAGAAAAGGATTTAAGTCTGACCTAATATGTTTTATTTAATGAGTTTTGGACACAGGGCTTTATTTCTCTTTACAATAAACAATTAAATTCTAAAACCAATTCTTCTCTTCATAGGATTTTCTGTAATCTAGGAAGAAAAACAAAGATTTTTGAACTCTTAGAGTTGGTATTAAAAGAGCCGAATTTCAGAAAGAGGATATGATTGAGGGGAGAATTGAAAGGGATCAGCTTCTAGGGAAATCTATACAGTGCGTGTGTTTTTGGTTTACAGTTCATTAGCAACATTTGAATAAAACAGAAAATATAAAAAGATGGTTGTTCTTTATTAAGAAATATTTGATGATATATAGTAAAATGCAAAGCTATGTATAACCAATGGCGAATTGCTGTGAAGAACCACAGGTGAATGAATTAAAATCACTGCAATGAATTTTCCAGCAATTTTCAAATGATGTCAGTGTTTGATAATTTTCTTTCCTAATGTCAAAAAACATGTGAAAACAACAAAAACCAGAAAACGTTTTTTACATAATGAAAAGAAAGCCAAAGACAATCTAGAGTAATTATAATTATTAAAAAGACAATAGAATTTTTGTGAGCAGTAATGAAACATAATATAATAAAGATATTAAAAGCTACCAAGTAAGGGCAAGAGAATTGAGAATAAGTAGTTTTGGCCAGGGTAAAGCCACAGAAGGTTTTTAGAGCGCCAGGCATGATGAAACAGAAGAAAAATTACCCAAATCACAGATCATGTATTACTTGGCACCATGAAAGTCATATAGTCTTTACATTTAAAGTTGGAAAGACAGGGGCTGGGGATTTAGCTCAGTGGTTCGGTGGCCTGCCTTGCAAGTGCAAGGACCCTAGTCCAATCTCCGGTACCCCCCCAAAAAAAAAGTTGGAAAGACAGATCAAATTTCTCATTTTATAGAAGAGGTAATTGAATCATATTTGCTAAGTTATACAGTGTGTGCAAAAGTGCTTTGTCTTTCTTCCTGTCTCACTTTCTACTATTATTTATCTTATTTTATTTTATTTATTAATAAGCTAAGTGCCTTCCATTTTGCAGTCATATCCCTGAGTACTGGAAATGTATGATCTCAATCATGGCAAGTTTATGAACTAAGGGATGAAAAAGGAGATACAAAAAGCAATGACGATCATTCAATTTAAGCTAAATAAAAAGAAATTAATGTATGATTCTATGATTTCTATTACAGTGACTACTTCTTTCCTAGATACTGTGGGAAATGTGATGTATAGCCCGGATCTTAAATTATTCCTAAAATTTTTCCAGTTTTGTATATAACAGGCTAAGTGTATTGCTAATTTCCAATGTTGTGAGTGGGGGATGTGAAGGAAAGAGAATAATACGTAGGTTGTGATTTTAAAACACTTAACGTCTATCTTAACACATTTTTATCCTATTGCTATCTACTCCAGTGATCCCATCACATATCAAAATTTTAAATATCTTCTCTTTGCTGATGACATCCTCATTTTCCTTCTCCCTTGAATTTAAGACTCAATTTCTATGTGAAAGTCTAACAGACATTTCAAAGATGTCATGGCCAAAATTAAGATCTGTGATTTCCTTCTAAACCTTGAACAAAGTTCCATGTATCTGGTTGCTCAAATAAATATGAGAGAGCCTTTCTAGACTCTGCTCTCCCTTTACCCATATCTTCTAGATCTACTTTCTCCGGAAATGTCACTTACTTCTCAACATCTAGGTTGCAACCATAGTTACCCAAGCCACCTAGATACTACAATAATTATCTGATAAGTTTCTATATATTTACTCTTGCTTTTCAATCTACTCTCATCATAACAACCAGATAAATCCTATTAAGAAAGTGACCTGGTATGTCATTATCTTGTGCTAAATACTCACTTAGAGCAAAAGCCGCAGTACTTATTATAACCACTTGGCCATCCATGAAGTGGTGCCTCCTTACTTTTCTGTTCCTGGAACTCACTCTTTATTTTGGCTCACTTAGCTCTAGACACAAAACTCTCATTTCTCATTAAACACATGAGGAGCACACCTGTCACAGGGTCTTTATATTTTCTCACTAGTAGCAATATTCAAACACCTACTTTCTTTTTTAAATGTCAACTTAAATATCATCTTCTCAGTAAAGATGGGCATTTATCTTTAATATATTTTATATCTGTATTGTGCTTTATTTGGTTTTGGTGCCGTTATGTCATGAACTAGGATCTAAGATATATAGGGGCAATTTTCCCTACTACTAACAATCAGTGTGCAATAATTGGAACAAACTACCTCCAACACACCATTCCTCATGGATAACTCTCATGACAATGGAAGAAAATTTCTTCCACCCAAACACATTTTTTTGCCATTGGATATCCTATTATTGGAAGTACCTTGGAATAAACATAGTTTTTTTAATGTGTTTTTTGTCTGTTTGTTACTCTCCATACATTGTTACTTTTCAGAAGAGAAACACTAAAAGTAATTAATAATGTACTAACATTCAATCAATAATTGCATATATTCTTTTCATCCATGGTAACTAAATTTCATCACTAAAATATGGACTTGCTTAGATATGGAGAAGAAAGGGAATTTTAAAAATATGACAATATTAATGTGAAAAAAACTGAACCACCAGAGAATAAGGAAAAGAGGTGAATATAGCAATAGATAAAGAAAGTATGATTGACAAGCTGAATATCTATTTTACTTATGTGATTCTAATATAGCAAGAGACTGAACTGAAAGAAAGATTTATTTTGTTACTAGAGTGAAAATCCAGATTAAACCAGTAGAAATCAACTCATAAATGTAATAGTTAAATATTGTCTGGGAACTGGGAATCAGACTTAATTGTATGTTTTTATATTTAAAATAAAAAGTAAATAATGCTCGCAAAACATCTAGCTTTACATACAACAAATAGAATCTAGGACAAGCTATTAATATATATTAAGAATTCAGTTATTTGCTGATGTTGATACTGACATATTTTATTGCCCCCTTAAGCAATCACATTATTTGCAGTTTACAAAAAGTGAAATAACTATTAATGCTTCAGTGTATACCAGTATGGTATTAAAGGATCACTAAAGGAATTTCCTCCCATAAAATAATTAAAAATTATCTGGTTTGGCTTAGTCAATATCTTGTGCAAAAGTATACATATGGTGTCAGATGGTGTAGCATCAGTTGTATTTTTCAATAATTCTTTAATTGTTTAATTTAGGCAAGAGGAGAAATCAAGTTGTAATAGATACAGATAAATTATTGTATTTCCATGTAGTACCCTCAATTTTAAATAATATATCAGATAGATAGACAAAGAGGTCAAATTGCAGACGGCATATACAATCCCAGAAATAATAGTAAAGTGGCAATATTGATGATTATGAATAAAAGAAAAGCTCTTACTTTCCCCAAACCTTATTTAAAAATATAAGTTAAAATTTGAATTTCACATTTTTGTAAGTCCTGGCAAAAAAAATACTCAAATACCATTAATATTTAATGTAAAAAAGGTCACAAACAACTGAAAAGAAACAAAAAGTCAAAAGGCAAGTGATAGGCGAGTTTGATCCAAATGAGTGAGCAATTATTAAGACGTCTTTCTTGAATAATACAAAGTCAGCATTGTAGGGGGCATTAGTTGAACTAAGGAATCAAGACTGATTAGTAACAGCTGGCAGAGGGAGGAGCTGAGAACCACATAATCACCCTATGTGAATTCAATATAATTGACTAAGATTATCCCAGTAGTCTAAGCTACTTTCTCTCTCTACAAGGCACTTTTAGAAATAGAATGAACTCTTTCTGTCACTAATATCTTTGATGTCCTGCAGAATCTTCTTGCAGTAGCTCAATTTGCCAGAAAATACCCAGATTCATCAAGAACAACTACAGTAAATAGTACAACTCAAAACAATTTGGGGACCAAATTAAGAAATTCCATCTATCCCCATTCCCTCAAGAAAATGTCAGAAATCTAAAAATACAAACCTGAGAAATTCCATTACCGCATTTGATTTATAGTATACTTTGTGACCAAGAAATATTATTCATTTTGCAATCTGAATTTCAGAATCGTCTCCAGTCCCCAGAGAAAATGAGTAACATATTTTTTTCATATTACTAGTGTTCCTAAGATATCACTTAGACCTCGGAATATTCTGAATTTGAATTGTGAATGTAACATGGCTTAGTATCTCTAAAGTCACAAACACAAACTGCTCTCAAAAAAGAGAAATGAACAGCGTGAGTACTCAAAGGAAATGCTATGCCGGTTAGAATATAAATGAGGGGAGAAAGGAAAGAAAGAAGGAAGTAATTCAGTAATGGTTGTAAATTTAAACCAAATCTATATTTACAAACCCAAAAAAAAAATCCATGCAAAAGAACTATCTTAGGCATGAAAATCTTTATTCACAAATAGAATACTGACTTCATTAATTTAAAAAATGCTGTATAAAATTGTTTAAAGTGACTTAACTAAGTAGATGTGATGAACTCATTTTATTCAGTATTTACTTAAGATTTAAACTCAACTATTACATAAAAGGTTTTGTATTAGCTTTAGTAGCTAGAAATGGCAATGAACAAGATAGTTTTTAAAATAATGCTACATGACACATAAATAAAAAATAGAAACCACCGGGTCCCTGTAATAAACCTATTATAGTAGTTGAAATATATCTATTTCCATATTTGCCAAGAAAACCATACTTGAATTGTGAAGCTATAAAAAATGCTTTTTCATCTACTCATGCTCTGTGACAAACTTTAACATCCTAAACATTATTTTTATACCTTTGTTTTTGAATGGCCTTGATACCTATAGAAATCCTTAGTGTTGTGTCATAATAAATAGTATTTAACAGATGGCAAACTATGAAGATTCTACTAAAGTACATCTTTTGAATTAGCAGGTCAGTATTAAGGTCCCAGATTCTGTTTAGATTCTGTTTTGCTTTGGAAATATTTGTGTGTGTGTGTGTGTGTGTGTGTGTGTTTGCGCTCGCGCTCATATGTTAGTGTCTTCCTATGTCTTCTAATACAGACCAGGCTGGTAATGCACATGAGATACTTTTGCCTCAGCTTTCTGTGTGCTGGGATTAGAGGGGCACATTACTGTGCCTGACATTAAGAGTCTGTGTTTCTTTTCTTAAAAAAAAAAAAGTACTATATACTTGTTACACAATAAATACATCCATTCTGGCAAATTAGTACATATACATCTTGCATTGTGATCTTTCTCTTACTTCCCTCGTTCTTGCTCCCATCTGGTCTGTTCCCAGATGCTCTTCCCATATCTACAAAGTTTAGCTCCCTTTTTTCCTGTCATCTGTCCTTTGCAGTTTAAATTTTTGCATCTAAATTTGCAGTTTAAATTGCTTATATATTTTTGGTTTCTTATATAAGAGAAAACATGAGATCATTAACCTTCTGTGTGTAATTTATTTTACTTAGCATTATGGATTCAAGGTTCATCCATTTTCCTACAAATTACTCAAATTTATTCTTTTGTGTGTGTGTGTGGCTGAGTAGTGCTCCCTTGTGTATATATGCTATGTCTGCTTGTATTTCTTTTCTTTTTTTTAAGAACTTTTTATTTGGGTTTTTTTGTTTGCTTGTTTGTTTTTGGTACCGGGGATTGAACTCTGGTCCTTGCGATTGCAAGGCAGGCCACCAAATCACTGAGCTAAATCCCTGGCCCCAAGAACTTTTTATTTGTTAATGTCACATAAGAAATTTAAGCATGTTACACTCTTAAAAAACACAACTAATGTATTTTATTTATTTATTTATTTATTTATTTATTTATTTATTTATTTATTTATTGGTACCTGGGATTGAACTCGAGTCCTTGTGCTTGCAAGGCAGGCCACCGAACCGCTGAGATAAATTCCCGGCCCTAACTAATGTATTTTAATTCTTGTATTTCTTTTTTTTTAGACAGAGTCTCACTATGTAGTTGAGACTGACCTGGAACTCACTTTGTAGCCCAGGCAGGTCTCGAATTCACAGCGATCCTCCTGCCTCAGCCTCCCAAGTGCTGGGATAACAGGCATGCACCGCTATTTCTTGTATTTCTAAATGACCCATAGACATAGTAAGGTCCTCCCACATGTAAAATGTTGAGGTTGTTTAAACATTGGCCATGCCATGCAGAGCAAGGCTTTGGATCTACATTACTGTTAATCTTTGTTTGTCATTAAATGTTTGTAAAGTATAGGAAATCACACATTGCCACACTTTAAGACAATGCTTTTATATCTATATCAGAAGCAGAGTTAACATGTATTGAGGAGAGGGTTGATCAAAAATTGTACTTTCCCTTAATTCTGCTTTTAGATATTTTCTGCTTTATCTTAAAGCTTAGGAACACAAGAATGTACTCGTAACAGTAAGTGACATTAATGAAGTTGAGCATGAAGCTTCCACCTTACAGATGATTAGCCTGGTCATTTGATGTCAGTTTCTGTCACCTTCACCAAATAGTCACGGCAAACTGTATTTGGTTACACTTTCCTTTGACTTTCATCTACTAATGTAATACCAAAGTGGATATTTCAGCAAAATACTTCAGATATATGTTTACAAAATGTTTTTAACATTCATGTACTCTTTTGAAGGGTGACACTGGCATCTGCATTGTGTACCTTTTGACTTAAAAGTCCCACATAGCATCGGATTAATTTTAGCATTTTCCATAAGTCATGATATGTGCAAACTAGCTGTTGCTAATATATCAGAAAATATACTTTTAATGGTAAGATCAACAGCATCATGGAAGTTACTGCACAGGATAAGGAAAGCCAGGAAGTGTCATACATACACTCAGATAAATATGAATTATGGGATAGTGAACAAAGCAGAATTATATGAACTCACATACTGATTGTAATTGCTAGCCTTCCAACAATTCAATCATCATCTTCGTGTTTCAGAAAGTATAAAAATAGCAAAGTCAAACTTTGAAGCAAATAAGTCTTTTTTCTTCATGCCCTTGCTTTATTTTTTACATTTCCATGAAGTCCTAAGCAAAGCAATGTCCTTGTACAATGTGCTAAGATCTCCTTAACATAGAAGAGTGGAGTGGACTTGTACTAAATTGAAGAAACTCCCAATGGCAACTGAGTCCATACTATTATCACTTTAAATTGAACTGCCCCAGGAATTCAAAGTTGCTGCCTGTAGAAAATTAAAGATATGGCTTATTAGGACATCCTGTCTGCATTTTCATATATATATGTATATAAATACATATATATTTGCACAATAACTTTTTAGTACAATAAACAAATTGCTGATTTCACAAAAAAGACCTGAAGCACCACAGGTGAATGAATGCTCCAACTAGGAAGCAGCAATATGTAAAGATCTAAAAATGAAAATAAAAACAAAAAAACAGGGAAAATGTTTCCTCAGGTTATGTAAAGAAACAGACATTTTTGTAATTTGTAAAGTGAGAAAAATTAGAGAATTTTATATAAGCATAATAAAGTAATACAAAGCCATTTATAGATATATACTTAAATATGTTATTTTAAGTGTATAGAATAATATAGATCATGTATATATAATTTAGAACCAATGTGCCACTTAAAGCGTTCAATTAAAAGAATAAAGCATCATAAGTAAAATGCAGGAGAATTAGCCAAATTTTATACTAACCTCATGAAAACAAATTCATTACCACCACTGGAGAGGCTCTGCTTTAAATTTTGATATTTTTTAAACCTCTATTAGGAAATCTGTCCAGGAGTCAAACAAAGGCAGGAATTTCAGTGGTAGAAAAAGCAACCAAAATTTAATATTTAACAGTGTTGCGTCTAACCAGAAAGTTATAAAGGAAAACAGTTTTAAATTACCCTTAGATACACCCAGGATCAATACAAACCCTTTATTCGAGATATAGGTTCATTTTAATGTTGAATTCACAATAGTTTATGCTGTTAGTTGAATGTAGAGAATCTCTTTGTGCTACACGTTTCTTAATTTTAATTGTCCAATTAGCTGGAGCTGCTTTGTGCATGCTTAGTAGGAGCAAGTTAGATCACTTTAGTAAGCATCATGATTAGGTCTGGCAGTTTACTCATGTATAACTAGAAAGCAAATTACCCTGCATTCTTCATAAGCATTATCATAGCAGAACCAATATCTAAGAACCTAACAATAATGAATAGAAGATATTGATGTTAAGACTGTGTTATTCATTATTTTGAATTACTTTCTCAAAGAAAATTTTGAGGATTTGCTTCATTATTGTAGGGCATTTTGATTACACAGAAAAAATCAATTTTTAAAGGAATTTTGTGAAAATTACTACCTCCTCTGGAAAATAAAGGAAAGCAAAAAGATTGGATTATTTCTAAAGTCATAGAGATATAAATATCATAACATAACAGAGGTGATTTATTTATTTTTTTTTTATTTTTTGGCGGGGTTACTGGGTGTCAAACTCGGGTCCTTGTGCTTGTGAGGCAGGCAGAGGAACCCCTGAGCTAAATCCCTGGCCCACAGGTGATTTATTTTGGACACTCAGTTGATCAATAAATAAAATAACACAAAATGGTCATTCAATGTACAAGATATTGACATTTTAATTTTCCATTACTAGTACTATTGGTTTTTCATTGAATTTCCCATCAAGCAAAGCAAAATAAATTCCCAAAAAATGTGATTTTTTTAAGCAATGTTCAGATATTTGTGTATACACATTTTCCTATGACTTTAAAACATTTATAGCAAAACTAATTATTTTTAAATAATAAATTTTTAAATGCCATAACTTCAAATAAGTAATATATTCATATTATAATTATATTAAATAAGTAATATATTCATATTATAATTATATTAAATAAGTAATATATCCATA
>NW_022900950.1:59593066-59648108 GCF_012274545.1 Fukomys damarensis | reverse complement strand
TTAAATAAGTAATATATCCATATTATGATTAAAATTAATTAACCATATCAAGCTAATGTGGTAAATTATATTTCCTTTAATAAAGCAATATTAATTATCTTTAAAAAACATTAAAATATATTTTCTATAAAACATTATTTATATTACTAGATATTAAAACTTTAAGGGCCATGTTTGTGAAAGTAATGGAAAATAGAACTTGAGCTTTTGCCGATTTTGGCACTGGGGAGGGCATACTACAGCAAATCCCTCACAGATACTGTAAGGCAGTTTCCCTCCTGTTGGGCTTAATAGCAGACTAGAGGTGACCAAAGAAAAGTTTGCTGATCTTGAAGAGAATTACATGGAATTCATCCAATCTAAAGGTTGGAACAAAAAAGCAAGTAAAAGCCAAAGGACAGAATCTCAACCACAAGGAGACTCACATAAGTATACCTTGGCGGAGAGAGCACCAGAGGAAGAAAGAAGAAAATATGTCAGAAGAAATAAAGGATGAAGCAGTTTTTGGAAAATTTACAATTCACTTCTCTATAACAAATTAAAGCAGAATAAATTCAAAGAAAACTATCAAGGTCCAGGATATTAAAGACTCTGAACATCAAAAATAAGGTGGAAAGAGCCTGGATAAAGAACCTGTGTGTGTGTGTGTGTGTGTGTGTGTGTGTGTGTGTGTGTGTGTCTGTAATTAAATGGAGTACTACTAAGCCATAATGAATGAAAAACTAGAGACATTTATAGCTAAGTGGATGTACAGTGAGGGCATACTTTTAAGTGAAATAAATAGGACAAACATGTGTAAATACCAAATAGTTTCTCTGGTGTGAGAAACAGAAAGAGTAATCAAAGATCAAAATGTATACTAAATAATTGAAAGAGAAAGAAAAAGAGGAAGGGAAACTGGAAGGGGTAGGGAAAGAAAAAATATGAGAGAAGGAAAAAATGGGAACAAAGTCTTTGTAAATATGGAGGGGTTTAGGGGTTGAAGGGAGGGCAGGGGAATGGGGAAAAATAAGAACCAAGATATATCATGTAAAGGTGCAAATTCTCAATGATGAATGTCATTGTACTGTATACCTAAAATGTACCAATAAACTCAATGAGGAAAAAAAATAGTAATAAGAGGAAAAATCACTTGAATGTTTTTCAACAAAATAACACAATAGATACAGAGGAATAATGATATCAATTATGGCCAACTCCTCGTCAGAAATATAGATGTCAGAAGATAATAAAATGTGACATTAAAACATTGACAAAATGTCTACTCATTAATCTATATGCTTTGTAAGTAGTCATCAAACTTAAAGCAAAATTGGCATCTGTAGAGACACAAAACAAATTGTGTTGCAAGAAACCTGCACAATGAAAGGTACCAAAATCCTCAATTTAAGAAAAGCAATATCAGAAGGAAATTTAGGTATATCCAAGGAAGAGATAAGAAATAAATAGAAATGTTAAAGATGATTTGTGTTGCTTGCATAATTTTCTTGAAGATTAATTTCTTTTTAGAACAAAAATATTCATTTTAAGATGAGTATAATGTATCAAGATGCTTGTCAAATATGTGCTATATTGTTTAAAGAATTAAATGAATATTGATATAGCATTAAATCTAAGAAGATTGTGGTAAGTATAACATGTATACTTCAATTCCTGGCAAACATTAAGATGTATTAAAATAAAATGTAGGTAAATCTCTAGGCTGCTACTTGGCAGCACTATTTATGATTGGCATCATTTTTATACTGATCAACAGTCTTCAATTTACATACTGAATGTATTTTCATTTATTTATAAATAGATAATTGAGTGACGGGTAATCTAGCAGGGAGAGTGAAGAGAGAGACAGAGAGTGGTAGAGGACAGAAGTAGAAGAGAGGGTAATGAGAGGGGAGAGAGAGGAACTATGCAGTGAGAAAACCTAGGTTCAAATTCATCACTGTGATTTATTCTTCATGTGTACTGGGAAAAGTTACCTAAAATCTCTCTTTCTGAACTTCATCAATGAAATGGGTCAAGAATATATTATCCTTGTATAGTTTTTCAAAAATGTTTTAAAAATAATTCCATGAAATTTTATAACAATATTTGACACCTGATAGTCCCCGGTATATATCAACCAAATATTTCACTTTTGTTGGAATGCTTTATTTAGGCAGAACTGAAGCCATCTTCATTGGGCTCTAAACTCGTAATTTTTTTGAATTGATTTTCTCAAAACTTCATGACATATAAACATTTTTAAATATTCAAAGTTTCTGAATTCATCCACTTCAGAGTGACAGAAGTTTTTCTGCATGATTCTGAAGGCCTTGGTAGAGAACCAGGGACACCCAAGGCCTACTTTAACTAAATTAGCTGTCACATCCTGGGCAAATGGACAAACACATGGTCATGTACATAGCTACAGAACCTTCCTCATGAAGAAACATCTTTCACACAAGTAGCATTGAGAAAAGTATTGAGAAAGTATTTGCATGTTTTAAAAATTGTGCCATTTATCACTTTTGACAATTATGTGTATTAAAGGAAAATAAGTCCATATAGAGTTCTTTGCCCTGACTGGGTTTTTGTTTTGATATATTCATAAACTCTATAACCAGTCTGGAAGCCTAAAATGGAAGGAAAAAAATCAAACACATTGTATTAAGAATAAGGAAAGTGTCTACTTTTATTTAAATAGTGTTTAAGACAAAGCACATTAAAGCACTGTAGGCATTATGCATGGATATGTTCAATGACTGACTAAGCAAATACAGTTTTTTATTACTTCACTTTGAAAGGTAAGATAGAAATAAGGAAAACCTAAAAGTAAGCAAGGCTTTTAGGTTTCTATTAACTTCTTACATTATATGCACTGCATCAGGACTTGAAGACACTGAAGTAATTCTTGCACAACCAACAACAAATGCAAAACAAAATATATCAGGCAAAGGAAAAATCATGCAAAAGCCTTTGATGTGTAACTGACTTTGAAGCCTGAAGTGTAACAGAAAAATGTGATAAGAAAGGAAAGGTGACAAACGAAAAGAAGATTGCAGAAAACGTTAAGACAAATAATAAGACATTTTTCAAACGAGAAAGGAACAAAAGGTCAGTGACAGAAGAGTTTCTTACAGATGGTCAGAGAAATTTACTGATTGAGAAGACAGGCATTGCTGAAACAAAAATCAAATGAGTTCATTGTATTTCTGTCCTGACAGAGGGCTTGGGGAACAGAATCAGAAATAGACACAAGTCTCAGAGAAATGAGGAAAAAATACAAAAGGAGGCCTGGGCTGTGCTGAGCAAGACCTAAAAATAGGATTGATTATATTTTCTTGAACAATAATTAAAAATCTTTTATAAAAATGTGCCATTTTATAATTTTGAAATTGACATCTTTAACAAGTTTTTAAAGAAAAATTGTAGCAGAATCTTACTGACTTCTGCCAAGTTTCTTATGTAAGTGGGACCATTAAAGGACATTCCACTTAAGACCCATTATTGAGTTCCAAACAAAACAAGGCAAAAATTTGAAAACAATTTCTGAAGAATTCCCCAAATGCATATGAACACAGAAAGAGAAAGACATGGAGTGGTATGTTCACTTCCCACGGAGGATCCCATGACTTCTCTTATGCAGAGGGAAGTGGCAATAGACAACACCGCTTCCATAGAAGAATAAACAGAAATGGCTTTCTACGAACTACATCTTACAGTATCATTTTCACAAGTGTTACAATAAATGTATCTCGTTACATCAGGATCCTTGCTGATCTTGTTACATCAGATACTCTCGGAACTCTGATCTAGCTATGCAATTCATCACCAGCGTTAAGTACTGAGACGGATAATGCAGTACATCCAGGTGAAGAGGGAGGAAGCCAAATACAATTCCACTAATGTTTTTCTGGGAGAAAATATGAAGCAATAGAATGGAAGGAATTCAGCGTATAAGAAGCCTGTGAGAATTATAACTGAGAAAATAGATTTTTCTATGTGCAGAAAGTCACATTTTTGAAAAAGAGTTATGACAGGAAGACAAATATTTTAGATATTGCTACATAACAATGTTATTTGTGTTTCGTATGAGATCAGGAAAGCCATGAAGAGGAGTTCCAAGGTGTTCCATCCCAGAATCTGTCCATCTGGGAAACAGATACACAGATAAGGTAATGATTAATTTTGTGTCAATTTGGCTGCATCCTGGTGCCAAACTATTTAATCAAACATTATCCTAAATGTCTCTACAAAGGTGCTTTTGGTAAGAGATTAACACTTAAATCAGTGAGCTTTGAATGAAGCAGATTAATTTTCGTAATTTGGGTGATTTTCATCCAATCAATTGAAAGGTCATAGAACAAAACTCATCTCTTTTGAGAATATAGAACTTCTGCTACTAAACTGCTGTTGAACTCGAATTATAACTCTACATATTTAGATTATGGCTTATGCCATCCATCATATTATGGAGTCACCAAGCCTCCATAATTATGTGACCTGACTCCTTAAATTTTGTCTCCCTCCCTCCCTCTCTCTCTCTCCCTCCCCTCCTCCTCCTCTTTTTCTGTTTTGCTCTCTCATCTATGCTAAAATTTTAAATGTCTAATTCTCTTTATTGTTATTTGAGAAGATCTTTGTTTATATTTCATTTATTTTCTAATTAATTAAAATAATTTCATTAATTTCCTGATAATTGGGAGAAGAATTTAAAGTTGATTTCAGCAAAGTATGTAAACTTTGACTCAGCAATAACTCCCTTTGAGGTATTAATGAAATAATCCTCAAAAAAGACAAAATATCTGCAAAAAATGCTCATTAAAATATTAAGTAAAAAACAAAAGACATTATAATAATCTATTTGGTATCTAAATTTCTTGAAATTATTTTAAAGGTCTTAACCTGCAGCAACCAGCATAATATATCCTTGACACAATAATTTTCCCATAGTATGCCATGAACAAGCCATGAGCCGTGGGTATTCAGAAGACTGGATGGCTCCTATGAAATCCAACAGCAATAAAACTGTAGATACTGAGGCCTTAATAACTTCATTTGGACAACTGTCTGTATAAGTGAATGCTTTTCCATATAATAGTAGTTTCTGTTTATACCATTTTCATGTTATCAGTAGAGTTCAGAAGCTTTGTTAGAACATATTCAAATAGCAAGGCTTGCATTTAAAGATAAAATAAAAGCTAGAATTATTTGCCATGTTTTATCTCTACACAAAGGTGCCAAAAGATTTTCAAAGGAAAATAAAGGGTTTTACCTTCTGAAAATACCCCCAAATTATGAAAAAGAAGCACATAATAATGTCATAAACTTGCAGCTGAAGGTTGAGAGGTTGAATAGAGCTTTCTTCCTATTCACTGTATCATTCACATTTTGTGATTGGGTCCTTTCTTTAAATCCTCACCCCATATTTATATTATATGTATTAATGGATTGCATGTAATTTTAAAGTACATCTTGATCAAAACAGTTTGGACATCTTTTGCAGATTTATAGTAATTTTAGAAAACAGTTGTTTGCAACTTATAAAATGGAATGATATATTTTGAAAGCACTTTGTAAACCAGAAAGTGTTATGCCAAATATAGGTTAATTAATTAAGATGTGAGGAAAGGTTACCAATTTCTTATGATATATCAGAACACTTGCACATTAGTTGCATAGTCATAACTATGCGAGTTTCTATAGTCATAATATTGGACTTAAATAATAATACAGTCCTCATCTACTTTTACCACCCAAGAAATGTCTACCATTGTGTGGAGGGGTGTGTGTGTGTGTGTGTGTGTGTGTGTGTGTGTGTGTGTGTGTTTTAAAGGACACACATTGTAAAAAGCAGAATTTGGAACTGACAGAAGTTTTTACCTACTTTGTGCAAGTCTTAAAGGATCAGGATCAGATTTTTGAATTGTATCTGACAATAAATTGATAACAACTACAGAAGAGAAGAGTGTTTAGTTCTGTAAGAAATCCATAGCAAATGATTTTTAGGAGCAGCTTCCTAGGTCAGCATTTTGTAAACAGTTTTTCAAAGTTCTACCTCGAATGGCCTGCTCACATTAAAATAATAAATGGTATTAAAATGAAGATTATTCAAATATATTTCATAGCTATAAATTGATATTTGTATTCCCAAATTTTTTTTTAAATTTATCACTTTATAAATTTTAAATAGACTCTAATATCATTTGAACAAAACGTCTGTGGTAATAGTTTTTCCGGTTGCTTATTGTTGATACAATAGTAATCCTTTGAAATATTTACCAAATTTTCCCACATAGATAGTAAATTTGATAATTTCTCCTGTAGAGTTGCTAATTTTGTCTAAGTATATTTGATAGTCTTTTGCTCGTTGCATTCAAATTTAGAACCGTTATATATTGCTGGAAAACTTTAATTGTAATTCACTTGATTTAGAAATAGAAAGGGTAACTACAAAACCTCTCAAAATTTACATAAAACACTTTTAACCTGTGAATGTACTAAAAACGTTTCAATGGAAGTTAGAAAATATTTGGAATTATCACGGTTTAGACCTAAGGTGTCCCCCAGAGGCTTCATGGTTTGAAAAGTCATAGGATCACAGGGGTGCGATATTCATCAGTGGATGAAGAGCTAAATGTGCTATTGGGAGGGGGGCCTGGTTGGAAGACGCAGGTCATGGGGTATGAATTGCAAAGGTGTGCCATCTCCTTCCCAGCTCCTCATTTCTCTCTCGGATTTTGGTTGTCACTACCATGGCTTGAGCACTTTCTTCTTCATCTCATTCCATAATGCCCTTTCTGCCTTGGAGCCAGCTGACTGGATTAAACCATGAGCCAAAATAAACCTCTCCTTTAAGTTGAAAATAAAAGGTTTTTCTGGCAGCTCCCAGAAATAATGTATTTCAAAATTAAATACCAACTGTTCATTACTTCTTTGACAAAAGGTGCTACTCTCATAATATCTTAAAAATACTATCCTGTATATCACCGTATTTACCACTTCTGACAAGGAAAATCGTTACTAAAATATTTTTTAACTTACAACTAGCATCTGTGTCCATAGCATCTTCCTGTATGGATTAACTGACATAGTAGGGCTGCAGAGAGCAGTAAAATGGTCCTCTGCTACAAGATATCCTTATGTATGAAAAGTAGCAAACAGATAAACTTACGAGTCAAGAAAATGAAACTAAGGCAAAATATAGAAAGAACTTTACAGATGGGTAGAAGGAGACAAAGGAATGGGTCTCTGGCAAATGAGAAAAAGTCCAGGAGAGCGTGAGTAAGGGATACGGACAATGAATATCTGCCAGCTACAGGAACCCCCTAACCTAAAGGAATGCAAACATTATTTTTCACAAACCTGAGATAAGATTAATGACATCAACAAAAACAAAAACGAGGAAAGGAGATTTGAGAACAAGAGAAACGGGAGGGAAGGGAAAGCATGTTACAAAAAAAGTCATGCTGTACTGTGTGCATGGACCCGCTCCCAAGATGATTATAAACTGCATGTACTGCAAACGTGTGCTAATTTTAAAAAGCCAAGAAATCGATATAGAAATGAGCATAGAAATTGGCTGGAATAAATTAAAAACTGTCCAAAATCCTGAAACAGGCCGTAAATATAATTCAATGGTAGTGGAATTCTCTAGCCCTGGGTTTGTTCCTAGTGCTGAAAAATCATTGAATTTTTTAAATTAGGCCAATATTAAAACAAAACTGAATTCAAACATAGCTCTTTAAAAAAGAATAGTGCTCTTCATATAGGTCCTGTATTACTATAGCTTTTTTTCTAAATTCACAGATAAAATTGTATGCATATACCATGTACAATATAGATTACTATATATAATATACAGAGTCATTTCTTCTAGGTAAATAACATTCATACATGCATATTTTCAAATTTATTTCTAATTTTCCCTTTAATTTGATAAAGATGCCATTTTACTTTCATTTTCGTTTCATGTTTAGATAAAAACTGATGGCCAGCTGGATATTTCCTAATTAATATTTCAATAAGTTTTAACAGATATTCAACATTTTAGATATGTAACTACATTATCACTTAATAAAATATCATTTTATTAAATATTTATATTTATTATTCATTTTCATGCCCCATCCAAGTATCAGTAAGATATCAGACATAAAATATAATTTTGAACAACTGCAGTAGTGCATATCATTCCTTCTTTTTGTTTTTTGTTTTTGAGATAGGGTCTTACTTTATTGCCCTTCGGGCTGGGGATTTAGCTCAGTGGTTCCACTACCTTCCTCGCAAGCAGAAGGACCCGAGTTCGATCCTCGGTACCAAAAAAATAAATAAATAACTTTATTGCCCTAGCTGAACTCTATCTAGCAGTCCATGTGCCTTACCACCTGGAGTAGCTGGGATTACACATCTATGCCTGGTTAGTAGTGATTATTTTGTATTTCATAGTTGAAAGGCTACTTTTAAAATAATTTTAAAGCTTTTGCTTTAGTGTTTGTTTAATTTGCTAAGACTTTATATTGTATTCATCTGTTCCTATATGCCTTAGTTTTTATATTAATAATTTTCATAAAGTCTATCCATTTTTTTATTTCTATTGCTAAATCATATAGCATTTGCCTTGGAAATATGTTGAATTTTCAAGGAATGGTGTTTAAAAACTACTGACTCACCATAAGAAAAATAGTTGAATCTCTAACATTCAAAACTTATAAAAAGGGACTCAAGAGGACTTATGCTATCAGCAGGAATTGCAATCATTCATAGAGGAGAAAATACAAAATAATATTTTCCAAACATTAGAGTAAAAATCTACCTAACTAAACCCCACATTTAAAAAAAAGTGGAAAGTGACTGATATAAACATAAAAATTAAAAATATTAATTTAATGCAATGCATCATAAACCAAGTTGACAACCAAAACTCTGCAACATTAAAAATTTGCATGGATTCTTTATCATAGTACTTTGCAAATAAATTTAGTAATAGAGAACTAATGTAGACATGCATCTTACAACTGAGGAATTCCAATGCCCAGGAGAAACCCTCCCCTCGATTACAATGTGGATATGCACAAAGTGGCCAACTGTAGGCATTTCTGGTTGCTTAAGATTAAAGACAGCATGATTATCTATCAGTTGAAGAATGGATTTTTAAAATATTGAATATTCTTATGATGGAGTACATGGAAGTTGAAAGCGGTGAACTACATGGAATTACAATGTGAAAAGATTGTGAAATAGCATAAAAAAAGAAAATCTGAGATTTATAGCAAAATACATTCAAACACATACTTACAACAACTATTTTAAGTCAACACTGTGATTTATATGGATCTAAAATATATAACAACTGCAAAATATGGTAACATTGTGAAGAGTGTGGGGGTGAGCAAAAGGACCTACTGACTTTGAGATTACAGAGTGGAAAATAGATGCTCTTCTTCAAATTAAAAAAAAAATAAAACATTTGGGTCCTATTTATTTTCAATTTTCAGAGATAAGGGTCTGCTTCACAGAAAATCGTGCTTAGGGCAAACATTTCCAGAAAATGCAAAGAACTTCTACATCTGCAATGTCCGCTATCCAAGTTAGCTACAATTGTGCAGTTGGTGCCCTATTATTCACCAGTCATGATACTTCTCCAGTCTGTAGAGTTTCAGTGTTTTTCCTTAAGGAAAGATCTCTCCCAATAACCATGATACAATTATCAAGATCAAGAAATTACCTGTTATTTAACACTGCCGTCTAATTTATAGACTCCATTCAAATTTTACTTATCTTCCCAACAATGGCTTTTATAGATCTAGGGTCCCACAAAGGACCACAGCACTGCATTTGGTTATCATAACTCTTGTCTTTTTCAATGAAATTCTGTAGTCTTTTGGTTTTGTGTAAGCTTGAGATTTCAAGAAAATGCACTGGTAAGTTGTCTTTAGAATGCACCTAGATTGAACTAAAAAGTTGTTGTGCTGTTTCTGAATGATTATATTCCTATTACAGTGGAAATAATACAGAAGTGGTTTAATGTTTTCAGTGTATCACTTCAAGGGGCTTGAAGGGTAAATGTGAATTAACACCACTTGAGTCAGTGACATATGTCAGGTTTCTCCACTAATAAGTGATTACTTTTAGATAACATTTTACAGTGTTGAATTTGAGAATATATTCTATATCATTAATTCATTTACATTTTATTTACATCATTAAGTACATGGCTGAATGAGGTCTATTCATAGGTTGAAGTCTCAACCACCATTACATCCTAATATAACTATTTGGAAGCATGATCTTCACAAAAATAAGAAACAATCATAACAGAACATGTTATCCAATATGACAAGTGTCCTTATAATAAAAGGAAATGTGGACACAGATAAACCCTGAGGAAAGGCATGTTAAGACATAAAATCACTGACCAAAATTGGTCTTTACATACCTATACAGAAATAGTACATAATTTTCATATACGTACATACATACACACAGATAAGCATTTATCCTATTAACCAATATTTTCTTTATAAAGAATCATGATACAAGTTTCAGCAGCCTCTAAGTTGCTCTCCAGTGATTCTCATCTCAACATTCATCCTTAGCAATGCCAGTTGTCATGAAGTGAAAAAGCCCTATGCAGAGGTCCACACCAATGACCTTGGAAATGGATCCTTCTACTCCACCAGATTGTTCAGGACAGCATTCAGCCTGAACATCTTGATTGCAACCTTAGGAAACCTTATCATAGCCCTTGAGTCACAGGCACCAAGCTAAGGCATTGTTACATTTCTTACCTCCAGAAACTACAGATACAAATGCTTATTATTTTTTTTCCACAAAGTGTTGGGGTGATATTTTTAATGTAGCAATACTTACTAATATATCACTAATGGAATATTTATCACTTGCTTCTTTATCACAATCATGTGCATGTTTTGAAAATTCTATAATTTAATAAGTGTTTAAATTGGAATTTTAGAATGATAGCACGAGCTTAAACTCTGTCATTTATTTGCAATGTTTTCTTTACTTTTTCTACCACAGTTAGTTATTGCATTCAGTATATATAATATATAGGACCTAACCAATAACTTTTGTAACTATTAAATAAAATTATGCCTTCAAAGTTCTAAGCCTATATTTTATATAAGTATGAAGTAAATATTTATTTTACTTTGCTTTACTTTATTACTACCTGCTTCTTGAGATTGTTCTATGTTTTGTTTCAGTAACATGACTTCCTGGTTTCCTTCCTACTTCTGAGTCGCTACTTATTCTTCTTTGAGGTAGTTATTTCCCACCAAGTTTTCTTTATCCCCTTTTTTCATTACTCAAAATATAGTGACCACTCACTGAATCACCTTGAATATCTCACATTCACTTCAAAATTAAGAACCTTACAACTTCCAATCTATTTGATTTCTTACATTCTCTATTATTACATTTAGCTTGGATATACACTTGCTAAATCAAGGCATAAACATGGGGTTTTAATTTAGTTCATTTTAGTAAGCCACATAATTTGAGTAACAATTACAATGTAGTTTTGTAATTTAAAAAATGGAAGGAGAATGATACAACAAAGAAATGTACTATTAGTTGAGCATACTACAGTGATGAATCTATTAAGTTATCATGGCAAAATGGCTGTTGGGCAGAAAGATCATAAAAGCAGCGAGGTCCAAGTGAAAATGTCCCTGATCTTCCTTGATAATGAGGTCAATGGAAGCTACTGTATTTGCATTAGATTTGATGTAATACCCATTTCTCTTCCAATCACAAATTAAATTTTTACCTAGTTCTCTTAAAGTATTTTCTCCATGTCTATGTCCATTATCACTTTTTAAATTCACTCTTGGTAGGCTGCAGAATGTAGCACAGTGGTTCTGCCTCCTGGCTCCCAAGAGAAAAGTCCAGAGTTTGACCCCCAGTACCAAAATAAATAAATACATAAATACATAAATACATAAACAAATAAAGTTCACTTTTGGTGCTTATTTCTGGGATTATCTTCTATTTGGTTTTCACTTTGAAATGTTACACACTGTCCTCCTTAGAAGCCTAAATGACTGTTCGAATCCTTCACATTAAGATCCTATCTCCAAGGCTTGATTTCCACACCAAGAATCAAAATCGTTTATTTTTTATCTCTCTAGTTTGTCTAAAGTGCTCCTTTCCTAAACTTTAATATTATCTTTCCAGCTGTGGCAGCAATGACAGTAGTATGTTTATAATGAAACTTGAGTGTTTTGAGGAATTTTAGGATAATCTGTATATATTATTGTTATATGAAAATATTGCTCAAATGTAGAAATTTAAAATAACAAATGTTTACTTCTTTACAAATTATGTGGATGGAAATTCAAGAACAGCTTAACTGAATAATTCAACTGTCTCTCATGAGACTTGAGTCAAGATATAGACTAGGATTGATGTTATCAAAAGGCATCATTTGAGCAGTTGGATTCCCTCCCTGAGGGCTCACTCAGTTTCTTTGGAAAGTTAGTTTCCCTTTGGACCAGGAACAGTAAGGCATCAGGTCATCACCATGCAGCCCTCTCTGTAGTCATTCTTTTTTTTTTCTCATTGAGTTTATTGGTACATTTTAGGTATGCAGTACAGTTACGTTCATCATTGGGATCCTGTACCTTTACATGACAGGTCTTGGTTCTCATTTTTCCCCTTATCCCTGCCCTCGCTTCACCCCCTCCTCCCTTCCCTATTTACAAATAGTTTATTTCCATTTTTTTAATTTCTCATATTTTTTTCTTTTCACTTAATTCCTTTCCCTACCCTTCCCACTTCCTCTACATCTTTAGCCCTTTTCTTCCTATTTCACACTGTCAGTTCTTGATTGTCCCCACTATCTGGCCACTGGCTTCTTCCAAACTCAACCATCTGAGTGCAAAGAAACACTGCAGAATCTTCCGTTACTAAACTCAGAGAGAGCACTGCATGATTTTCAATAATACTGGCTGTACTAGTCCCCCTTTTCCAGAATGGAAGAAGATAACAGGGGTCATGAGTACCAGGAACTAACAATCCTTGTGTACTGTCATTGACTATTAAATTGAAAATTTTAATATTATACATTATATTATTTAATAATACCTTAAAATCCCCTCAATTATTTTAATTTTGGAAACATAGTGCCTCTGAAAATTTTTCAGAAATGTCCCAATTCAAATTAAGGGGGATAATTTTAAACACTCACTTTGAATTGCCAGTAATAAAAGCATACATATATTTGACTTTTGCAGTTATATTTTAGCTTGTGAGTTATCATGTTCTTTAAGAAAAGCTTAATCTGTTATGAAGAAGAAAGTGACAAAACAAGGACATTTAAGGCCTTGAATCATCCGTGGAACTTCGTTCGGCTTTGGCTCTCACTATTCAGATGAGAATTGATACCAGTAGTCCTTATATCTTAAGGCTATTGCGAATATAACAAATACTGATGAGAAACGCCAAGAATTAAACAACTATGAAAAGGTAACATGTCTTCATTAAGTGATTTATAAAAGTGTCTCATAAATAGCATTTGAATATTTGTAATTACCTAGCATACATTACAAACAAATACTAATTAGCATAATCATTGCATGACATTAAGTTTCAATGACTTCTACCAAAGCACATTCTTTCCCTACTGGATTAGCTCATCAGGAAGCTAAATTTACAACACGACATGTAAAAACAATATTGATTGTCAAGTATTATGTATCATTATTTAAGCTGGGGACACAAACATAAATGCAAAAACAAGAAGACTGCAAATGTACATAAAAATACTCATTAGTGTTAAATTCGTGTTAATAGTGTTTTCTAGAATGTAAAGTGATGGACAAAAGAAAATCATAAAGGTAACTCCTAGTTCTCAATAAATCAATTCTTAATTTCTTCAAATTTCTATTTGTATATATTCTTTGTATAGAAAGCTACCATTTGATAATGCTCCAAAGCATCCATAACGGGTTTATAATTTGGAGCTTCATCCGTAGTTACACTACCTAAACACTTGGCTGCTATGTAGCTATTCAGTGACAATTGTACTGTGAACCTAGGTTGATTCTGTTACTATCTCTAATGTCTGTCTCTATTGAGAAAGAAGGTACAAAGCCGTACTTCCTACTTTTTAGTTTATTCTCTGAAATATGAAGTAAATTTTTACCTATAGTAATATGGCACTAAAAGATCCATCATATAACTTTAGTTATTCCTGCTCTACTTTATTTAGAGCAGTAAAAGTGAGAAGCCACTTGACTTACACAAAGGAATTATTACACATAATTTGAGTCATTGTTTAAAATTTGTTTTTTTACCAAACCAAAATTAGAACTAATATGATTGATGTAGAAATTGCTATGCAAATACAGAATTGTCAAACAAAGATTTAAAGCATGTATCATTTGCTTGAAGTTTTGTGGTGAGTGACAAGAATACTGATACTGGGGGCTGGGGATTTAGCTCAGTGGTTTGGTGGCCTGCCTTGCAAGCACAAGGACCCGAGTTAAATCCCCAGTACCAAAAAAAAAAAAAAAAAAAAAAAAAAAAAAAAAAAAAAAAAAAAATACTGATACTGAATATAGAATGAAAGTAATCAGTGTACACAATAGAGCAACAATTATTGACATATGACTCTATCCTGTTTTGGAAGTGACATAATGTTGATCCAGGAGAAGAAGCTGAAAAATACAATTGTATTAATGTGTGCTAGATTTCATTGGTAGATTTTTGCAAGATCTTAAAGAAAGAGATTTCAAGAAGAACTGAACATTTGTAGACAGAACATAAAAAATAGTTTAAGAACCTCAAGATTTGGTAAATGCAACTTTATCTTACTGCCAAATAACAAACACACAATTTGAAAATTTATAAAATTTTAGGGAAAGACTAAAACTTTGCTTTTGTACTCTTTAAACACCCTGAATATCTAAGGTAGCACATTGTAAATCTTGTTTGGTAAAATGGCTCTAGGAACAGGGACAAAGTTTATGCCTGTTTCACCAAAGCGTAGCAAGACAAAAATTACCCTCAATTACTTTAAGAGCATGAGTGTGAAGTATAAACTGATAGTGAAGAGAATCCAAATAACTATACCAAATTTTAAAACTACATCAATGAAAGAACAAAATTTAGCTACTTGTGTATAGAGCTGACTGCAGTCAAATAATAAGCCAACTAAATATATTAGAGAATTGTTCTACAAAAAGAAATAGTAGCTAAAACTAAAAGGTGTGTGTTTGGTATAATTCATAATATTCAATTTAACTGTTGCCAAGGAAGAAAATAGGAACTAGAACTAAAACAACTCAAGGCTTGGCATGGCAAAGGCATGGCAGAGGAAAGTTGCTTATCTCATGCCAGCCAGGGAGAAAGAGAGGGAGAGGGAGAGGGAGAGGAGGGGAGGGGAGGGGAGGGAAGAGGAGAAATCTGTCTGCTCCAGGCTCGGGGCACTCACCAATGTCTACCACACAGAATATCAGAACTGGTATTGCTTGTTGTATGAGTGTTCACTGTGATTGCCTTGATCTTTTTTACCCAATATGAGCTAAATGTGTGAGATAATTTTTGTTTTTAATTATTGAGATCTAAATAAGGAGCTAATATAAATTCTTTGGGACTACATTATCCCTGAGAAGACTTTGATTTCACAGCTAGTTGAGATGGCTGGACTGATTTGGGGGGTGTGTGTGAAAAAGTTTCTGTTCAGAAAGGAGAGTTACTTAAATTCTGGGTGGTGGAAAAAATAAATAAAACCCTGGTGCTGCTCACAGGTACTTTGTATATTCATCACTTTACTACATGGCCTGATTGAAATTGTAGATGATTTCACTAAGCTTTTATGGAGATGAAATCCACTCCCATAAAAGAGTATATCAGGCTTCAGAATTTTTTAATGCTTATATATAATAAAAACTTTTCTAATACAGCCTCCTTCTCCCTATCTTGTTGCTGGTGACATTCTTCAGGGTTCATTTGTATCCTTAATCTTATACTACCTGCCCCCTAGGTGACCTTTTTCAATTTTATGGCTTTAGCTCTGAATTGTACTTTGGATGTATATTAAATTCTAGTCTAACTTTAGCTACCGAATTTTAAGTGCAAATATTTAATACCTAATATGTACTTAAAGCATTATTTCTCTAAATTGAATTAATGATTTAAGCACTCAAATATGATTATCTTCCTAAATTTCTCTTCTCACTGAAAGTCACTGAAGTTAAAAAAAAAAGTAGAATTCTCCTAGATTCCAATCTTTTTCCTGTAGTGCTCACCAAGTCACATCAATTATATTAATTATGTATCTCTAGATTCCATCCAGTGTGTTCTCACTTCATTGTTACCCACCATAATAACTCAATTTTGTCATCTATTGTAGTCATTAGACTGGTCAGAATATTTTAGACAAAAACAATATCAATGAGCTTAATAAATCATAATAAATTTTGTAGTAAAGATTTGAAGAAACCTTATAAGCTCAAGGACCCAAGTTCAATTCCGGGTACAAAAAAAAATTTGAAGAAAGTAAAATGTATGAAAGTCACCTGAAATCAATTTCACTTTGGAAGAGAGGAAACAATTCAGAAATATTGCTTCCTTCTTTCCTTACACATATATTTGTCATGTGAATATTCAATGATACATGAAGCTTTTCTTTATAGCAGACAAGTCCTCTATAAAGTGGATAGTTGTAATAGATGTGATCAGACACTGTCCATCTTGAATTCCCTAAATAAAGCAGTGGAAAGTACTGGTTAGGATGGAGGGTTGAAAAATACATAATTCTCTGGTTGTGTAATAAGACTGGATTGAAATTAGCCCAATTGGAAACCATGGGAATTGATACAGAGATACCGATATGGGAATAGATTATGAAACATCTTATATATCTTACAATGCTTTTGGAACCTCTTCCTTAAAACAACAGTAATCTTAAGAAAACTGATCATCTTTTGTAGAGTTGGGCATGGTGGTCCATGCCTTTAATCCCAGCACTCAGGAGGCTGAGGTAGGAGGATCGCTGTGAGTTCAAAACCAGCCTGGGCTACATAGTGAGTTCCATGTCAGTCTCAACTACATAGTGAGACCTTGTCTCAAAAAAAAACAAACAAAAAAAAAAAAACAAAAAAAAATCTTCTGTAGAAATTGGGGAATGTGATAGAAACAAAATCTTTCCTGTGTTCTAACTCTGAAGGGCAAATTCCCTTAGTTCAATTTAAGGGAACTGTAACTAATTTAAAATGATGCTTTAAAACATATATTCAAATTATAAAAGTGAGATTATACTTAAAAATTAACTAGAAAAAGGGTAACACACTTCACCTGGATCGAAATCTACCATATTCAGAAGTGTATTGCACAAATAAATAAGCAAAAAAGTTTGAATGTGGAAATTAAGAGAATGAAACATAACATCTTAGCTGCTAGATTTTTATAAATAGAATAATTTTTCAATAATTTTTATACTTTACAAATTTTGAAAACTATAAATGTTTTCTTTTATAATCAGGAAAAGTAAGCATTCAGCCTGCAGTGCAAGTGCAAAGTTCTGAGTTGGATTCCCCAGTGTGAAAAAAAAAAAAACAATAATGATAAGGATGGTAATAATTTTTAGTAGGTCTTAAATGAACTTTTTAGAGAAACAAGTATTTAATGAAAAATAAATCATGTGTTATTTTACTTGACAGTCATATGAGGAGAAAATTTGTGTGCTTGTGTCGGGCAGCCTTCTCAAATTATGAGGTATTTACTGGAATAATACCAGTGGTTGCTCAAATGTCTCCAGTATTAAGCAATACATTGTGTTGCTCTCTGTTTTGTTAAATTGGGATGCTTTTAATTGTATATAATGGGCTATTATAGGAAAGTTAGGAAAAAAGCAAATCGGGAAGTGATAACATTGGAACAACATGTTCCCTCTTTAAAAATGTCTATAATTATTTAATCAGTCTATAACTGAATATATAATCTTATGAGTTTATATAGACACTCATACAAAATTTACCATTGCCAATCACTTTTCTTAAACAAACACTAGTAAGAAAAATTATAAAATTTTAAATGTATAAAAAGTTATTCAAAATTGTTTCTGGCCATAATGAAGCCAAACTACTTGGATGATCATTTGGTATTTAAATTTTAATTACCTCATGTTTAATTATGTTTTCTGAAAGAAAAAATTAAATGTTTCATAATATTAGGATTTTAAATATATTTTTAAAGTTTATTTTCTCTCTTACTTGAGTTTAAGTATGGGTTAAAATTGGGACCCTCTCTCCTGCGCTGACTCCTCTGGTGCCGCTCCATTTCCAGCGGGCACTGAGTGATTGGCTACAAGGCAGCTCCAGGCGGGTGAGTTTGACGTCATTGCCCTGGCTTGGACTCCGAGCCCTCTCTCCTGCACGGCCTCCTGTGGAGCCACACTGTTTCCAGTGGGTACCACAGATTGGCTAAGACACAGTGGCAGGAGGGTAGCCACTTGGGGGCCGCTGAAACCCCCACCCCACTATTAGATCCCCTTACTGAGCCAGTCCTAGGACACACTCTGCAGAGGTGAGGCAGGCTATAAAGGGTGGTGATTGATTCTACTATGTTTCTGATTGCATTGATAGGGATAAAGGACAGGGATTGATTTGATGAGTTGTTTGCTCAATTATGAAAATGAGAATGTCTATAAGTCATTAGAGAATCAAAGGCTGGGATGCAACACTATCAGGAAGATTTAACGACCCAGAGATTGAATCAAGGTCAATCCAAGAGCAAAAATAAAGATGAGAAAACACTTAAGTAAGCCACAAAGACAGACTTCCAGTCCACCAATGGCAAACAGTAGGGCAGAGGAGGATGAAAAATCATATAGTGAACCTTCAGGACACTCAGAACTCAAAGGACATGAAGTCAAAAACTTATCAATCAAGCTCTAGAAAAATTCAAAACAGAAATTATTTCCCAGTTAACCATAGAGATGGTGATCAAAATGAAAGACATAATTCGAGAATCCAGAACAGAAACTGACAAAAAAAGTAGATGAGCTTAGGAACATAATGGAAACCATGAAGGCCCAGAATACAAAAGAAATGGAAACAATGAGCACCCAACATAGGAAAGAAATGGAATCTATTAAACAGATTCAAATGGATATCCAGGAGATTGAAAACTCTATTGAAAGCATACCCAACAGAATAAAAGATTGCGAGGATAGAATCTCAGATATAGAAGATAGGATATATGATAGTGAAAATGAAAAGAAAGGTCTCTTAAAGACAGTTAGGGAGTGTGAGAAATAGATCCAACAGCTTCTAGATGATGCAAAGAAGAATAACATAAGACTGATAAGAATCCATGAAGTACCAGGAGAAAACACAAATGACTTTAAAAAGCTGTTCAAAGAATTAATGACTGAAAACTTCCCAAACAGAAGGGAAGAATTAGACACGCAGATAAGCGAGGAATATAGGACACCAACTATCCATGATAAAAAAAAAAAATCTATACCTAGACATATAATAATCAAGATCCCAGAAACCCAACAGAAGAACAAAATACTACCAGCAGTAAGAGAAAAGAAACAAACCACATGCAAAGGAAAGCCCATCAGAATCACAGCAGACTTTTCAACACAAACCCCCAGGTCAAAGAGAGCCTGGAGTGAGGTATTTCAAGTCCTAAAAGAAAACAACCTACAACCAAGACTGATGTGTCCTGCAAAACTCTCTTTCAAAGTTGATGGAAAAATAAGATACTTCCACGACAAAGAACACTTCAGAAACTTCATGAATACTAAACCAGCACTACTAAGAATTTTAAAAAATATCCTAGAAAAAGACAATTAAGAGCATAACACCAGGAGGTCCAACAGAGCAAATCAAATAGCCAAGGCTAGAAACTAAAAATAGAGGACAAAAAAATAAAAAGAGTCAACAAAAGGATAATAACATGACAATAATAAGTCAGTACATATCAGTTATAACTATTAATGTCAATACCCTCAATTCACCAATCAAGAGAATTAGATTGACAGAATGGATTAAGAAGCAAAAACCAACAATATGTTGTATATAAGAAACACACCTAGTGCAAAAAGAAGCCCATAGACTGAAAGCGAAAGGATGGATAACAATTCTCCATGCGACAGGAGCACAGAAAAAAGCATGGGTAGCAATCTTATTCTTACACAAAGCAAATTTCAAACCAAAACTGATTAAGAGAGACAAAGAAGGCCACTACATCCTTGTAAAGGGAACAATTCAAGAGGAAGAAATGACAATCATAAACATATATGCACCAAATATAAATTCCCCCAAATATATAAAACAAATATTAAGCAACATGAAAAACCAAATGACCACTAATACAATTGTATTGGAGGATCTGAATACCCCACTATCAAAAATAGACAGATCATCTAGGCAAAAAATCAACAATGAAATACTAGAACTGAACCAAGCTTTTGAATGCATGGACTTATTAGACGACTATAGAATATTTCACTGCACAAAATCAGAATATACATTCTTTTCAGCTGCACATGGGTCATTCTCCAAGATAGATCACATACTAGCTCACAAAACAGGTTTGAATAAATGCAAAAGAATTGAAGTTATCCCCTATATATTATCAGATCACAGTGCAATAAAGCTGGACATCAGTAGCATAAGAAACTGTAAGAACTTCGCAAACACATGGAAATTGAACAACACTCTCCTGAACAATCAATGGATCACAGAGGAAATCAAAGAAGAAGTCAGACAGTTTTTACAAATAAATGAAAACACCAATACAACATACAGGAATCTATGGGACACAATGAAAGCAGTTCTACATGGAAAATTCATAGCACTGAATGCCCACATTAGAAAAACAGAGCAAGCTCAAATAAACAACCTAACGATGACCCTTAGACTCCTAGGAAAATAAGAGCAAGAAAAACCCAAAGTTCGAACAAGAGAGGAAATTATAAAGATTAGAGCAGAAATCAATGCAATGGAAACTAAGAAAATGTGAAAATGATACAAAAAAAAAATGAATCGAAGAGTTAGTTTTTTGAAAGACTAAATAAAATTGATAAACCCTTAGCAAACCTTATCAAAAAAATGAAAGAAAAGGCTCAGATCCATCCAATCAGGAATGAAAAAGATGAAGTCACAACAGATCCCACAGAAATCCAGAGGATCATTAATACATACTATGAGAATCTGTGCTCTAATAAAATGGAAAACACAGAAGAAATGGACAGATTTCTAGATACTTATGAATTACCAAAGTTGAACGAAGAAGATAAAAACATTTTAAACACCCCAATCACAATCAGTGAAATTGAAAATGTAATTAAAAACTTAGCAACAAAAAAAATCCCAGGTCCTGATGGATTTACTGCTGAATTTCACAAGACATTTAGAGAAGATCTATTGCCATTACTCTTCAGACTTTTCAATGAAATTGAAATAGAAGCAATACTTCCAAATTCATTCCTGGAAGTAAATATCACTTTGATTCCCAAACCTGGGAAAGATGTAACAAAAAAAGAGAACTACAGGCCAATCTCCTTAATGAGTATAGATACAAAAATCCTTAATAAGATACTAGCAAACAGAATACAGAGGATCATCAAGAAGACATTCATCCCGACCAAGTCGGATTTATTCCAGGGATGCAAGGGTGGTTCAACATATGTAAATCAATTAATGTAATACACTATATTAACAAAGTCAAGGACAAGAACCACATGATCCTCTCGATAGAGGCAGAAAAACATTTGATAAAATTCAACACCCATTCATGATAAAAACTCTGCAAAAATTTGAAATAGATGGTCTATGTCTCAACTTAATAAAGGCTATCTATGAAAACCAACAGCCAACAGCATATTAAATGGCCAAAATCTGAAAACCTTCATGTTAAAATCAGGAACAAGACAAGGATACCCACTATCACCACTCCTCTTCAATATAGTTCTGGAAACATTAGCCACAACAATTAGACAAGAGAAAGAAATTAAAGCAATAAAGATAGGAAAGAAAGAAGTTAAAATCTCATTATTTGCTGGTGATCTGATACTCTACATTGAAGACCCAAAAAACTCCACCAAAAGACTTCTCGACTTAATTGACACTTTTGTCAGAGTAGCTGGATACAAGGTCAACACGCAAAAACCAATAGCCTTCTTGTACACAAATAACAGACTCACTGAGAAAGAAATTAGGGAAACAATTCCTTTCACAATAGCACCCCAAAAAATGAAGTATCTGGGAATCAACACTGAAAACTACAGCACTCTGAAAAAAGAGATTGAGGAGGATATAAGAAAATAGAAAGATGTCCCCTGCTCCTGGGTAGGAAGAATCAACATAGTGAAAATGGCCATACTACCAAAACTGCTATACAGAATCAATGCAATACCAATTGAAATCCCAACAGTATACTTCATAGAACTAGAAAGAAGAATCCAAAAATTCATTTGGAACCATAAGAGACCTAGAAGAGCAAAAGCCATACTAGGCAACATACACATTGCAGCGGGTATAACAATTCCCAATTTGAAACTATACTACAAAGCCACTGTGATAAAAACAGCATGGTACTGGCAAAGAAGCAGACATGGGGATCAGTGGAACAGATTAGAAGACACATAAACAACTCCAGATGCACTCATCTACCTCAACTTGTCAAAGGAGCTGCCAGTTACCACTGGAGGAAAGATAGTCTCTTTAATAAATGGTGTTGAAAAAACTGGATCTCAACCTGCAAAAGATTGAAATTAGACACTTATCTGTCACCATGCACTAAATTAAAATCCAACCCAGACTCTTCACACTGACCTACATTCCCAGCCCTTTTTAAACATTTTTATTTTTTTAAATCTTTGAGACAGGGTCTCACTAAGTCTCTTAAGTTGCTCAGGCCATGCCTGAACCTGTGATCTTCCTGCCTCAGCCTCTCAGAGTGCAGGGATTACAGGCATGCACCACCATGGCCAGCTAGCTTGATTAGAAAAGAGCTGTGCCTCCAAGTGTTCTGAGAGAAGTGTGTGTTAAGTTTGGATAACAGATTCTCTTCTGAGGGAACTTGCTGTGGTCTGAATGTACAGAAATCCTTAAGGGCACTGCCAGTGCACAGAAAACACGCAGTTTTCCAGATATTTCTGATGAGAGTCACAGTTTACAGGAGTAGCAAATGCAGTTTCCTGAAATGGGAAAGAAAAGGCAATTCACAGTAACTTGGGATAGTGGTCCACTTGAGACATTACCGTGTACTCTCGCATGGTTTTATAGATGCCGCTAAGCCACTAGCTCTACATTTTTGGTGTTTGCACTATGTAATGCTTTCAATGCTTTTTGACTTTATTGTTTGTGTTTTAAAAAAAAAAAAAAAAAAAAAAGATCTAAATATTAAAACAAAAACACTAAACTTGATGGAAGATAAGTTAGGAAGAACTCTGGAAGACATTGGCATGGAAATAACTTTATGAACAAGTCCTCAGTACCACGGGAACTAGCTGAAAGAATCAACAACTGGGATCTCATCTTATTAAAAAGCTGCAAAAGAAACTATCAACAGAACTAAGAGACAACATACAATGTGGGAAAAACATTTTACCAGCTGCTCCTCACACAAAGGACTATTATCTAAAATATATAAAGAACTCAAAACAACCAGCCCCCCCTCCAATATAAAGACTCAATTCTAAAGTGGGCATCTGAAATAAACAGACATTTCTCAGACAAAGAAATAAAAGCAGCAAGTAAATATATGAAAAAATGCTCCACATCACTGGTCATTTGAGAGATGCAGATGAAAACAACACTGAAATTCCACCTCACACCACAACAAATAGCTACTATCAAGAAATCACACAATAACAAATGTTGGCATGCTTGTGGGGAGAAAGAAACCCTTCTCCATTGCTGGTCAGAGTACAGACTGGTGCAACCACTATGGAAATCAATATGGAGATACCTCAAAGCACTGGGACTAGAGTTTCCATTTGACCCTGCCAGGCCTCTGCTGGGTATCTTTCCAAATGAATTTAAAGAATAATGTCACAGTGATATATACACACCTATGTTTATAACAGCACAGTTTGTAATAGCTAAAACTTAGAAACAGCCCATTTGCCCATCAGTTGGAAACTGGATAAATAAGATGTATTTTTTCTATAAAATGGAATACTACTCAACCATAAAAAATGATAAATTAGATTCATTAATAGGAAAATGGATACATATTGAGGATATACTTCTAAGTGAAATAAATAAGGCACACATATGCAAATACCAAATAGTATCTCTGGTGTGAAAAACTAAAATCGTACTCAACATCCTAATGAGAGACTTAGAAAATAGGAAGAAAAGGACCAAAGGTGTAGGGACAGTGAGAAGGATAGGGAAGAGGGAATAAGGAAAAGGAAAAAAATATGAGAAAATGTAAAAATGGAATTAAAGTGTTTGAAGGGGATAGGGGAGGGGAGGTTGAAGGGAGCACGGACACAAGGGGAAAAAATGAGAACCAAGACCTGGCATGTAAAGGTACAAGATCCCAGTAATGAATGTAACTGTACTCTACCTAGAATGTACCAACAAATTAAATTTTCAAAAAAAGTATGGGTAAAATTTGGTTTGCTCCTTATTGAGGATGACTTAATATTCTAAACCCAAAAAAGATAAAGAAGAAATAAAAATTGAAGCATATTGTAACTATAAGCATAATATTTAATAACTGTCCATCCATGATAACCTTTCAAGCATAGATTTCTTTGTAAGTATGGTACAGGTTCTGATTTCCAAGAAGAATAAAGTCATGGATTTCAGATTCACTGTGTGTTTAATAACTATCTTTTTTGAGAGAGCCACAGAAATTAGGTAACGAGTGTCCTGAGAAAAAGTCCTTATTCAGTGTACAAGAAGTAAGGAGAAATTATGTTATATCATTGTATCATTGTACTTACACACAGCATTTTGTACAAATCTTATTCTACCTGATGGGCCACATGGAGAAAAAGAAAACACATATGGTGCACACAGAAACATATACACAAGAATACAGAAGACAAAAATAAAAGAACTAGAGAATAACATGTCACAAAATCCTTCATAAATATGATTGTACTTGATTTTATTTTTGTTTTCACTTATAGCCTAGTGTCTTTTAAATTTTCCACATAATAAAGTAAGGCTTTTCAATTCTTCTTTTCAGAGTGTAAATGTTGTGTTTCTATTGCTCTTTTTTGCTTCTGTCTCAAGAGAAAACTAGAGAAAAAGAAATGTGAACTTTTCATCTTCACCTCTTTCCTCCTTGCAAATAAAATGCACACAACACAAAAGGTAAAGCTTTTTAATCTATAACAGCACCAAACAGGTATCTTTCAGTAATTTATTCCAAATATACTTTTATGATTTATGTAATGAATGTATGTGTTTATATTTTTGTATTTCATATATGATGTGTATCTTTAAATGTTACTGGAGTTGGAAGTGTTTACTCAAGCATGAAAGGTTTATTAAACAAAGAATTGTAGGACCACATATTCTTGGAAGCACATGAGTGCTCACACACACACACGCACGTATCTATTAGTTTATCTGTTGTTTCAGCCATAAATACAGTGCTTTTATTTCCTTATTCCTATACTTATTTGAAACTGACTGATTGAAAAGGGAACATTTAGATTTAACTTGCTGTTATCCATAGAAAGAAGGGAAAAGAATAAATATTACTGATGCCACCTTAATGAAAATGGTGAAAATACAATAAATTCATTATTTTCTTCCCAATTTATTTTTAACATTTCTTTTAATTTATTTGAACAGTATTTTACACAGTAATTTTGTCACATGCAAATGAGTCACTATATAGCCACGATCTTATTATAATTGTTCACATATTTTAATTGTGTAAATAATGGCTTTTACTGTGACATTTATATGCACACATATACCGGGCTTAGATTACTTCCACCTTCCCTAAAACCTTCTCTTACTGCCCCTCCCTCGATCTCGTTCTTTTCCTTGTGATTTTCCTTTATAGTTAGGATCTTAATCAAAATTTTGAGAATTAGCAAAAAATGCCAACAAATATCTTTGCACAATTTTATTGACCTGACAATATATGTTCTATCCTTATAACTGTTTCTTTGGTTCTTTCTCATTTAGTGCTGCAGAACCCTATCTTCTTGTGTGATCCTACATGAGATTTCTAATATTCAACAGAGGTTTCAAAGATGCTAATGAAAACTCCATTTACTTCTCTTTTCTTCACTGGATTCTATCGGTGGATAACACAGACATAACCTCTTGATTTCAGATTTGTTATTATTTGAGTGATAAGAAGAAAATATCTCCCCTTTTCTATTATCTTCAGTAGTGGGTCTTCCTTTCTTCCATTTTAGGACACTAGTTGCAAATGGTTTTTCAGATTTTACTGATATCCTTGAATCCTCCTATGGAGACAGTGAAAAAACATTGAGAACTATATAAAACATGCTGTATTTAGAATCACTCCTTCTTGATGAATACCTTTGTTATTCTACCTTTTCTACCTTACCTTCTTTCTTTAAAGAAGATATTTTCTACGTGGAGAAAAGCAAAAGGACTTTACAGTGACATATTCCATAAATCCTCAAATTATGAATAGGTTGTTTAGATTTGCTTTGGTAGACACAGCTAGGTTTCTCTATTACAAATAGTTTAGGTATTAGGTTTCTTGAACAATATAATAATCAATCTTTTCACTAATATATGGTTTTATATATATTATATATATTATACAAAGAATAATTTATCTATCTTCAAAATTTACTTTTTCCACTGGGAAATACAGTCTCTTTCCGGAGTGTCACCAGAATTAAGTAACTTCATTCTGTTATTTTATACCAACCTAACCTTTGTCTAGTTTATCTCAAATATTTAAATTTATTTTTTCTGGTAACATTGTATGGAATTTTATGAGAATTAAGAATATAATCCAGTGAATAAACAAAATAATTATTAAACATTTCTTTCTTAAATAATTTAGATAAACCATGTGATATTTCAATTTACAAACATTTAATAACAAATATTGGTTCTTAATACCAAGTAGACATATAATCAAAATATGACTATATTGTTTGGGATTTAAACTTCATCATACATACATTATGCATAATATAATATGTTTGCAAGTATCATGTTCACTGAATTGACTTTCCAGAAGAAAAATCTTCTGATTTGTACCTCATGTCAACATCCATGTTGTAAAACCTCCCTCTGTAACCGATTTCAAGCAATCAGTATGATAATATGGTGTCACTGACTATATGGTGTGCGAAAATGCAAAAAAATCAGCTCTCCCAAGCTAGTGAAAGCCAGTTTGAGCATCCTGCAATCAATATTGCTTTTAAAAATCTACATAATAATAAGTATTTTTAAAATTTACATTTCCAAACTAATGCATTTTTAATTTTGAAGTAAAATTCTATTTATTTTTAGTACTAGTGTTATTTACAGGCCTCAAAATGTCAATCACTAGGTGCCTGCACATACAGATAATAATAATAATAATACTATATCCTGGACCTCAGAGATAAACATAATAACCAAATATAATGGGACAAAACACTAGGAGAACCATAGTCTTTATCATAATGAAGTACATGGGGTAGATCCATATTCTTTAGAAAACAATCCCTAATGTTTGTTGTAACAAATTTAAGAATGGTTTAAATAGAAAATTATATTGCTTAGAGAATATTATATTGTAACTCAGTTTTTGTTACTACAGAAGAAAAATGTAATGCTGTATTTATCAAAAAATTTTAATTACTGAATTTTGTTGGTACATTTAAGGCATACGATGTAATAACATTCATTATTCAAAATTGACATCTGTACATAATCCATCTGGGTTCTTATTTTTTCCCCATTCCCCTACCCTCCCTTCAACTCCTCCACCCCTCCTTATCTACAAATACTTTGCTTCCATTTTCTTTTTATGTTAATTCCATTGCCATCTTTCTTTCTCTACCCCTCCCACTTCCCCTTACCCTATAGACATCTTCTTCTATTTTACATTTAAGAGTATCGCCTCAATGTGCATCCATTTAGCTGTAAAAGTCTCTAGTTTCTCATGCTTTTTTTCCTTTTTTTTTTTTTTGCTCATTGAGTTTATTGGTACATTTTAGGTATACAGTACAGTTACATTCATTATTGGGATCTTGTACCTTTACATGACAGGTCTTAGTTCTCATTTTTTCCCCTTGTCCCTGCCCTCCCTTCACCCCTCTTCCCCTCCCATTTACAAACTTTTTCCCCCCAGTTTTACATTTTCTCATATTTTTTCTTTTCCCTTATTACCTTTCCCTTACCCCTCCCACTTTCCCTACACCTTTAGCCTTTTTCTTCCTATTTCACATTGTCAATTATATTATTAGGATCTTAGGTATTATTATAGTTTCTTATTCTTTATAGCTCAATATTACTCCATTTTATATTTAATCATGATATTCTGACTTTGATTTAAGCAAATAAAATTTTTAATTTTGTGATCCACATACAATCTTTCAATTCTCTCCCTCAGAAGACATATAATACATAAGATATCAAAGTAGTAGAATGGAAGATTTTACTTTGTGATTTTTGTCACATTCTTGCTTCAAACAGTTCAATGTATTAAAATGTCAAATTAAGAAAGCTAAAAATTGTGCTGGTTCATGCATTCCATGATAGAATCATAGTTTCTCATTCTTAAAAGAGATCTTATGGTTATATGTTACCTCTGTTCATTCCACATTTACATGAGGTCAATGGAAACATCTTTATATGTGAGCATATATGTATTTGAAGAGTTTAGATTAAGATATGGGTCTTTTTCATTGATCCATTGAGTTAAAGAGCAAAATAGATTGTATTATACACACACACACATATGTAATTCATATATATCCATTCCAATGATGGAAAAATTTCTGATTTTTATCTTGATCTTTTGTCTCTTTAATATTACCATATCAAATATGAGTCTTCCAAAAGGACTTCCCACAAAATGCCCAACAGAATTTAAATCATTACAAGTATCCCCATGATGTACGTCAGCAAGAAAGTAATTGATTGCATGTCTTCTGTCCAAAAGAGCAATTGCATCACTTCCTACTTACACATAAAACTATTTTGATAATTAACCATAATTTAGCAGTGACTATAAAATAGCTGTACGCGAAATATTTGTCAATAATTTTTGTGCTACATAATATATCATATTTCAAAAATTCAGAAGAATATCATTCTCTTTTCATCTTTATTTCATGCTCTATGTTTCTGGATTTAGATCCATGACGTGTAGGGGATTAAGTTTTGGGGTTTCTTTTCCTCTTGTATTTGTCCCTTTGGATTCTTTCTTCCATTCAATTACAACTCTACCTCTTTATATTTCTGTATTTTTTTCTATTTAGCTATTAAACACTAGCTTTTACATTGCCTAAAAGTATCATAAATCAGATAGGATACTACAGTATTTCCCATGTGTATGCCTATGTGTATAAGGAAAAATGGGTGACAAGTGTCTCCTCAATAAATATTTGTATGAAATAAGAACCTTTGAAAGCAATAATTGGAAACACTCTCTTCTTTTTCTTACATGAGGTTTTCTGTGTAATAATGTAATAAATGAGCAATACTCAGCTTTCCTTTAGTTTAATTAATGATGCATGTATGAAACAAAATTTGTGTTTTCCTAATCATTGTTAAAATACCTTAAATTCTCAGTTATAAAAAAATTCTCAGGTATTTTATGATATTATAAAACCAGGATTTCCCAACTGAAAAGTGACCTATGTAATTGATTCATTACATAGAAGTCATGAATCAAAACTTTGTCTCTCTTCCTCCATCCTCCCTCCCTCTTTCCCTCCCTCTCTCTCTGCTGCATCCTAAAAATGATTCCTTGCTTTTTCTGCCAAACTCTCTCAGCCACAACTTTGCATAAGCACTTCTATGTAATTTGTACCGTGAATTAAATGACACAAAAAGTTACACCAGCATTACAGTGATGTCATTATTAGTGATGATATTATAGATAAAGATGAAAGTAATTGCAGAATTTATTTTTCTGAGTATTTCCAGTACTAATATTTATTTTTAAATTTTCAATCTGGATTTCTTTCTCAATAGTCTGCTATTCTTGTACAGTGCTCACTAAGCAGTTCTTTGAGTTGGCCCTAGAAGTCCTTTGAAACCTAGAAGGTGAGAGCCCGCAGCTTCAAAAAGGCTTCAGAGACTGGTGAACTGTTAAGGCTGAATCTCCTGCCTGCACTTCCATTTATTTCTTGGAATTGATACATACACTCTACTTTTTGTGCTTCTTCACCTCCCTCTACTGCTACTCGTCATCTTGCTATTCCACTATATTTCGTACAAGCCCAATCCCCAACTAATTTACTCTACACATACCTAGCATGAACATTTCTCACTTTGTTCCATGCTAAAGTTTTCAGGACTTCCCGTCTGCTCATTGTTCCACTGTGTACATCCGTGAGTCACTGGTCTGCTTTAAAATAAGGCCAAAATAAATATTTTGAAATGACCGCTAAAGGGAGGAAGCACTGTGAGCATCTGTTTAAGGTTACAATACATAATCATAAATATTTCTCTTGCTAATATTTTGAATTTGTTCATGTTTCAGTATTTTTGTAAAAACTGCTAAGTACCGTTATGAGCAAGAGACATAAATTCTGTATAACCACATTCTCACTTCAACTTTGAATTGTTTCATAGATTAAAAAATAGGAATAACTTGAGTGTCTCTTGAATGTTTTACTGTACATTAGTGCTTTGACCCTATCCAAAATTTTACATACATAAGCCTAAAATCACTTTTGGCAAGATAATAAATCAAGTATTAGAAACAGCATGTACAAATTGAAATAAAAAAAGAATATTCTTCAGTCTTTATTTGCATTAGAACATTGGAGAAGAAAAAGAAATGAAGATCTGTTATTTACATGTGCCCATTCCACATGAGTAATGTAAGCAGGATGAACTTATGAATGTGTATTAATAAGTATATTGTCCATCACAAAAACAGTTACAAAATTATTGTCATATGAAGAGGTGACTCAAAAATGCATAGTCATACAATAAAGAAAGAAAATTTGTTATAGAAATGAGTCGTTATCAATGAGTAAAATTATTAACGTATTTATTTTTCAAAAAGAGTGAATTTGAGATTTACTCTTTGTGTTACATTTTTTTTTCTATTGTAATGTTTTAACTTCCACTGTATAATGTAGTAATTTTTACTATGGTAATTCAACTGCTTGAATGTACAATTTGGGGGTTTACTGATTGTTTTCTTTCAAGAGTTTCAATAACTCTATTTAGGTAATAAGATTACCTTTACCATTTTCTTACTAGTGTGAAAGCTTTAAAATGATTTAAGCCATCATGGTAGAATGTGGTAAAGAAACCAATTCAAAAGGCCAAGTGTATTCTAACATGAGCCAAAAATATATTTCTTGATCCGGTGGAACTCAAGCAGACCATAATAACCTGTTGGGGTTGGAAAAGTTTATGCCAAAAGCAGATAATTTCCCTAGAGCCAATCAAAATGATGGAAACATTGGTGCAAAAATCACAGCTGAGCAGGTTCAGTCCTCTCTTCACTGGCTACAGATGGCATGTAATTTAGTAATGCCCATTTGGTGGAATTTACCAGTTCCTCTAGAGATCACACATATGGCTTTGCATTTAAAAAGCAATTGCACCACGAATAGCTTTTTAAACAACAGATGTAAGTATTGACAGTGAAAGGATGTCCAAAAAGCAAAGTACATCCACATGTGAAAAAAGAGTTCATGTTATCATTTACAGCACTTAAATGGCCTTTTAAGTTTAAAAAAAAAGGAGAGAGAAAAGAATTATAAAATCAATGCACAGATTGTTTGCCAAGCTTTGTGAATTAGATATGAAATTCTGTCTTATTATGATGTAACTTTCTGGTATTCTGCTTCTTTTCCTATTTTTCTATATTGCAACTGCACTCTGAAATGCCCAAAGTATACTACAGCACATTGATAGGAGTCTGAAATTTCTAAGTCATCTGTGACCTCTAGTTTTCACAGCACCATTTTGTTTGTTTGTTTTTGTTAGCAATAAGGAGTTCTGTGGAAGATCTATGTCATTTAAAATTAAATATACCCATGTATTTCAGAGCTCACAAAAGGGAATATTTATGTTTGCAAATATGTATGCTAGTAACTAATGGATATTAGTTATAACTTGTGAGGTTTCAAATTGCCTATCTTTTATTGCTTCCTTTAAAGAAGAAAATTAATTGTGTGAAATTGCTTTGCTGGTAAAGTGATACCAGATTGCAATTGCAGCATCAGCGTAATCTAGCAGTAAAATAGGCAATCACATTGCCAGTGAACACTCATAAAAATATTTGATTCAAAGGGTGTAGAGGACCAAAGTTTCTCTGGAGAAACTCACACATAATTTCTTGTCGTGTATTCCAGGATAGTCTTGTTGTGGATTTTGCTTGTACAGTGTAAGTTCTTTTTGTTATTGTAGAAATATAAGCCTTTGTCCCTCACAGTTCACTCCCACATGGAAAGAAACTATAATTAAAAGGCTAGGATTGGACTTCGCCTTTTGACACTGATTGTTTCCTGAGTGAATAAAATATAATGTTACTTTTTCTCCCATTCTCTGATGCAGTAATGCACTGGAATACTAATAGATACGCAAATGATAATATTAACAGGAAGTCCATTTTTCTGGCTGCTTATTCCTAGCATCAGGTGAAAAATTGTGGAAGATTGGAATGCTTTTGTTTGGAGGTGCAAAGATGAGCAATTGGTACTATCTCAGAAAGCAAAGAAAAATGAAATTGCTTGTACGAAGGGATGAACAGATTCAGATTAGTGTTGAAATATTTATGACAACATTATATGGATGCAGCGAGGATGCAGTGGAATGCCCATAAAGTACATATTCAAATAAGAAAACTGGTGTTATCATGCATCTTCCATATTCAGCTTTATTTTTGTACTGGATATTTACACAGAAACTACAATGTTTCCCAAGTCGTATTAAATTTGTGTATTAAATTAATTCAAACGTTTTCTTCTTCCACAGAACAGACTATATTAGGAGCATAAATGCTTGTATATATTACATATATAACCATAAATGCAATTGATTACTGTACCCCCACACTGTGCTAACTGCTACAGAACAATTATATAAAGAACTCTGATTTTAGAAATTTACAATTTGAAAAAAACAAAGAAATTAAATTAGGCCTTTGCTTTAGGTGCAAAATTACTCATTACTTTCATTAGACATGGGAGTAATTTATGTGCAGTTCGTTGCATACAAGAATTTGCATTAAAGTAAGTTTTCAAAGAAGAGAAAATACTCAGAGCGGAAGTTGCACTGAAAATTCAAGGAACACAGAAAAATCCAGAGGCGAAACACCGAAAACAACTGAGTGAATGAATAATCGAGGAGGGAGGGGATGGAAGGAGGTGGAATGATGTTATTACACGGTGCTCCAGGTTCTGCAGTGCTGGGTTGTGGAGGTGGGAGGTTGTGGGTTGAAAGGTATGATTTTTCCATACTTCTGATGATTTGAATTCTCTCCATTGCTCAGAGGCAGCCTATCAAATGAGTCCGAGAGAGTGAATGTAAATGTAAATATAAATATGATGTATATTGGGACTTTAGGTTTAAAAAGTGGCACTTTGGTTTTTGGAAAAAAAATTGGAAATAAACAGTCAGAACAAATATTGGCTACAACCCACTTTTCCTACCTGTTCTCTCTCCCTCATATAGAAACTATGGGAAAACCATTTCAACTACTGAGAGGGTCTATGCAGAAAGTAGGCAGGTGGGACATGTGGTTTGCACTCTGTAGAAGAGCTTATGTGCCTGCTCATTCCTGGGGAAGACCAAACGTGGTCAAGCAGAGTAGAATAAATGGAGAGGGCAGACTCATATAATTTGGTTGTGATGGAAAGCAAAGGGATTCCTTTCATTCTGCGCCTGAACTTGGGCTGAATTAATAGTCCTGTATGTCCTTTACAGCTAATATAAGGAAATCATGGGCCAGGGATTTAGCTCAGTGGTTCGGTGGCCTGCCTTGCAAGCGCAAGGACCCAAGTTCAATCCCTGGTACCAAAAATAAATAAATAAATAAAAATAAAAAGATAAGGAAATCATGAGATGTTTTGACACCTGGCTTCAAGTCTCATACATAATTCAGAATGGAGAATGACTTCTAGGGAGAGGAGTCAGGAAAGTGAGTGGTGGCCGGTGGCCTGCCTTGCAAGCGCAAGGACCCAAGTTCAATCCCTGGTACCAAAAATAAATAAATAAATAAAAATAAAAAGATAAGGAAATCATGAGATGTTTTGACACCTGGCTTCAAGTCTCATACATAATTCAGAATGGAGAATGACTTCTAGGGAGAGGAGTCAGGAAAGTGAGCGGCCACCATGGGTCAAATTTACCTTGAAACAACTGAGGAAATCCTCAAGGAACTGAGTTTATTTTGAATTAATAACATTAAAATTTTATTGCCAGTTAAATTCTCATTATAAAAATGTAATTCAGATATAGAGGATACATAATAATTTCTTATTATTTATATCTATAAGTCCCATGAAGTCTCATGTATTCATTTGTGGGCTTTAGGAAGTGAATAAGTTATTATATCCATGAGTAGCTTAGTCCCATGATGAGTTTATAGCTAAATGTGATTTGGGAGGTGAAGCCTGGTGGTAGGGGGACAGTCCCCAAGGGAGGACCTGGAACTGTCTAACTCCCTCTCTCCTCCCTTTATTCCTCTGCTCTTCCTGACTGCCACAGCATGAGCAAGCACTATCTGCCCTGCTCCTTGGCTGCACCACCCTGCCTGGAGCCAGCCTACTCTGGACTGACATCTGTGAGCCAATGGGCTTCTTCTGGTTTAACTTGTGGGTGTCCGGTATTTTGTCCCAGCAATTGGAATATGATGAAGACGTGATGGTATTACATCTTTCTGTACACATGGATACTTCATACTTTCTATGTAAGCATTTTGAAAAATAGTTGTTCTATGTTTTAGTCCTTGTTCCCTTCTTTCCCTTGCCCATCTCCAATTCTTGTTCCCCTCACCACTTGCAAAAGGTCTCTCTACTTTCAATTATTGAAGACAAAATGAAAGTAGAGTACTTTCAAATGAGAAGGGGATCAATGATTTGAGAGAGTGTATAGGAGTGGAAGATAAAGGGGGCAAATAAATTAAAATGTGTTAAATAAGTGTACAAGTTCCCCACTATAATTGCAGTCCTTCTGTACTGTAAACATGTACTATAAAATACATAATTAAACGAAGAAAAATAGTTTAGGTTCCTGATACAGTTTAGTTGTGAAAATGAAATTGGCCTACATGAGACACTTACTGAGCAACCATTCACGTATTATTAGTAAGTAATACAAGACATGATAATGCACACTAGTATTATGGACATTTGGGGAAAAGGGTGATTAGTGAAAATTGGAGAGATCACAAGTAGCCTGCTGAAAGTTCTACAAAATCATTATAAGTTTTACTGAAAGAGCATTTGAGAAGAAAAATGAACAGTAAAAAAAAGAGAGAGAAACTAGAGTATAACTATGATAGAAAGGATGCACCATCTATTCCACATGGGATACACAGTGTTCAGTCTGGCGCATGGAAACAATAAATATTGGCTGATAGTAAAATACAAGCGTTATAGAGCTCATATAGCATAGGGTTGATTTAAGGTTTCTCAATGCGGTATTGATACTATGGACTGGATTATAATTTGTTGGGTACACTGGAGAATATGTAGCAAAATCTTTGACCTCTTGCTTTTGGAGCCAGTAACCACACCTTTTTCTCAAGCTGTAACTGTCCAAGATGGTATTGCTAAATGTTCCTGCAACATAAAATCAGCTCCCTTTAAAGAACTCGGATGAACCCAATGACGGCCTTAAAAAAGAATGAAGAAATGAGTTATTACTGGTAGAGTAATTGAAGCTGGTGCAGGATTACATGCATTGTTTCATGAACGGATTCACTGCTCTGCTTTCTCAAAGTGGTACCATTTATTGATGACATCATCTAGCATGGCATCGTATTAAGCACTTTGTAGCAATTATTTGGGTCTGAAATAGAAGTTACTGCTTTTATTTTTCAGATACTGAAATATAAAAATACATAAAGTCATAGAGATAATATTTTCAATTTTCTTTAACATGTATAATATTAGACTTCACTATCTTTGGAATGTTAATAATTTTGGTGTAATAATACAGTAAAATACTTGTATATACATTTATATCTGTACAGTGACAGATAAGTAAATTTATAGATGATTGATAGGTGATCAATAGACAGATAGACATATTTGCTTCACATCTTATTAAAAAATAGTGTTTGAGGATTATCTCTGGAATGGCATGTGTATCTCACTTATTACCTGAGCAATATTAATCTTGCTTTACTCAACTTGAGTACAGTGTTGACTAATACTTCAATTAGTTCCAGTTTGCTTGATTTCACACTCCATAAACGTTGATGCTGGATGTGTCTACACAAAGTGGAGATGAAGCGGCTATTGCCAGATTATAAATAGCAAATAAACATTTCGTTGTTGAATCAAGGTAGATAGCGATAAGCCTGATCTATTGAGATTGCTTTCTACATTACACAGAAATTTGTTTTAGGTAATGCATGCTTGTCCAATTATTAATTGGACAATTAATAATTTTGAGACTATAATGTTAAAAGACAGAAAATGTTAATTGACCTTTGGTGAATGCTAGTGTTTGTTCAATTTATTTCAGTAAATGAAAAAAACTAAAGTGAAGAGCATTTTTTTAATTGAAGAGTATTTTTGACACTACTCAACAGCGAATGTAAAAGTAACGCAATTTTAAATTTCGATTTCAGCCATAAAATACTGGTTGTGAAATATTTAACTGAACCATGCATCCCGTTTTATTTCTTATGCTGCATTCACCAAGGATGGCGACTCCTTAGTTACTTCTGGGTTCTTAGCCTTTTTTAAAATTAGTACATGTTTTCCCTACATAGTGATCACATTCATTGTGGATAATTTGTACCTGTATAAATTTTCCCCATTCCCTTCCATCCTTTTAATCCGTTTTCCTTCATTTAGCAAAGCTCTATAAGCTTTACTTTTAGGAAAAGTGAATAATATAGGTATTTCAAAATAACAAGCTCTATTTGCCAAGTTATTTTTCTCAATTCAAGTCACTGTTTCTCTAAAATCCACTTATGAGTCAGGAATTATAGCCCTTTTTTTTTTCTTTCTATGAAAGTTTCCAAGCTTTCTAGTTTCTGTAAAGGAGAAATTTTTCTCACGCACCAAACAAATGCAGTAGTAGTTTTCTTACAGAGAAATTCAGGTCCAATTCAGGTGTTGGCTAGTTTATAATGCTTGGCCACCCTAATTTCAAATCTCCAGCATTTTTCCTATTTATTTTCCTCTCATATTTAGAGATTTTAAATATAGAGATGTTATCAAATGATAATTTTAAGTATCCATAGCCTCAAATTCAGTAATTAACATGTTATCTCAATAATGACAATCTATTTCTGGTGAATCGTCTAAAATAAGTTTCAGTAATCCTCACACTTAACATGAAATACATACCAAATTCTACAAATAATGCATCATGTTTGGTTGTCTCTTCGGGTTATTTGAAAGAATGGTCTTTCCGCATTTTTTTAAACGACAACATTTAATTTTAAAGCAAAAGCCAATTACATTTAAATACTCCACATAAAAGATGAACTGAATCCACGCCTCTGCCTCAGCATAATCTATAAATTTTATTGCTTTAAATTCCAATAAAGATGTTTTATTCAGACTCTACTATGCAGGATTCTGTGGCATCATCACAAATGCCTTAGTTGTTTTAAAGTTCAGGTTTATTCAGCAGATAGTTACTGAAGAGCCATTATTTTTGAAGCATACTCTTCAAGCTATTTGAGCAAAATTACAACGGTTAGAAAGTAGTTCCTGCCATCAAAAAGCTATATACTAGTAATACAATTAAATTATAAACATAAATTAATATTTTATCCACTATGTCTCGAAGTAATGTGCTATGAAAATTACAGCAATGTCTATTTGATGCGGAACATCGGAGAAGAGGGTGAGATGAGTCGGCTGCCATATTAGAGAGATTAGGACAGATCTCAGTGGAAATATAAGAATGAAGCCAAGACATGAAAGAAGTTAAACACTTAACTGAGTTCATATTCAGAAAAAATAGAGTAAAATGGGCTAAGGAATGGGAGAGTAGTATGTGAAATGATATCTTCAGAGAGCCACACTGTCTTTTAAGATTTGTAAGAACTAACTTTTTCTCTGAGTGAATGATATAGGAAAATTTTTTTGTAGGTTGTGATTTCAAAGAATTATCTTGAAAATCAATTAGGTTGCTTATTAGTCAGTTTCCTCAGGGAATCGAAGCCAAAAGCAGAGAGAGATACAGATGCACACACACACAAACACACACACACATACACTCAATTGTGGATCTATGATTCCTGGCTTTTCTTTATGCAGTCTAATAATTTATGTACTAAATGCTGGTACAGAGCGTAGAACATATATTGGTTGTGGTGAAATGGAAAGAGGGAGAAATCAAAGGAGGGACAGGGAGAGAGAGGTAGAGAGAGAGGGAGAGAAATATTTATTTGGAAATTTTTTCAATCAATTGTGGAGGCCGAGGAAACCCATAAAGTGTTGAATACACTCCAAAGAATGAGAAAACCCACAAATTAAGACCTATGAATCAGAAAAGTAGAAAGAATAAATCCTAATCCCAACCTTAAGACATAAAAACCAAGAGAACCAATATTGGAAGGCAACATTGGAAAGATCTCGGATCAGAGAATCTCAGTTCAGAGAAGAAGTTTCAACTCAGAGAATAAATTTGCTCTTTGTGCAATGTTTTGTTCAAGTTACAGCTCAAAGATTTGAACAATGCCCACATAAATTGGTGAAGGTAATTTCCTTTACTCAGTGTACTTATGAAGATGTTAATATCTTCTGGAAACACTATCACAGACATCCCAAAATAAGATCTTTGCTCTCTGTGCACATCATAGCATGATCGACTTTAAACACAAAAATGACCATTACAAGTTCACCCAGTTCAATTTATTATGCATATGCTTCTCCTTAAATATTTCTTAATCTCCAAATAAAGATAGTAACATATTTTGATCATTAGAATTACATGAAATCAAATTTAGACTTTGAGCTTCTTTAAAGCCTTTTAGCCTTTATATTAAGCATATGTAACATTAAATATAGTTATTTTTTATTTAGAAATGTATAACATGATATCACATAGTCCTTAGATGTTTATTTTAAATCTATGCAGTAAATTGGCTAAGATATTCTAAAGGGGTTCAATAATATCACCTTTATCATTTTTCAAAATCCAGAATTTAAAAAGTGGATTGTCTGAAGGGTTATTTTGAAAATGGAAAAAGAAATTAAATTACTAATGTATCTAATCCTCAGCAGAAGCTTTTGTGGGGATCTCCTTCACTGCTACAGACAAAAAGCAAGATGATAGTTTTTTTTTTTTTTAATTTTGTGAAAGAGATTATATGTGGAATTTTTAAATGAGATTTTGATGTTTCATCCCACCTGAATTTCTGTTTTTGATAAACATTTACAACACTGAGTTTTTTAAGGCTTTATAATTTTTCAACCTGTTGTTTACAACTTTTTCCATGAACTGTTAGATAATGAATACTTCCCAAATATTTAAGCACTTAATATTTTAAAAGTCATAAATGAAGAGTGGTAATACTACCAATTGCTTAAAACTTAAAGTTAAAGTTATTAATCATGTATATAACAAATGTGTTTTCTGGGGAGATATAAATCTAGTAACCCAAGGTAGAAATTTATATAATTTTCCCCAGTAAATACATGAAAAAGCTATAGTGTGTCATTACATTTCTAGAATACACTAGAGACTTACTTTAACACAATGTGCTGTAACTTGTAATCTGTCCTGAGCCCCAGTCATCAAAAAGCTGTAGTCACCAGAAGGACCACAGTGTTTTATATATTCACATGGTGTAAATTCTGAAAATCACATTGTGCCAGTATATTACCAGAGTGTTCATTGAGAGATGACCAATGCTAGAATTTGAATCATTAGTAATTGCTAGTAACTTCTCAGATCTCAAAAGAGAGGTTATTTGGACAGCTGTATATAAAAAGGAAAATAAAAAGTTACTGGTTTACTTGAGTGGTTCAGACTTTTCTGTACCAGAGCCAAGTAATAACTATAATTAGAATCTTACTTTTTTGTGGTAAAAGGTCCAAGGCTCATTTAATTATATTTCTTTATAAGATTTTCTATCTAGGGTTTCCTCTAATCATTTTCAACTTTTGAGAATGTAAGCAATGGATATATTTATTGTATTATAGGCTGGCAATTCATCTTTCAGCCAAATAAATATTTAGAGAAATGTGAAGTTGTTTGAATGAAAATTTAAAGCATTTCTGTCATTGTATTTTTTCAGAGTGAAATGCACCACGTTATGATTTTGAACCTATTTTTGCATCATTGACTTGTACCACTACTTATACTTTCCCTATAAAGTTGGTGATGGGATTTGTCAGTTCAATTTTTGAAAAAATACTAATATGACTTTCATTAATATTTTTTCAGATTTAATTGAGTTTATTGGTACATTTTAGGGATACAGTACAGTTACATTCATTGTTGGGAATTTGTACCTCTACATGACATGTTCATTAATTTTTTATAGTTTTCAAAATTAGAGATAAAATTAAGAAGGGAAAAGTTTTAGAGAACTTCTTCTTTTATGTGTCTGTAGTAGTGTACCATAAGACAGAAGTAAAATATAAAGCATTGGTTAATTAAATATTTACAGTAATTTTTACTTTTGGCTATATTATGAATTTAACTGAAATAAAATGTGAGTTGTATAATTTTTAATTGAGTTATTGTAATAGTTGGGAGTATCCTGCAATAATGTGTTGATTTTGATCTATTTGAACTTAAACTGGGTATGATTTGAAAATAAAATTATGATTAATTTTAGGTAAAAAAATAACATAATCTAGCATAATCCACCTTACAGTGCAACTATTTTGCATATAACCAAAAATAGTCTTTCATTAACCTGAAAAAGATGTAAAGTTCTTCAGTCATGTTTACCTTCACCCTTGATATCCATAATTTAAATACAATAATGTAAAGATTATAATATTTAAATATAGTGATATAAATTCAATACATTTTGTGTTACATAATTAGGGAATACGAAAGGAAAGAAGTAAAAACAAAGATTTTTACTGACTATATGTATGTGTGCACACAAATGTATTAACAACAAAATAAGGAAGAAACAATCATGACAATTGCAACCCTCATTTATATAATTGGTCATACCCCATATATACAACTTTCTTTTATTTCTACTCATTCTTTCTTTCTTTGCTTTCAGGTTTGGTCCTAGTCAATATTTGTTTTTTTCTCTGGTAGGTTTACCTAAATCTTCATTTATAAAGAGACCAGGCTGTTTCTAACTCTTCAAGGACTGGACTATTATAGATTTACGTTGATTTTACCAACAGAGCACAGCAGTACTAAGAAATACCCGAAGGGATCTCCTGTATTCCAGACATAGTCCTCCTTACCTCTTTTATGGAGTTGTAGTCCAATTCCCCCTTTGTATTTCAGGTCAATCATCTAGTTAAACTTATAATTCATTCTTTAGCCCTTTGGATTTAGAATAATGAGGAATCAAAGTCGACCAAAAGCTGTCTGAATTTTCATTTGAATAGAATCATTGTTAGTTTTCTTGGTGGAAGATTTCCACCTTCTGAGATTAAGACTTTTAGGTTAATAGAATGTAGAATTTTGAGAAGAGGAAGAACACTTTTCCCAGAGGGTCACTAAAACTAGTATTGAGTGGTACATCCCACCCCCACTGTGTCCTGTACCTGTGAATCCTAGCTACTGGAGAAACAGCACCATATGGAGGATACTTACTTAGAATATGTGCATCCATCAGTGGTTCCACCACCTGCCTCGCTAGTGCTAGGACCCAAGTTAGATCCCTGGTACCAAAAACAAACAAACAAAAGAATACATCCATCCATATGGAGAACTTTTTCCTGGCCTTGCAAGATATTAAAAAGAAGTCATTCTTGGCTAGCATAGTTTTCCTCATGATAGCTTGCCTGCTTTGTTAAGGGTATTGTTTTATCTTGCCTTTTCCCCTTTTACTCATTCCAAGCTTGCTCTGTGCCAGTTTGTCTCTCACTCTTCACTTATACTTTCTCAAATAAGCTTTTACTATTGCTTTAAAAAAGTCATTCTACACATTCTAACAACCCAACTGCTTCAGGATGGTGGGAAACATGGTAGCATCAGTGAATTTCATGAGTGTGGACAAAATGCCAAAATTCGTTTTCTGTGAAGTCAGTTACTCAATGACAAACAATGTTATATGAACTAACATGATGGGACAAGAAAGCATTCTGTAAGTGTAAAGGTGGTGATATTGGCAATAGAAGTGTGTATGGAGAAAGCAATACTATATCCAGAGTCAGTGTTCATTTTGGTATATACAAACCTTTCCATAATGGGACGTGGTACAGCAAAATAAACCTGCCATCAGGTAACTGGCTGATTGCCCTGGGTAATGATGTCATATCAGGGGTTAAGTGTTGGTTTGCCTGTTGCCATATTGAACGCAGGGACAGTAGCCAAGTCAGTCTTGATGAATTTTTTAAAACCCCACATTTTTAGGCTATTTCTAATCTGTATCCTGGCTTCTTTGTTAAAAAACGCATTAGGAAATGAAAGAAGTGACCAGGTAAAGAGTGACTTCTATCTATAAAACATAAATTCAATAAAACATAATTTCTTAATGTTTAAAATCCTTGGAAGGCAATTCTCTATGTGACAGGCACGCAGAAAAAAGCAGGGGTAGCAATCTTATTCACAAAGTAAATTTCAATCCAAAACTGATTAAGAGAGACAAAGAAGGCCACTACATCCTTGTAAAGGGAACAATTCAAGAGGAAGAGATGACAATCATAAACATATATGTACCAAATATTAATGCCCCCAACTATATAAAACAAATATTAAGTAACACGAAAAACCAAATAAGCACTAATGCAATTGTAGCAGGGGAATCTAAATACCCCACTACAACAAATAGATAAATCATGCAGGTAAAAAATCAACAATGAAATACTAGAACTGAACCAAGGTTTTGATATCTCAATTTAATAAAGGCTATCTATGAAAAACCAACAGCCAACATCATATTAAATGGCCCAAAACTGAAAACCTTCATTTAAAATCAGGAACAAGACAAGGATGCTTACTATCACCACTCCTCTTCAATATAGTTCTGGAAACATTAGCCACAACAATTAGACAAGAGAAAGAAATTAAAGTAATTAAGATAGGAAAGAAAGAAGTTAAACTCTCATTATTTGCTGATGATATGATACTCTACATTGAAGACCCAAAAAATTCCATCAAAAGACTTCTAGACTTACTTGACACTTTTAGTAGATATAAGGTCAACACTCAAAAATCAATAGCTTTCTTGTACAAAAATAACAGAATCACAGAGAGAGAAATTGAGGAAACAATTCCTTTCACAATAGTATCCAAAAAAATGAAGTATCTAGGAATCAATCTAATAAAAGAAGCAAAAGACCTCTACATGGAAAACTACAGCACTCTGAAAAAAGAGATTGAAGAGGATATAAGAAAATGGAAAGACCTCCCCTGCTCCTGGGTAGGAAGAATCAACACAGTGAAAATGGCCATACTACCAAAACTGCTACACAGATTCAATGCAATGCCAATTGAAAATCAAACACTATATTTCACAGAACTCAAAAAAATAATCCAAAAATTCATATGGAACCATAAGAGACCTAGAATAGCAAAAGCTATCCTAGGCAACAGAGACATGGCAGCAGGTATAACAATTCCCAATTTGAAACTATACTACAAAGCCACTGTGATAAAAACAGCATGGTACTGGCAAAGAAACAAATCTGAGGATCAGTGGAACAGATTGGAAGACACAAAAACAAATCCAGATGTACTCAGCTACCTCATCTTTGACAAAGGAGCTGACTATCCTCACTGGAGGCAAGATAGTCTCTTTAATAAATGGTGTTGGAAAAACTGGATCTCAACTTGCCAAAGGTTAAAACTAGACCCTTATCTTTCACCATGCACTAAATTAAAATCCAAGTGGAGTAAAGATCTAAATATTAAAACAGAAACACTAAACTTGCTGGAAGATAAGCTAGGCAGAACTCTTGAAGACATTGGCATAGGAAAAGATTTTATGAACAAATCCTCAGTAGCACAGGAACTAGCAAAAAGAATCAACAACTGGGATCTCATCTTAGTGAAATCTGCGCTGCAAAGGAAACCATCAGCAGAACTAAAAGACAACCTACAATGTGGGGAAAAAAATTTTACTAACTACTCCTCAGACAAAGGGCTCTTATCTAGAATATATAAAAAACTCAAAACAATCACCCCCCCTAAAAATAAAGACCTGGTTCAAAAATGGGCATCTGAAATGAACAGACATTTCTGAGACAAAGAAATAAAAGCATCAAGTAAATATATGAAACAATGTTCCACATCACTGGTCATTGGAGAGATGCAGATGAAAATAACACTGAGATTCCACCTCACCCCACAAAGAATGGCTGCTATCAAGAAATCAAACAATAACAAATGTTGGCAGGGTTGTGGGGAGAAAGGAACCCTTCTCCATTGTTGGTGGGAGTGCAGACTGGGTGCAACCACTGTTGAAAATTAATATGGAGATACCTCAAAGAGCTTGGACTGGAGGTTCCATTTGACCAAGCCATCCCTCTGCTGGGTATCTTTCCAAAAGAATTAAAAGAATCATATCACAATGATATATGCACCCATGTTTATTGCGGCACTGTTAGTAATAGCTAAAACTTGGAAACCGCCCATATACCCATCAGTTGGAGACTGGATAAAGAAGATGTGTTTTTTCTATGAAAGGGAATGCTACTCAGCCATAAAGAATGAGAAATTAGAGTCATTCATAGAAATATGGATACATATTGAGGATATACTCCTAAGTGAAATAAATAAGTCACACATGTAAATACTGAATAGTTTCTCTGGTGTGAATAAACTATAATAGTACATAATTTCCCAATGACATAATTGACATTGTGAAGTAGGAAGAAAAGGGCTAAAGATATAGGGAAAGTGGGAAGGGCAGGGGAAAGGTAATCAGGGAAAAGAAAAAAAATATGAAAAATGGAAATAAGGTGTTTGTAAATGGGGAGGGCAGGAGGGGGTGAAGTGAGGGCAGAGACAAGGGGAAAAAATGAGAACCGAGACCTGTCATGTAAAGGTACAAGAGCCCAATAATTAATGTAATTGTATTGTATACCAAAATATACCAAAAAACTCAATGAAACAAAACAAATTAAAAATAAAATCTCCCCTGCTGAGTACATTAATATTGAGCACAAACATCATCCCCTTTTTCTACCTGTTAATGAAGATACAGCTACATACTTCTTCCATAGAAATGTCATTAATTTCCTAAGCACAGTCCTTTGAAATTTGTGCCTATCTAAACAAACCATTGGCTACAGCCTATGTATTGTTATATATTTTCAACTCTGGCCATTTCACCTTTTAAGAAAATTGTATAAGTCAAGCTTCTGTCTTCAGGAGGATTTCTCATTAGCAATCATTAAGGGAGTAAAGCACTCACAACCTGCCTTTACAAAATGGAAAACAAGGAAAATTAAGAATAGGATTTATTCAAGTCTGAAGGCCTGAGAATAGAGTGATAAATTCTAGTCTGAGAAAGAAACCACATAACTCTGAGAACCAATGTAGGAGGACAGAACATGGATATTCCAGATAAAGCAATCATTTTTCCCTTTTGCTACATTTTTGTTCTATTTTGACCTTCAGTGGATTGGATGATATCCACCCACTTTGGTGAGGGTGATCTTCTTTTTCAGTCTACTTATTCAAATGCTAATATCTTCTGGAAACACCTTCACATATACTCCCAGAAATAATACTTTACCACTTACATGAATATCTAGCCTAATCAAATTGACATATAAAATTAATCATCACAGTTGAAAACAGACGTTTAAAGGGGAAAGCTAAAAGTTAGAGGAAAAGGTAAAAGATTGTAAAGTAAGTCAATCTGGAAGTAGTGATGTCTTGAATCACGGTAATTTAGTGGAACCTATTAGTAGTTGATAGTTGGTAACTTTGACAGGCATGCGAACAGGTCATTTAACAATTTCCAGGTGGGTTAAATGGAAATTCTAGGAGGGCTATATGTTGAGGTCTAAGAACGGAAAGCAGAGAGTTGGCAAAAATTAAATTGCAGAAGGCTTAAGCGAATCAATTTTCTTTGTTTTCATTTATTTGTATTGAATTTGTGAGCTCAGAATTCAATTTTTGAGATATGCTAATTTTAAGACAACAGCAATAGCACATGGATATATTAAGATGGGAGTTGGACATGTACATTAGAACTTAGAAAAAGAAGTCTAGGCTACAGATAAAATTTTGATATTAGTTGCACATAGATTGAACCCATGAGAGTAGGGGAAACCATTGCAGGAATGTGTATACATATGGAGGAAAAGTTACCTGAAATCTAAACTCTTTGGTGATACTGAAGGATCAAAGGCAGAAAGAAAACCAAAAACTAAGGAAAGTAACATATAAACATATGTTATATATATATATGCTATGTAAAATGATGCTGATACACCTGACTTTGGATTTAAAATTGGAGGTTTACCTTGTACCCAGCAAGTTTGAAATTAAATGTGTACCAACACCCCAAGAGAAAGGTATTCATTATGTGCTGGTAACATGTATTAATAAAAAATAATATTGAAAAAATTCCCAGTGTCTTGGGAATGGGAAAAGAAAGTAAAGGCTTGTATGAATTTCAAAGAATGGTTTCAGGGAATGAGAGGAGACAGTTTAGAGATGTATTATAAACAATGAATCCTACCAAGACTTTTTTAAACAATGAGAATGATGTCAGTAGCAACAACAAAATATGGAAATATCTGGTGGGGAAACTAAACTAGTATGTTATGTGTGTGTATACATTTATGACAAAAAATACATTTGTAGAATGATAGGGATATTAAACAGACAGAAAACTTTGATGATTTAGAAGAGAGTAGCCAGAACTGCCCAGAGTGAAGTACCTCAGAAGGTAGAATCTCTCACACACTTGAGAATGTTGGCTTAAAAGTTGGGAGAGGAGAGAGCTCATCCACGTTGACAGTGTAGAAGGCACTATATAGTGTGTAGATGAATATCCAATTGTCTTATTTGATTGCTCCAATTTTCTTATGAAGTAAGAAGTAACATCATGAGTTGTGAATGTACTTAGATATGTAAAAAGAACTGTTATCTTTATTATTTTTTTTATCAGTGCCGCTACCTCATGAACTAAGTGTACTTGTTACATAGTCATGTGGTGTATTTCTATTTTGGCATTGCAGAAACCTTTTATGATTACCCTTAGTATGAAATACTAAGAGCATTGCAAGTCATCCAGGTCTAACATATTTTGAATGTCACATTCTATTCATTCTTTCATGCACTCCATATTACAATAACTTGTATATTTCTCAATGTTCAATTATCTGTGGTGTACCATGTATGTGTGCCTTTTCTCGTGGTGTTTACCTGTCCTACAATTCTTTTCCATCTTCTAAAAAACTTAAACACTTGAAAGTTTAGTCTGAATAATATTTCCTTCAGAACATAAAGATGTTTTCTAGACTCCTGGGTGGAATTTACCCAGTAAAAAGATAACATTGATGAAAAATTGTATTTTTCAAAACTGAACCTAGATAGACTCTTGCACAATTTCAGGAGACCAGCTTGAACTTCACACTGAGCAGCCGTTAGATATTGACTTGGCTTATGAATTCAGCTGTTGATTGAAATTATGAGTCATTCCAAGGCCAAAGTGTCCTCCTAATTGTCCGATGAACAGAGATAAACTGCCCTAAGGCAGTGGTCACAATTGAGGTCTCTAATAACAAAGAAGCACTGCAGCTGAGGAATTATGTCTCTGTGCAATCATTCTCCAAGATCAAATGTTAGCTAAAGATGATGCAAGTGGCTCATCAGCTATGATATTGTAGGTTCCTTTTTAGCTGTGACCTGTCCTTCACGAGAAAGCATAGTTACTCCCATTTACAGCCAGGCTCATTACTGCATTAGTTCTGCTGTTCCTTACATCTGCCTTCATGCTTTCTGGGCATGTTGTAAAAATATAAATACTGACTAATCCAATGACCATGGGCTTACCAGGAGAGCTAAGCTCAGATTCTAAACATGAAAGAACTAAGGTCAGGTGGTCTTTAGGCAGGAGAGAGCTGAAGGTCAAGTCATGGCCCCTCAAGTAATAAACTGTTGTTCATTACTCTTTATTCCTTGTTCTTTGAATATTATTCATTCATCCCCTGATGTCCCTTCATCAGGCGATCGGGCATCCCGGTAACTGGTTGGGCTATCAACCCAGCACACGACCTGTTTCAATTTCTTACCCTCTCTAGGCTTTATTTTCTCATCCACTGAAAACAAGATCATGCCCATACTTTTTAAAAGTTAGTGGATTAAAATATGCTATGATAAATGGAACAAAAATGTGACTTTTCTCACCTTCCTTTGTATTTCCACATTCACTTATTATACATCTGAAGTTAATCATTCAACATATTTCCTGAAAATTCAGTACATGGTTTTTGTTTTAGAGTAAGAGGAATAATGAAGGAGTTTCTTAATTACCACTTGATTAAAAATAAAGTTAATATGATTTGAGCATTGTATTTTTTTTACATTATATGTAAGTACTATCATTTTATCTTTACAATAAACTAATAGTCAAATGATGAAAACAATGATTCAGATAATTTAAATATTTATAAAAGTTCATCCAGTTTTTAATAGTTTGGGATATATTTGCATATATATTTACCTCTGATTTGAAAGGCTCTGAGCCTTACAAATGAGGTCTGATTCTGTCTCATATTTAAAGTAGAGAAAGTTATAGGATGGAACAAAGTAAATCAAATCAGTATTTTAGAAGCTGTTATATTATAAATCTCAAATGTGTTGACTCTTTCCATTCATTCATATTACACGGAATTATCCTGTTGAAATAAATGTATACAAATATTCATGTTACTCAATATATAAATAATGTGATCTCAATATTTGTAAACTGATTCCATAGAGAGTAACAAAATTTAAAGCATGTGAGCAGAGAATAGCAAGTCATTACCTATAATTCCATTTCACAAATAAGATCCAAAGGGGTTACCCAAAAAAGTCAAAGGTTATAATTTCAACAGCATGCAAATACATTGTACAAACCTTCACTTAATGTTAACACAATGAACTAGTTTGTTATAAATATTTTTTTCCTGAAATAGTCTGTTAGGGAGGACCAGATCTGTTGTTCAAACACTGCCACCCACATCCATATGTATCATCTTCCCTGCCAATGCTTTTCAGTTCATTTTTTGCTTTGTTTTGTTGTTTTGCTTCGGGCCACCAAGTAGACCTTACACAGCTGATATATATTCATACACACATAGACCACATGAGGAAGAGGGCACATGTGACACAACTTCAGAATAAGTAATTTTAAAGTAGGTGCCATTAGAGGACTTTTATCATATTTCGGGACATTTGAATCTACTGCTATTTAATTAGTAATATAGAGTAAGTCCTTCTAGAATCTAGATAACTAAATGCAAGTAATACATTTTAAAATATGCCAAATTTTCACTTCCTTTTGAAGGAAGTCATTTATTTCCTTGGAAAAATATATCTCTTTTTGGAATAAGTATTTAACTTGAATTTTAGCACATTGTTTTGGCAGTTTATTAAAACTTCAAGTGGGAGTCATACAGATTAGTCTAAATGTCTTATTTTGCTTTAACACTAGATTTTTGTTAAAACAGAACAGATCATTAAATTCATTCATCATTTGACTATGAGGCAGCTGAAAGCCAATATAATCAACACTTGTGGGATATATAGTAATTGAGAGCAACAGTAAAATATGTCTTACGGACTCATCAAGGTGAGAATGAGACATTGCAATACAACTTCTTCCCTGCTAGGAACTGAGCCAAGCTGGAGCAATTTAACAATTTGTTAAGGAGCGCCTTACCTCATTGGCTTTTCCTCATTTTGAAGATGATCGCTGTACCTACACGCATTCCTTCGTCATGGAGTTTCCCTGGATAACACTGATTTGTTTTTACAACTGAATTGGGCTAAGGACATAAATTCCACTAATATTCATAAAATAAGATACAATTGCTAAACTGTACTGTTATGCTTCTATGGCACATTCTATTGCACCTCAAAGTTCATTCAGTGGAAAAATTATGAGGAAAAGGAGAAGATGAATGAAAGAAATTTGGATTTAAAAATTTAAGGATAATAAAATGACAATAATACAAATTTATTCTTCATAGTTTCTCCCAATTGAGATCAGTATATTCTCTATGCCATGGAGCTTTCTCTTTTGGTATTAGAATATCTCGATAAGAATTTTTAAAGTGTAAGATTTTTGTTTTTAAAATAATGAAAATTGTAGTAGCTCATTTTGAAGCTAACACTATATTTATTGTAGTAGGCTAACGTGAAACAAAATGGGAGAATTAATATGTAAATGTTATTTTCAGTCAAAAGACACTAGGGTATTTGTAGTAATGAGTTTTTTACAATAAGTCAAAAAGAAATAAGAAGTTGGAGATTCGTATCCTTGTAAGAGGCACAGTAGTTTAACAGTGCCAAATGCGAAACCACCTGCAGTCAGTCCCTAAATAGAGATCATGTAATATTTATTCATTTGCAGTGGCAATTTAGTTTCAAGAAAATACAATCATTCATCATATTAAGTTTATTATGATTAATTTGAATTTTATTGGATTCCATTTCTGTTTGTATATAATTTGTAAAGGTCTTTTTTTTTAGTTAAGAAATATCAATATATGGAAGTCATATTATTGCAGTTATTCATGTACAAAAATAACTAGTATAATAATATGTATAATTTGCTAGTAACAAAGCAAAATATTTTCTTTAAAGAAAATTCGGTATTCCAAAGAAATATTAAGAAATCATCCTCTATAACACACTTGCCAATAAATCATTTAATATGCTACCCCTTTTGGCAGCAATAAATCTATTAGAAAGCTTCATCTTGACACAATTTTCTAAACAAATCAGTGTTTCAGACAGCTAGGTTTTGTATCTTCCTCTTCCATTTTCTTGAATTTTATTCTTTCCCAATTTTCCTGCCTGATCTACAAATGTCTTTCCATCTTTTTCAATAGCTAGATACTTACTTCCTGTGTAAATTCCTTTGAAGAAGATATTGGGAAAATCAACTTATATGTGCCTTGGACACAAAATTCATTTAGATTATATTGCTCAGTGTGATGATCCATAATTCTTTTGCCAACCTACCACTAAACAAGTTAACACTGACAGAGTTATGGTACATTCATTGTAATATTGTATTAGTCACAGTTCTCCAGAGAAGCAAAAGTAATTGGAAGATAGTTCTGTCTATCATTCCAGAGAATTCTTAGAAGGAATTGATGCAAAGTTGATCCATACACCTCTTTGTGTATAATTCAAAATAAATATATTTTAAAAGAATGTGTTTGTGAGGTGATACAACAATCATCTCATTCTCTCCATTAGTAATTTGTTCCTTTAAAAGTATCAAATATGGAAATCATTTTAAAACTTTTTTCCTTTTTATCCCTTGCCTGTGTTTGAATATTTAGTGAGGACATGGTCTACATTCTAGGAGTTGCGGCACTGTGCATGCACTGTGTTCTCACAGCTAACCCATGGGATTGTGGATTCATTAACTTCTCAAATTCTTATTACAACATTGTGAGCTACATGTCAAATTCAGCCTCACATCTTGAGATCTCTTAAATGAAACAGTAACAAGAATGGAATAGCCATGTTTCTTGAGAAAAAACAAAAGGAAGAGACTGAAATGGCACTTTAAAGAGTCCCAAAAGAGTCTAACTTTACATAGGAGGTAGCATATGGGCTTTGCAGCACATGATGTTTATCTTACCAAAGTCTTCCACAGAGGATCTATTAGGTATGTAAATGTGCAATAACATATCGTTCTGCTTTTGCATTGTAAGGTATGGATTTCTAATTTTTTTGACACAGTTTTATTCCTGCTCCCAACCTGTGGCAATGCTTAAGTGTTACTTCACATTTTGTGGATATGAGAACATGCAATAATTAAAGAGGAATATTTAGGGGAATGTTAGTTTCTTTCAGGATAGATTTTTTAAATATATTATGTAAGTGACCTTGAAGGAACATAGATAGATAGATAGATAGATAGATAGATAGATAGATAGATAGAGGCAGTTACTCATTCGTAAGTACAATTTGATTTGAAAATAATTTACAAGCATGACTTTTACTGTAAAATTTTTCCAGAAATATGTGCTCCTTAAAGGTAAGTTCTATTTGATATTTTCAAAAGATTTTTTATGCCCACTGTTTGTCATAAAATGCCATTGAAATGGATAGGAGGTAATACATATGTTAAGTAGTTGGGTTTAGCCTCTGCATATTGTATGGGTATTTCAAAATATCATGTTGTGCTGAGTGTGGTAGTAAATTTGTGTAATTCCAGCACTTGGAAAGCTGAATCAGAAGAATGACATATAGTAAGTTCAAGGCCAGTCTGAACTATAGTAAGACCCTATCACAACAAACAAATAAAAATTATGTTGTATACCATAAACATATACAAATTTTTACATGCCAATTAAAAATAATGATAGTAAATGCATGATTATATTATAATTTATATTTGGGCTAAGGAATCTTTCATTTAACTTTTCATTATTATTTAAAATAAGTCACATAAATTGGTCCAGTTGAACTATTACATTTTTCAAGGAAATCTGAATGTTGTCATGTTAAAAAAATCAGTAATTTTTTCTAAGAATTTTGTTGTTTCTGAATAAAATATGAAAACACTTTACTTTGCATTGAAAAATGCAACTGAATAGATGTTAAACTTAAGGATACGAGGGTAAATCACAAATTAAGTTGCTTTTTCCTTTTAATGGTGCTGAATTTGTCCATGGAAATTTAACTTATTCTTATGCTATTATTTTATACAGTCATTTAAAGCTAATTTAATGAGCTTCAGGAAAAAAAATGAAAGTAAACATTTACAATTTTTCCTTGAATACTCATCCCTCAGCAATTTATCCACTTATTTTTTAATGATTTTATTAACCTCTGAAAAAACTCACTCATATTTTACTTTTGTTTTTTTCATATAATCCAAAACAAAGAACTACTTCATTCCCTTTTATTATATCACTTTTTCCCTAACACTTTCTGTTCTCCTTCCTTTTTAATTTTAAGAAACATTTTTTCAAATTATTCTCACATTTTGTCACCTAGTTCCTTTGTGATCCCTTTGTAATTTCCAGGTATTTGGTTACATGGGCTGCATATGCTACACAAAACTGAAATCATATACAATCAAACTGTTAATGCAGTACTTTCAGCGAAACACAGTTTTGAATGATCTTGAGCATAATCTGAGGAAAGGGTGATTCATTATTTCACATCAGAAATATTTGCATCGGTGACACATATTTATTCTGAAATTCCAATAAAATGATATTCTTTTCGGCTTCTTGATGTGACTTTGAAAATAAATCTATAGTTTTAACAACTGCATTATATAACAAGACTCAATTATTCCAGGTGGTATTGACTGATGTATTTAATAATGTAATAAAGATGCCAACCATGACAAGATTGGTTAGTTTGAAATTAGAGCAAAATGCCATTTCTTCCGCAAAGTTAGCTAATAAAAAATATTGCTTACCATGTGATGAGACTTGTCAAGTAAATTTATAGTATGCAAAATTTATAAGTTGTCAAGTGTTTCTTTGGAGTTTGGCAACACAAGCAGTTTACAATGTAGTCTTGTTTGTGAAAGAATAAACAGATTGAATAGGGTAAGCTGGCTAGTCAGCAGTATACATTACAAGTGATTAATTGGAAATATTTCATGTTCTCTATACATCTTTTATCTAAAATCTTCCTATTTAGAGAGTTCTGTTTTTAAAATTTATTCTTTATGCTCACTTGCTAGTTTGCTTCCACGATTCAAAGAGATTCTGTTGAAGGGGAAATTAGAGGCTGTGATTCAGAATTCAGCCAATCTAGTCCCTGTGGAAACTTGGCAAGGGATAGAATCAGTTCTTGGGATGCCAAATTTAGTGGCTCTGGGCCAGATGCTAATTCTGAATGCATGGCACACATCACTTTGTGTCTCGATTAAGCCATGTCTGTGAGTCCCATGCAAGCCCAGCAACAGATTACACACTATGCGTGTATTAGTGTACAGGGCATTCCTGATTTAATTCTGGCTTAAAATATGTGACAGAAATTATTTCTTTTATATTATAAATTTCACTTCTTTGAAAAGAAATGAATAAGAAATGTTAATTGACTTTTTATTATCCATGATTATTCCAAATGTTTTTTTCTTGTCCTGGAGTTTTCTGTTTTCCTATCAATTTTAGTGAAATCATCAAGGTGTACTTAGAAAAAACTATCTTTACTTAAATAAACAAATAAGATCAGAATAGCAAAAGAAGAGTATTTTCCTCTCTTGTTTCTTTAGTATGTGCTAGACACAAGGTAGGTATGAAATTGATGTTTCTTAAGCTAATTCAAACATCTTTGAGAAGAATAATAGAGATTATGGAGCAAAATTAAATATCATTGTACAAAACTGATTTAAAATTGTTTTATTTAATTATGTGTATTTTCTTCTTATTTTTACTATTAGGCTGCTTTCTGGTCTACTTACCTTACTATCTTTTTTTTTTTTTTTTTTTTTTTTT
>NW_022900950.1:59584830-59592493 GCF_012274545.1 Fukomys damarensis | reverse complement strand
TTCTTCTTCTTCTTCTTCTTCTTCTTCTTCTTCTTCTTCTTCTTCTTCTTCTTCTTCTTCTTCTTCTTCGTCTCTGTCTTCATCATCTTCGGGGGGATTACAGGGTCACATTTTAATTTCTGAATTTTTAATAGCATTAATATCAATCACCACATGTATGCAAATGGTGTAAAACAAGTACAGGGCTATATTTAATATAAAATAAACATCTGTTTTATGGGAAAACCATATTATTATTCTTTATTGATAGTCATTTGTAAATATTTATCTGTGTACTTCTAAGTTTAAAAACTAAGTGTTTAACAGAATTGTAAAAATGGAAGGTAGAGTCACTGAATGATAGAAGACTGCTGTGCTATCTTAATATACTTAGTCTTGAACTCTGCCAACTTACTTGATTTTCAGCTCAGATCTAAAAACAAAAACAGAATAATCAGATACAGCTGGCACTGTAAGTAACAATAAACCATAGAATTTTTGTAAGTATTGTCTGAGAGCTTCGTAGAAGTCCTTCTATCAATACTAATAATTTAAAAAAGAAAAAAAAATCTATGTATGAGAAACTCTGACCTTTTTTCAAAGAAAAAACTTCATTAAATAATTGATTTTTTTGCATATTTTTTCTGTAGCTTTCTTCTTTCCTTACTATGTTCCATTTTAGTGCTTTTTAGGAATCTTAGTATTTAGTTACCGTTACCCTTGGATACTTAAAAGAGAAAGGAGAGTAAAAGGCAAGGACAAAATTAGAAACTCTCTTTGAATTGTTCGCTTTTATTCCAGCCAATCTTCTTCTGTGTCTGAAACAATGTTTCCTTTTTTGGAATTACGAGAGAGAGAGAGAGAGAGAGAGAGAGAGAGAGAGAGAGAGAGATTTAGAGTAGTCTCATCATTACTGTGAAATATGCAACAGCCTAAGGAAAACAGAAATGAAACAGAAGAAATTTTTGAAGCATGGTTCAAAAATTATGTTTTCATTCAGCCCTGGCTGGTTTGACTCTGAGTGGTCTGGCCTAAAGGGTGACTACTGTGGTCATATACAATGGAGATGAGATTGGGGAAGCTTGACATCTCTGAATTTATTTATTCTACTAGTGTAATGCTAGCCACCTCCTGTTTTTATTATACCAATTTACTGCCAGCCATTTCCTGTTTTCATTAGACCATTGTAATGCTAGCCTCCTACTGTTCTCATTAGTGCAGGACTATGTAATGGCAGCCACCTCATGTTTTCATTATAACAGAGCTGTATGGGGCCAGCTGCCACTTGTTTAACTTTACTGGGAAGCATTTGACCATAGACTACACACTTCTATAAGCTAGTTGCAAACAAGGTAAAAATATCAAGGGCTCTTGGTTAGAGGTAATGCATAAAGGACTTACTGAGTATTACACACAAGAAATAGACTTGCTAATAATGACTAAGAAATTCTTGCTCATATTGACTAACAAATTCTGGAAATGTTTTCTATAATTTCTCTGAGAAGAACCTTCAACAAGAATTTGAAGTTATATATTGGGGTTGTGTGTAGATAGATTTATTTCACTCACTTACAACGTTCCATTGCAATAACAGAAAAAATTCATTGAGAATTTAGTATGGGTCCAAAAGGGATATTTATAAGCATTTTATGTATTACAACATTTTTTCCTTGCAACTGCCATAGGAGTTATTCTTAACATTCATATTTTATAAATGAAGAAACTGAAGCACATCTTAGTTATGTTATGCACGGGATGGCAAATTTCCACCACTAGGGCCAAGTAGTATTTCAGCTTTGTGAAATATTCGTTTTTTTTTTTTTTTTTTCTTTCCTGACATCTCAGTGCTTTAGCTGGAAAACAGCCAAACAACTATATGTAAAAGAAATAGTAATGGCTGGCTTTCAGAAAATCTTCATTTACAAAATGAAGCTGGGACTTAACTTTGGCACAATGGCCACACTTTGCCCACTCATTGAAGGGCATGTGTCCTGATTGGAGTGGTCACCCAAATTTAGATTCCAGCTCAGGTAGTTCAGACACATAGTTTATAACACAGTTAGCAACACGGCTAGTAGTTATAGTGCCACCTTCTTCTTTCTGCAACTTTGCAACTGAAAATACTTCAACTCCTACTCCTTTGTTAACCTTCATTGCACAATGAAAAAAGCTTTTTAAAGGGAAAAATGACTTATTTATGTACCTTAAATATTTTCCTAAATTCTTTTTTGGGGTGGGTACCAGGGATCAAATTCAGGACCTTGCACTTGCAAGGCAGGTAGAAGAACCACTGAGCTATATCCCCAGCACTTCTGTTTAATTCTTTATATTTTGTTTGTTCCCTACTTCTTTTATTTAGGAGACACTTAAAATTCTTCATTATTAACCCAACTATGAATGAAATTAATTACTGGAAATTCAGTGTATTTTAGGCTATGGGTTAAAAATCAACTTTTGAGTATATTTTATACTAACTTTTTTCTTTTATACAAATTTTATAGAATAAATTTTTAATTTATTACTTTATCACTCTCAGATATCTGCACTGTTAACTTTGCTGAACAGCATAATTGACAGATGTGTGTAAATTTGTTGAAATGATTAAAAGCTGTTGAGAATTGTAACCTGTCAATGTTCCCTGGGAAACACATTCCTATCCATCTGTTAAGAGACTCTCTAAATCACTGTAATGAGTCACCTTTAAAATGGCAGCTGTCACCTTAGGATTTGAATCTTGAAGCAGGAAAAAGAAATGCACATATAAAATATTGCATGTGCTTCGAAAAACAGGAGGAGATACATCCTCAGATTCTACTCTTGGAGGAATAAGAAAGCAATGTTTTGGTATGTTAGTCTGTGATCTATAGAGTTTGGACCCTCGTCGGTTTAAGGCCAATGAAAGTCAGGTAACAGAAGTGTTGTAAAGTTTAAATCACTCTGTGTCTGCATGTAACTTCTTATTAGTCTAAGACTTCTCAAAACGAATACACCCTCGCAGTGAACTTAGTATGACTTAGCATCGCCTGTGGAAATGACCTTTATTGAACTGTAATGACAGAGAAAGAGAGAGAAGAGAATCAGAGGAAGAAAAAGAATGGGGGGCAGAGTTGACATTTGCTTTATCCTGAAAGTTAAACTCACTGTTGCTAATGGGTAGGTGAGATGCCACTAACATTTGTGTGTTTTGTTTGTTTGTTTTGTTTTTTAAGTTTATGTCTTCTTTCTTAATTTCGGTGTTGTATAAGAAATTGGGCAGGTGGTGACATAAGATTTGCTGTGAAATGAAATGCACATTCCACCATGCAAACAGATCATTAGGAAGTAAATTAGCTTGAATGGTACTAGTGAATCACAATTATACTGCTTTTTAATATGAGAACACATGCACAAGTTTGTATGTGTGCTGGACGGTTACTGAGTGTCTTCATAAAAGCCTCTGCTTTTCAAAGTGGCCCTGGTGTGCACTATGTTATATAATAACTTTTATCTTTTAACACCTTTAGTGGATATTTTAGCACTAAAGAAGTCCAATCTCAAATGTGGATTATCTGTGGTAATTTCTATTTATATTAATTGGCCTGTCAGTGCACAGACTTTCAACTTTGCCATTGGAGTTCTTGTCACCCTTTTATCTCATTACCATTATTATTTTAAAACTAGAGTCATTCCAAGTTCAAATTCATGAAATGTGCTTTGGAACCGCCTACCCTGCATTACAGATGGGTAAAACAGAATGTGTCAAGAGAAATAAAACTTTTAAGGAACCATTTGCCCTCACCTTCACCTCCCCTCATTTAGAAAGTCAGTCTGACAAATTTGGCATTTCATGTATTACTTTGAAAGAATTAAAATCAGTATTTATAGTTGGAAGGTGTACAAGAGATCAATGGAAACCTTCACTCTATGGTGTCCAGCCTTATCTATGGCCACCTAGCTTCTGCGCGACCATCGCCACTTCTTGATCTATCACCCGCTTCTCACCATCGCCTTTCTAGTGTCTGGTCTCCGTACATCTCTAGGGTCACGGTACATATAGATTCCACCTGCACTCTAAGGACAAGTGGCTTTAGGGTGGGGGCTAAGTTAGCCAATTAACTTAAAAGCCGGATCACTGAAACAGTTCCAGAAGCAGCTTCTTCCCCCTCCCTTTGGGAACTGACTGGTAGGGAATTCTGTTCTATCTGACTGCTTTACAGCATTGGCTTCAAATGTCCTTCACAGGAATAAACAGTCATTCCAAATAACACCAGTCCGTTCACTCCGCGGAGATTCTTTTGTTATATGTGTTAATGGTAGTGTCTACAACCAGATATTACTCTGGACAGCTGGAAGACACTGGCCTTACTGACAGTCAGAAGAATATATCCATCAGAAGTTGGCAAAAAGTTATTAATACTAAGGAACTTTAAATAATTTCCTGAGACTCCTCTTTAAATTCTTAAGAAAATATGTCGAGTCTCTTAACTTTTGGCACCAAATATCCCCCAGTATTGTTTATTCCCCTATGTTAAGCACACCTCATCTAAGGTAGGAGTTCTCAACCGGTGCATTAATGAAATAAATCTTTGTTATTGGTGGCTAACCTAATTGCTACCTACTAGATACCAATATCAAAAACCTGCCTAATCGCCATGTTTTATCTGATGCCTTTTCAAAATAGCCCTGGGGTGTCTAAACTGCCCCTCACGGGGAACTGCTAATCTAAGATCATTGTTCTTTATGAATAATCACCAATTATAAACTTCTGTATGTACAGTCTGTTATGGGCATACTAAAACGGGACACCTTTATGAATCCAAGGTGCCTGGGAAAATAGACACAAGCAATTTTTTTAGAATGGAATTAGCCTACCTATCAGAATGTACAAAGTAGATTCCAGGAGATTCTTGGAGAATCAAGGATTATTAAAACATCACTATATCGATGATGAAAACAATCCACACCCTTGATTTTTCACCTTTGTTGTGTCTTTTGCCTCTTAAAGCACATGATTACAGATTTTAAAGGAAGAATTATTTCTGAGAAGTTGGAAACATACACACAAATCCTCTGCTGATGGCTTAAATCTAAGGATTTAAAGATTCAGCAAAGTTGGCATTGCCTCTAGATAGTTGGATCTTATCCAAGAACAAGGTGCTATTAGGCAGCATCTTGTAAAGAATGGATCACCAGGCAGCAACAAGCTGTTCTAGTGTTATTTTCCTGAATGCACAATCAGTTTGGCATGCCTTCTGCAGAGCTCTCCAAACTGAGAGCTAATTCAGGTGTCTTTCTGTTTCGTCTTCTTTAAGATAGTGGTTCATGTGACATTTCCTAATCTGTGCATTTGATGCATTCCCAACTTGATATAACCCACCTTTTCAACCATTTTTTTCAACTCTGTGCAACTTTCTAATCAGAAAATATCCTGGTTTTATTTAAATGGCTTTGCATACATTGTCCCTCTCTACCTCCAGAATACATTTCCTATAGGGTTCTGTTGCCAAAAACCTGTCTCACCTTAAATGTTCAATTCGTATGCAACTGTCTCCAAGAAGCTGTTAGTACGGATTACCCTCCCCCCCAACAGCTGAAAATACTCCCTGCCCTTTCTCCACTTCTATAAACTGCATTTTGGGAACACCTCCATTTTCCAGTATGTTCCAAACTGTATAGAAAATAATGTTGAGTAAAATAGGGATGCCATAGTGTTAGTAAGAAAAGAGCTAGAAAAGCTATATTTGATCCATTCATTTATTTCTTTTCTTTCTCTGAATTATGAAAAGGTAGTACACTTGGACAAAATGAAGTAAATGATGAATTATATATAATATTTGAAATTTGGAGATGATTAAGAAAAAGGTGAAGGCTGAGAAATCAAAAATAATCTCAGAGGATCTTTTATCTTCAACCAAATCCAAATATTTAACGTAATGAGATCTTCAAATGAGGATTTCTTAATACAGAGGAACTGGTGGTACTACAGTGAGATGATTCACTTTCTAATCATTTAGTCAACCTTTCAATCAAGTAGTTAAGAACTCCGAAAGAAATACTTTTTCCTAAACTCCTTTATCCTAAAATATTTTTCTTTGTATGCCTCCTGCTACAAATCATGCATTTTATCAACTTTAAAACTTCCGGAGGGTTGCATCTAACAATTGCTGATAATTTTCCTAGGGGTTGATGAAAGTGGTTTGTAGATTCTCGACCTAATATAATTATCACTATAAATCCTCCCTAATTCCACAAGTATCTATAACAGGTGGGCATATAAGGATTATTTTAATGAATAAATGAGAAAGATAACATGATATTTAGCTAATATGAAGATAAAGTTAGGGAATGAAGGTAAAAATAAGAAAATAACCCCATGGATGATAATAAACACTATGTAATGTCTAATTAGTACTATTAATGAAAGTTATACCTGGAAATCAGGCTTTTAAAAGAAAAAAATTAAATGTTCAAAATTCTTGTCTGAAATTGAATTGCCAGGTTTAAGACAGTCTTTAACTTGCAGGAATAAGGAAGAATAATGTCAAACTATGATTTAACACTGTTCAAGGAGTAGTGCAGAGACATTTAACAGATCAATATAATGAATCACTATTACATATACTGTAATTGAGATTACCAAATATAAAAGATTTAGAATTGCAGGGACATTAAAATTTATTATCAAACTACTTACGGATATGATTTTCTGTGAGTTGTGGGAGATAGGCACTAAACAAAATTTTAGTTGTTTCAATTCAGACAGAACCAGTCCAACTTCACTTTTGACTAACCACCTTACAAATGACTTGGGTGACAGCTACAGTCTTTTTTAGCTGATCACTGAGTTAAGAATAAAATATTTCTCCTATATGTGTGAAGCAAGTCAAACTGTTATTTCTTCATTAACTATAATTGTACTGTTTAAATTACTTTCCCCTTTATTTTTTGATACTGGTTTTGAAATACTGATTGTCTTGACTTTTTATATGCATATTATTTCATATGTATGGATGCAATTTTATATATTACTAGATTTTTATGATTTTAAGAAGTTATTTAGCAATCTTCTATTACATTACCATATGACAACTTCATAATATAAAGGAATTCAATAAAGTCTATACGACTGCTTTCAAATGAGAATATACGAAGTTCACAAGAAAACACTTCTGCTCCATAGTATTTTTTAAAAGAGCATATCTTCTTGCTGCTTTTACTTCTTTGTATGAGAAATGTCTGTTCATTTCGGATGCCCATTTTTGAATCGGGTCTTTATATTTGGGGGGACTGATTGTTTTGAGTTCTTTATATATCCTTGATAATAGTCCTTTGTCTGAGGTACAGCTGGTAAAATTTTTTTCCCACATTGTAGATTGTCTCTTAGTTCTGCTAATGGTTTCTTTTGAAGTACAGAAGCTTTTTAGTAATATGAGATCCCAGTTGTTGATTCTTTCTGCTAGTTCCCGTGCTATTGAGGATTTGTTCATAAAGTCTTTTCCTATACCAATGTCTTCCAGAGTTCTGCCTAACTTACCTTCCAGCAAGTTTAATGTTTCTGTTTTAATATTTAGATCTTTAATCCATTTGGATTTTAATTTAGTGCATGGCGAAAGATAAGGGTCTAATTTTAATCTGTGGCAGGTTGACATCCAGTTTTTCCAACACCATTTATTAAAGAGGCTATCTTTCCTCCACTGAGGATGGT
>NW_022900950.1:59567998-59584683 GCF_012274545.1 Fukomys damarensis | reverse complement strand
ATGGAATATTACTCAGCCATAAAGAGCGAGAGAATAGATTCATTCATAGGAAAATGGATACATATTGAAGATATACTCCTAAGTGAAATAAATAAGTCACACATGTGTAAATACCAAATAGTTTCCCTGGTGTGAATATTCTGCAACAATGCATAAGATTCTAATAAGATTACTGACATTTAGAAATTTGAAGAAAGGAGCTAAAGGTGTAGGGAAGGTGTGATACGTAGGGGAAGAACAAAAAGGGAAAAGAAAAAAAATGTGAGAGAATGAAAAGATGAAAATAAAGTGTTTGTAGATGGGGAGGGGAGGAGGGGGTGATGGGAGGGCAGGTGTAAGGGGAAAAAATGAGAATCAAGACTTGCCATGTAAAGGTACATGATCCCAATAATGAATGTAACTGTACGGTATCCCTAAAATGTACCAATAAACTCAATAAAATTAAAAAAAAGAGCATATCACCAACATCTTGAAACATTTTATAGACAGTAATGAAAACATGGGCGTACTTCTTAAGATATTTTTTTCATTTTCTTGGATACCAAAAATGAGAATCAAGACTTGCCATGTAAAGGTACATGATCCCAATAATGAATGTAACTGTACGGTATCCCTAAAATGTACCAATAAACTCAATAAAATTAAAAAAAAGAGCATATCACCAACATCTTGAAACATTTTATAGACAGTAATGAAAACATGGGCGTACTTCTTAAGATATTTTTTTCATTTTCTTGGATACCATAAGCCTTCTCTATTTTCCATTTATAATTAATATAAGGATGAACAACTCTAAAGCACAGTATGTGAATACCAATTGAAAGGGGAAAGCAAGATCCTAGAGAGCTAAAATGTTAAATACAGCAAGATTTCAGAATTCATAAAATCTCGAGAAAGAATCAAAGTTAAAAATTTAGTTCAGGGCAGAGTATCAGGTTTTGTAGTTAATTGCCCTTTGGATCAGCGCAGTGGCCTATTTAAGCTTGAGAATCTTTAATTATGTAACACCTTGATAATTTTTTAAAATGTGAATTGAAACGTTTTCTAAAACTAAAACTTATACTATTAGTTTAAGTTTTTGCAATTATTCTACTAGTTAGCCCGGATGACACCTAGTGCACTTATATATATATATAGATATATATAGATATATATATGCTTTCCTGCATGCCAATTATTCTTTTAAACTATGGTTTGTATAAGATGAGCAAAATAAGAATCTTAGATTTTCTTTTATAATCTTCAAAAAATGTTTGAAATAATTTAACTGAGTCATGTAACATCATAAAGCTAAATTTTTAATACAATTCATAATCAAAATTTGATCTATTAGAATGCCATATTTAATGTGTATATGAAAAAGAAAATAAAACAAATAATAAACTCTCCTCTCGAAGTGAAATGTACTTTTTGAGATAATAGGTGATAAGCCAGTCTGTGATACAGAGTTTTATGCAAACATGTCCAAAAGTAGCTAATGAATAGTTTGAAGATGATCCACTAAGTGGTACACCTATTTCTATGTCCCTCATTAATGTCACAGTTAGCTTTCACAATTATTATTCTTTATATTCTACAAGGAACTGTCAAATAATTATATCTTGTGGGCACGCTAATTTATTTTAAGTTAAACATTTCATTGACATGGAGTAAGACTGTAATATACTTTGCACTTCTCATTTCCTCCTAATTGTGACATGGTCACATGGGCCTCTTTCCTTGACTACTCTCTCTAGACTGTGGTCAGCTAGTTCAGGTGACTAAATTAACAATTTGGTCTCCCGAACAAGTAAAAGCAGTGAATTGCACAAAATACATGTAGTGTTTGCTTATCTTAATAACGAAATTATTACGATTATGTAAAAGTGATAGTGTTAAAGATGTCAATTCTTACGTTAATATATATTACCATGTTACATAAACCTCAAGTATTCTGAGAGTAAAATATAATTGACTTAGTTCTTTTCTCTACCTCAGGATCCTTCTTCAGTACGGGCACCTAAATCGTGCTCAGTGGAAAAGCAAAGGCTGTCAAAAAATGAACACAATAATGAACAGGTAAGTTACTTAGTTCAAGCCAATAAATCTAACCAAGTAAGATCTTAAAATGGAAATGCAACGCACTTGTTTTGATCCATTGTACTGCTATAAGTAAAATAAAATTTTAAAATTTAAGCATGCAGTATATTATGTTACTTTGGGATTTAGAAAATGTCATCCACTGTAAATTAGGGAGCAGAAATATAGGATGTGTGGATAAGGGAAACAAAAGAAAAACAATCAAAATCAATATATAAAGACGAATGTGTCTTAGAATTTACTTGACTTTAACCGGGGCACAATTCTTTTACTCTTTATTCCTATGACGTATTAGTTCAAGGCAAATACAGAGAAATGCAGAATATTTGTGGACTAGTAGGACAAAATTATCATTTTAAAATACCATAATAAACATATGTGTACTTTAAAATGCCATTTACAAATATCTCCTTTCATCACTCATGCAGTAATATAAGAGGTTGGTAAAGTGTCATTTCTGAATTTGTCTAGGACCATGTACCGAATTATTGTCACATCAATTATACATTTTAAAAGGCCCAAGGTTTATTAGGCTATGATTTCATGTTAATTATTTCACTAGCCCACTTATCCAAGATATCTGATATCCTGTAGAGTGACATTCTTAAGTAAAATTTTTTTACAAATCTCATTTTACTGGCAAACTGATAATTATCAAAAATAGCTGTGATGCCATACTTCACTTTCCAAAGTAATTAAAATCCAGGTCATTGTGGTATGCAGTATACAAAACATCACTTCTGTGTTAATGAATTCAAGGGAAGGCAACACCACTATTAGTAATAGCTTTTTATTCGGAGTCCTCATTTTCCAGATAGGTCACATTAAACACAGCCATTAAACGATAGCGTTGAGATAAATCCATAAAATGTATGCTGCTTTTGTTGCTGTTGTTGTCCTTATTCACCAATCACTTGGTGCAGCTAAGAACCTGATGGAGTGATGGGGCTGATAAATGGGAACAGCTAACCTGCAAAACACTGGGGCCAGGAAAGTCAGACTTTAATCAGGTCTCATTCAATCACACTTTAAATCAGCACATCTTGATAGCCGAAACACTCATTTAAATTAATGTTCTGATAAAGGCTGTCTGTTGTCAAAAGAATATAATTAGACAATAATGAGTGGGCATAGATTATGCCAGACCTCTGTCTATTTGTTGACCTCAGCAAGTTGTATGCCATTAGACAACAAACAGCTTTTAACCTGGTTCTAATAAAGTATCCTGCTCTATTACTACATGACTTTTTTCACGGCGCCATTTTTTAAATTGAGCAGTGTCTAGATCCTTTAAAGGGAAGTCATGTTTACAAGATCTCAGCTAATTTGGGGACATAAAATAAGTAAATTTCTCCACCAGGAATTCAATTTGTTTATGGAATAGGATTTTTTATGCTGCCTGTAATAAGATAAACATGTTAGGTTAAGAAACAGTGTGAAATAATTCTTTGAAATTGCATGATACGTCTCTTTAATGTTTACTTTGGTATAGATATAACTAACACTGATTCTTACTACTTTTAATTGTGATGAAAGAATTTTCATCATTGATATCTGATAAAAATTATTTTTTTACTGATTTTTAAAAAATTTTTAGCTCACCATAAGCATTTTTTAGAACTTTGGATTTTGTACTAAAATTACCATAAACAGATTTTTCTGTGCTTGACTTCAGTTGCATAAGAATCTAAAAAATAAAGGAGTATCTTTTTTTTTTACTTTGAATGTGTGACTTTTTTGAGGGAATAGTATTTGAAAGACGTAAATTAAGATTTTTTTCACATTCAAAATTATGCTGAAACTCCTCCAAAACTCACAGATTATGCATCATCCATTAGAGCAATTGCTCCCCAAAGGTGTGATTTTGGCATCTCATGGGCTTCCTGGGAAGCCAAGCACCAGAGGTTTGTGATAAAGGCAGTTGCCAGGGAAATGAATAAAAACAAGATTCCCTTGACTATAAAAGCTTAGAGTCCTGACTGCTGAATTACCACCAACTTGTAAATAAATAATCACTACTAAATACAGATAATGTGTTAAGCAGCTAAAACTAGTAAATCACTGGTGACAGGAAGCCTAAAGGTAAATTCCTCACACATTGGCACAACCAATTTATAAAATCTTATGGTGTTTGGATGTCTTCAGACAAATATGAGAAACTGAACAACTGGTTACTTAATGTTAAGAATATTTTTAAAATATACCTCACTCTCTTTGTTGATTTCATTTACATACTGCTTTAGGTTTTACTAATGGTTATCTGTCTAGTAAGAGAGAGGCAACAATAAGACTAAATGGAAATCAGTTTTCCATCAAATTTCAACTATCAAGCTAAACCAACCTGTAGTCTCCTGGCAAAATAACATCATATAACAGAGACAACACATTTCAGATACATAAATTGTCCAAAATATAGAGCGTCAATTAGGTTTCACATGTACAAGATCCCTTCTTTTCTAATTTAAACATTTACTAATAATAAAAACCAAGAGTAGAGCTTTGGAAAGGCTGTTACTAGGAACCAAATACAGTTCTCAAGAGAATAAGGCTGATGGGAGTTGTCCATTCTTCTCTCCCAAAGCAATTTTGCAAACAAGATACAGTCTGAAATCTTGATATCAGAGATGGAAATATTTTCAGCAGAATTTTTTGAGGTTTAAAATTACAAAAACTTAATTTAGTTCAATGTTTTTTTTTTTTGCTTTTGCTTTTGCTTTTGTTGACAATATAAGGATTGTATGATATTTATGCTGTTTCTACACTGGCTTGGTGGCCAGAAAAGAAGGCACAGGATTCTCCACCAATTTGCAAATAATACATTTTTTTTCTGCTCCAGTGCACAAACAGCCTTTATTTAACTCAGCACCACATTGTCTAAGTTATGGCCTCAAAACCATTAGCCATGAAGGTGTAAAATGCCAAAAATTTTAAATGCTGAAGGAAAATGTCAATCAAGGCATTTTCCCATCTGCTACTACTTCTGCAAGTGCTAATTTTATTTTTCCCAATTCCTGAAATTAGAGGTTTCTTAGCCTCATATAGAAGAAAGTTTGAAATGTGCTAAATGTCACAAGGAAAGGTACAACCAAATGATGGACTAGAAAGTGTATTGTTCTCAAAGGACACCAATAAAAAGAGGCAGAGGAGCAGTGTTATAAGGAAAAAAAGACTTTGTTAAGACCCAGAGCTCTTGAAAAACACTGTACAATGCAAGTAACCAGCGCTGGTACCACACATGCATTAATGCATTTTTCATGTTTTTAAAATATAATGGAAAGACACTTCTGAATCACTTAAGATACTTTTGAGAACCAACCAATAACATGATATCTACATAGGCAGAAGCCTTATGGAAAACAACGTGAAGAAGTTTCAGGTATTGGTACAAATGTAGTTCTTATGATTTAGCATGACTTTAATAAAAGCTTCTACAAGGACTTGCACAGAACCATGACTGACGGATGTATTTTTTGACCTTTCAGTTAGCTCCATCAGCTCACTCAAACACATTTTGAACAGATTATGTACTGTAGTACTTGGTAGACTATACATTAAACAAGAGACTTTGCTCTGAGGCACTGCTTCCCACGCTCCATGGGGAAAAGGAAGCAGGAAAAAACAAAACTCATAGAGTTCGACAGCTACCGAGGCAACACTTGCCATTTACAATATAAGCCCAAATATTTTTGCAACACAACTATATATTAATTTAATAAAATACACAATATAGCTCTTATACACTCAACAATTTGGCTCATATGCACGGAATCTGCAATAAATCAATAAAAATATGTCATTTGATGTAAACACATTGAATCTTCTTACATTTGCACATTTAAATGGTCATGTGATTTGTGTATGTCTAAGACATTTTCACTTTCCTGAGCTATTTTAGTGTCCACAAACGAATACAACATATTGTGTTAATTTTCTCTGACTATTACCACTCAATGGTAGCTATTGTTCAGAATATTTGTATGTCAAATTTAAAACCAACCAATTATTTATATATTTGTTGGACACTAAAATGCTAAATAGGCATTTTAAATCTTTAAATTTTCTTCTCCTTTAATGAAGTAAATTAGTCTACGTGTGTGCAGGACAAAATGGACTATTTCTTTTTACATTTAACTTTTATACGACATGAGGCGTCTTACAAATGATCAAGTTTTTTTTTTTCTTTTTTTTTTTTTGTTTTTGTTTTTGACTAATGATATGGAATGGTCTTTGTGTTTATATGTGTGGCAGGTAACTTTATACAGAAATGTTTACCACAAATATGTGTTAATGTTTGGTGTAGCTTGGACTACTGCAAGGTCTTTTCAGGACTTTGAGTAGAAGCCTGTGATGACTGCTAGAGCTCCACCACAGATCACAGATGACGACCCTGCTTTGTATGGGTTGATAGGTAAACAGTTAAGTCAGCATAAATCGCGGAGCACAGTCTTAGAGTGATCAGAATATTTCACTTCGCACACTGCGTACCTTCCTAACAGATTGTCAAAAGGTAAGTGGCATACTCATCTTCCTTTTTCTTTTCTCCTTTTCTTCTCTTTTCTCTTTAACATCATTAATTTTGTCCTTATATAAGTTTGGTTGAAACAAAACCATTGTTATCTCTGAAAAAAGAAACAACAGTGAAAAGAACATACTTGTGGGCACTTCAGATGTTCACTAAAAGCCGTAAAGCAGCATTGGTCTTTCTTCCTCTCTGTGAAATGGGTTGTCCCCAAGAGTAATCATTCTTCAATCAACAGAAGAGACAAGAAAATGCCAATGCTTTCCCTCCACGCTCTGTCTCTGTCTCTCTCTGTCTCTCTCTGTCTCTCTCTGTCTCTCTCTCTCTCTGTCTCTCACTGTGTCTGCTCTCATTTTCTCACAGCCACCGGGTCATTCCCACGGCAGTCCTTCAAAAGCTTATCAATTTCTCTCACAACTTCCTCAGCATCCACCGAATCTCTGCCCAGATCCCGGCTGGAATGGTCAAGCTGCTCCAAGACAGCACCCATCTCATTGGAATCCCGGCTGGCTCTGGAATGCACATCCGCGAAGACCCTTGCCATCTGATCGGAGGGCATGAAGGGAGGGTCTCTCTGTTGCTTACTGGGTGACAGATACTGACTGTCAGTGGGCAGGAACTGACCACCTGCCTCGGCCAGGGCTCCTTGTTTTGCTTCACAACCTTCCAGGGAGCTTTTTGTTGAGGTGCAAGGCTCAATGCAGGCCTTGGTAGGGCTGCTTGATGCTGAAGGGACCTCTTGGAGGAGAGGGCTCAGGGCACGTTTGGCTTTTAAATAAGGTTTAACATTGGCAATGAGAATAGTGTGCTCTCTCTTGTCTTTTCCGAATGTACAAAAAGTCTTTTTCCCAGTGGGATTCACAGTTTCATAAGTCTCAGTCTCAACATTAGCTTCAACTGTGGGTACAAAGAGATTTGTGCGGTAATCTGCGTTGTCAGCCTGATTGGCTGCAGGGAACTGTGGCATCCAACACCTGTCAGAATGACCAAGCACTCGGCATTCATCTGTGCAATTAACACACTCATCTGGTTCTGCAAAACAAAAGAGAAAACAGCAAATCCAATCATTAGAGTTTCCTTTGAATTTCTACTGAAGCTGTGATCAGCTCTCAGTGGGCTGGCTGGACCTCTGTTCTCTTAATTAAAAAGGAAAAGAAAACAATAATTAAAACATTTCAGGATGGTTGCATAAACCTGCTGGCTGAGACAATGGTTTTATTTAAGTCTATTCTCTAGATATTAACGAATTCCCATAGCCAGGGAAGAAGTAAAAAGTGCCCATTGGAGAATCATTCTCAGTAGAATAGAGCATCATCGTAATCTAATCTCCTGGGGATATCAGTTAGTCTTTGTTCTGTAGATCCCATCCTGCAAAGAGAGGACTTCAAAAAGGATTACTAGGATTAATTTTTCAAATCCAATAATGGCAATAACTGGACTGTAAACTGCCGGAACAAGTCCTAAACCACTTCTTAAAAGTTTCTTATCCTTATTTCACTCATTATTTTTATTTTGGTGACAGTCATGAAATAAAAGTTTTCTTTTCAAAGCCTGCTTTTCCTATAGAGAGTGACAAATGGAATTTTCTATCAGAATGTATTATGAATAAGCTTTTCAAAAAGTACACATTCCTATTTTATTAGATAACATATGGATAGTGTAATCAGTTTTTTTCACTTCAGCTTTTGCTTGTGGTTTAAGTAGACACCAAATGGATTTATTCAACAGGTATTGTTTAGAATAAATGACAATTCATGGTATTCTATTTTAAGCTATAGTGCTTTCTGTGAGTTTTACGTTGTTCCTTTACCAATAGACGTAAGGAACATCTATATACAAAGCTTTCTTTAATAATGCCTTTTAAAAGATGTCAGATGAAGAAAAATGAAAGAAAATTCCATCATTATGACAAGGCTGCATATCTCCATTGACCCCAATATTTTTAACCATAACTTTGAAGCATACTTTCCAATTCTTCCTTTCCAGTATAAATGGTTGTTTCCATCATGTTTAATGCTGCTTTTTAAAATCAGGGGCTTTTACTTTCAGAAAAAGGTATTTACAGTTTACCTCCATGTAATGGGAATATAATTCCCTACACATTTAGGAGCCTTGAGGATTGCCTTTTAATTGATGTCAGATGATCTCTACATGTTTAGTATCCTGTGCAAGGAAAAAGATCTGCATAAAGATATATGAAATCAAATAGAAAATGTAACAGCACTGTTAAATTTGCACGGTTAAGTTTTCAAAGTCACACATAAAAATAAGTTTGATTTAAAGCCCATAATTAATCTCTCATCAGAAGGGAAAATGAAAAACAAAACAAAAACAAACTTATAACATAGTTTATTTCAAAAACTTTTAGCAATAAAACAATTTCCTATGAGACTAAACTGGTTTACAAATCAAAATGATGTCTTGACAGACCAAAAATATGGTATTTCATAGCAGGTAACATTCACTCTTGTGAAATGTTAAAAAGTAAGTAGCTTACCTCCATTTGAAATTTGTCATTATTAAAAAGTATTTTCCTGTGAAAGAATGAAATATTCACTCTTATGTGTATTATGTAATGCAGGCAAGAATGCTGAAAACTAATCTCAAACTGATTTATATATCTAAATTCACACACCATCTATGACTGAGAAGGCTGAAAGAGGAACAAAAACAACCTCTGTTCCTCAAATATAACATCTGCGAACCTTTCCTATACATATAAGTTAAAATCTGAGATGAAACTTACTTTAAAATATTAGAAAAATTCTCCATCATTATCTATTTTCTTTACCTACTGTGAGTGGAAATCATACAAACTATCCTTTTTTATATTTATAAGTGTTAAAAACAATAATATGAATTTTTTCAACTAACTTTATACTTAAAAAAGATTACAGAAAACTTTATATCCTATTTCATGTGTTAGTACTTCTTCATCTTTTAGAGCTATAATGTTTTTACTTGAATTTATTTACAACCAATATACTCACTTTGCAATATGCAAACATATTTTTACATGCCAGTATTGACTGGACTTCAGTTATTTGGATAGCCAGCACTGAATGAATTCATTATAAATTTTAGAATTGAGAAAAAGAGAGACAAATGCAAACATAAGTAGAGTATAAATCAACCTTGAACTTGAAACCACCAACATGAAAGCATCGTTTTCACTTCACTGCTAAAAATCTGCAGCTTTTTACTTGACTTCTCTATGTCATATCCAGGGAAGCAAATTTTGAGTATTGATTATGATGCATTTCAAACTGTTCACCTTGTGATTAGTCGGTAGTTTTGACAACAGCAGTTCACAGTCAGTGAAAACATAATCAATAAACACTTTTATATAAACAAAAGAAACCATGAGCACAAAGTGAACTGCCAAGGGTCAAGACAGAATATATCGGAGAGTGGAATCCTAGCTAGGAACAAAAAATTGGCATAGGTATAACCTACGACAAATGACTGACCGGACAAAAAATAAACAGAAGGAAAAAGGAAAGAGAGGGATAGATAGGAAGAAAGGAAAGAGGGAGAGAGCAGAGGGAAAAAGGAATGAAGGGAGTGAAAGGGGTAGAGAAAAGATAAAGGAGGAAATGAAGGGGGAGGAAAGGCTGTGACAAATGCAGGCCTTAAAGAAATGATGAGTTACATTGAGAGAATTTCTGCATGTGTACTTTTTATTATATATTTTAAGCCCTTTAATATGCTGAATCTGTATAATAAAGAATGATAATGTGGGATATTTTCTCAAGCCCTTAAGCTATAAATGTAAATAATCAAACAGTTCACACCTTAGAGAGAATGAATCCCAGAAAAGACATGTGAGATTGTAGACTACAAACATGATCAAAAAAGAAGTAAATTTTGTAGATTCTATTTGCATAGAACTGGAATGTGTATCAAAAAAAAAGTTTAGAGACACTGGACAGAAGAAATAAAAACAAAAAATATTTGATTCAATATCCATTTGTTTCTTCTGCTCCAATCTGAGATTATCAAAAATTATTTACCTTTAGTTTAATCCTTTCCTCGATACAACGTGGTTACCCATTCACAGAATGTACTCCATGCCAACAAAGAGGCCATAATCCAAATAGTATGTAAACGAGAGAAACAAAACTAACCATGTTTATATTGCAAAGGAAAAACAATTCCAAACTCCAACAGATGGAACCTTAAGAAGTTATTCCTATATGGAAAGTTTATAACATCTAATCTCTGAAATGTATGATTCCCTGAAACACTATGTGACAATCTAACAACACTTTCCCAGAGTTAAGAATCATTGTTTTCACTCTGATCACCAAATCTGACTACTACACATGATCTGAAGGGAAATATCTAAATGCAAGAATCTCAATTGATTCAATTTTGCATAATTTATATGAATTTTTTGTCAAACCATATAAATTGACTCAACTGTAAAATGATTGTAATTTTGGATCTCAGCTGAAACATATCTGTAACAGACACACACACAAACACACACCCCCAAAAACATATAGATCATCAGTGTATATGTAGTAAAATTGAAGTTTTCCAGTGCATAGTCCAAAATTCTTTAAAAAAATCCAAAATTTATATCCAATGCATTATTGAACATTATTAATTAGTGGATCTCATAACTGAAATGTAAGTCACAGAAAGTTCTACATTCATAATATAAATAAACTGTTCTTTTTAAAAAGTAATATTCATTTGCTTAACTACTGGAGTTATTATACATAAATGTAACCTGTAGATCTTTTTAATTAAAAAATCAAAAGTAGAGCATATTACTCTTTCCCTTTGCCCTATAATCATGAAGGTAAAATTTGTCTTTGACATCAGAATTTGATACAATTTAAACACCAAATTGTCAGTCATTATGTGGTTGGATTTTAGTAGTCTTCACAGAAGTTACTGCAATTTGATTTATTTGTTATGATTTTAATTTTGTAATGTCACTATAGCATTAGGAATGCATAGTCATTCTGATAAGGTGTGAAACGTGTCAACAATTACCACGAGCAAGATTTAAACTTGGAGTCAAGCCGGGGATTTAGCTCAGTGGTTCCACCGCCTGCCTTGCAAGCATAAGGTCCTGAGTTCGATCCCTAGTACCAAAACAAAACAAAACCTTGAAGTCAAAATGTTATTTAAGTCAGTAAGAATTAACAAAGTTTAATCAGTGCACTGTCAAGTATACATATTTTGGAAACTCAGAGGAAAAGCCTGTGTGCTATAACTTTGTGGTGTCCACTAAGAAGGAAATATGTCAAGGAACCAGGCAAAAAATGTCTTACTTCAGAGTGAACCTAACTCATTATTCTTTTCTGTCTTGCTTTGGGCAGGAATTTATCAGAAATCAGAAATTTAAACTTATTTTCCCTGTCTTCAAAGCACTATGCAACATCCCTAAGGAGAAATACTTGGCAACTAATTTGTTACTACTTAGGGAAATGTTAGAACACATAAAAGGATTTCCTTCCTTAATTTCAAATTTACCTGCTGCCTCAGGAACTCACATATTTGTACATCTGCAAATGTTCATATAGTTTCCAGAAAAAGAATTCTGTATATGCATCTGGTATCTGTCTAATTCACTTTTTTATACTCAAGAAATAAATGTGTCATCGAAGTTTTAAAATAAAAATCCATAACTCAAGGCATCAGTAAAGAAGTTCTAAAGTGCTATGTTCACAGGAGACAGAAATTAAAAAGTAGTCTGAGCTTTATGACTGCCAATGAAATGGTTTTATTTCTGTTTTGTAAACAACTTTAAATAGGAACAATGCTTTTCTATTACGGTGGTGGTAAGCACTGTTTCTAACAGTACCTCAAAATTAGCATCATTTCTAAGTAGACAACTCTATAAATGGAAGTCCATTTTTTAGTCATTCTCATTTTTTTCTTTTTTATTTCTAATTTACCTCCTTTCAGCAACATAAGCTTTCATAACACCTAATTAGCTGCCTGGAAAACAGAAGAGGCACCCATCTCTATTTATGGCTGACACAATGCTCTGTTAGATTAATTCTGCAGAATCTCAGCCAAGTGTCCTTCACAGATTCTCTATCTCCTTGTAAACCATGACAAGTCAAGGCCTTTGAGTGGCAGTTCACACCTAGTTGTTTTCTGCCGAAAGAGTTTAATGATGTAAAAACAGTTTGCTTTTACTATTTCTTTCTTCAGCTTGCGCACACACACACACACACACACACACACACACACACACAATTACAAATATATATGCACCCAAGCTTCTCCATAAGCATGACAAATTACTATTTATCCAAATATATTCTACAATGTCAGAAAAAATACTATCAATGCTAAAACAGCAGTCTTGTCAAAAACAGTCCAACGAACCTCTAATGAAGTGGTTTTTCTTTCACTAAGTTGGGATAATTTACTACATCCCGTTAACTGACACTTCTGTAATGTAAACAGTTCTTTCTTTTTTGGGCTATGTTGAATTATTACTTCTCATTGCTGTCCTATAAATTCCTTACACTTGTTATGACAATAGGGCAAGTCATTTCATATAAACAGTATCTTAACAATCTATATTCAAACAAGTTATCTCCACTAATGACAAATGGTTTCCATTTACTAGTATATTAGTTAAAAAATAAACCATTTTCTTTCATCCTATCTGTCTCTAGGAGAAAAAATTCACTTACAACATTATTTATAAAGACAGTAGAGCAAAGGTATCAAGACAAGTTTTCTATGTCAATAAAAAGAGTATTGTAATGTAGTTTTATCACATGCATCTATTTTGAAATAAATGTTCACATGACTGGCTTTATTTCAGCTTCACTTTTATTTATTTATTTATTTATTTATTTATTTATTTATTTATATATATATATTTTTTAATACCCGGGATTGAACTCCGGTCTTAGCACTTGCAAGGCAGGCCACCGAAACACTAGGCTAAATCCCCGGCCCCTCAGCTTCACTTTTAATAAGCGGTCTTATAACCTATGTGGGGAACAACCAAGATAGGTAAAGAAAAATGTGATACTTATTTAGTTGCATGATCTTTTTTCTGTTTATTTCTCATATTTTTCAGTTGTGCACAGAGATCTATTATTTTGCTAATCACAAATCATAAAGGCTACACTGATGAGAGGTGTCTTTTAGCTTCTTTAATCTTTTAATGTAATAGAAGAAATGTAACTCACATTGTATGCCCTTTCACAAGGACCCCTGTTCATATAGCAATGAAAAAAAGAGTATTACATCAAAGATTCCAGGAGATTAAATTGTTGTACAGTAATCAGCCACAAGGAATAAGAATTTAGAAATGCAGTTCACATAATAAAATATTATGAAAGAAACATACGTATTTTATGTGGATGCACTGCCCATCCGGCTCCTGGATTTTACTGTATTTGTGAAATGTCATTCTATCTGCTCTTGATAGAGAGCGTAGTTTGAAGAGGAAGTTATAACACCATCAAATAGCCAAACCGTGGCAGCTTTGAAGTACCAATCCTCTAGTGCGCACCTGCATCTCACAACGCTTCTGAATATATTGCTACGGCTGCATTCAGACACCAGAAACCACTGGCCTATATCACATTCTAGTGAATCCAATCGCAGCTGGGTATGTGGAACTGCTTGGAGCATTTGCGCTCACTATTCAATGTACCTGCACATCTGCAGGGGTGGTTATAAATGTTTGTGACCTTTAGGACATAGTTAAATGTCTACCAGAGTAGCATTTTGGGGGCATATATGTTGATAACATATAGTACTCTGAAATGAAGAAAACTGAACACACATTGAAATGAAATTTATGTTTCAGAACAAATACAAAGCAGTGTTAGGAAGTCTGATATGGAAGCACTAGGTATATAAAACAATGAAAATCTAAACCATGCATTGGAAATTTATGGCACACATATAATTGTGTCCCATGGCACACTGCTATGAGATTAACATCTAAAATTTAGCTGCCCTCCTCCTCCTGTCTCATTCTGTAGGCACAGCCATTACCTGAGGCAGCAGCAGATGCTTAGAAGTGAAGTTACAGCTAAATGGTCCTGTCTCTTTCCTAGTTGGTACCCGGAGGAGAACTGGCTCATACTACACTAATGGAACAAGCTTTCTAGTTCTTTGAGAAAAGCATGACAACAGGAGTTCTTTAAGGAAAACAATGTGACTTAACTGTCCGGAGAGTAAAATGTTATGGGTGCACTAGATCTGTGTAGTTCAACAGATATTTTTTTTAAAAGTTGCACTCAATAATTCATAATATAAAATTGCATTCAACACATACATTGTGCCTAGATGTTGGAAAATTTCAATCAAGACATCTCGAGTAGGGTGTTCTAGGACAGGTGTTTCATCAAGTAGCAATTAATTATGAACAACCCAGTTCTTTAATTTATAAAACTATGGCTTATTACCATGGAGTTTGAATTTTGAATGGAAGTAGAAACAAGATTTGAAACCATTTAAAGGAATATAATGTGTGAACAATTGCAGTTTGAATTATGTCATAGAATGTCAAGCAACAGAAATTCAGCTGAAAATGTAAACTTTAATAGGGTCAAATGGAAACAAAGTCTTTGTAAATAGGGGAGGGTGGAGAGGGTAAAAGGGTAAGGGAAAAAAATGAGAACCAAGACCTGTCATGTAAAGATACAAGATCCCAATGCTGAATGTAACTGTACTGTATACTTAAAAATATATATAAACAATGAAAACAAAACGATCTGTACAAAAGATGCTGTTTGATAAGAGATTCAAGGTATAATCAGTTCCAATGTAAAGTGGAGAGTACAGAGAGGGTGTCCTAGGTAAAGGAATTGAAAAGTGAAAGAATCACTGCACAGGAGTGGGCATTTCAGAAGGAAAAGATAATAAGCTCCATAGATTCAAGAATTGATGCTGCAATAAAAAAATGAAATAATGTAGGTGAAATTAGTTCTGAGTAAAATAACAAATTTAATGCAACAGGCAACAGAGCAATAATACAGGTATTTGTGCACTCGATCATATGTCTCAGAAAATTCTTGAATTCTTAATGGAAAAGAAATTGGATAACATTAATGAATTTAAAAAAACTAGAATGAACTAAAGTGTAAACAAACTTGAAATAAGCATTATTTCTGGGAAACAGATCTAGAGTTTTCATATCTCCACCAGACACAGGTAGGACATGATGTGATTCAATGGCCCCAAAATAATTCACTGGGCTAGTCATTCTAGTCCCAAATCTTGCCTAAGCCATTTGTATGTGCTTGCCTTTCTAAACTAAAGAAAGTCTTCATATGTGTTGAATCAGTTAGTAGTTCTTATTACAAGATAAGTCCTTCATCATGTGCATTGGAAAATGTGTATTCTTCCTACATCTAGATTTTCCTTTCCCTCTTTCTCTAAATTCCTATCATTAACAAACATAACAATCATATAAGATCACAAAAATTTAAACGAGTATTTTAGAAGACCAGAAGAGAAGTATGAAAGAAAGGAGATCTTTAAATATTCGGGAGAGAAAGTAAATATTTTCTTAAAAAGAGAATGACAATAATAATTAAGTTAAATTATTTAATCTCAGAAATATTTCAATATTGAGACTCTATGTCAACAAGAAGGAATAATTAAATGAACTTACTGAATTATTTTGAATTAAAAATAATCTCCATTTTCCCAATGAATCTTATATTCTAGCATTGTTCTCTAACATTATTTTTAATCTGTTTGTCTAATTGAGATCTTTACACTTTTAAACACTCAAGATACTATGGTATAGCCAGGTGTGATGGTGCATCCCTATAATCCCAACACTCAGAAAGCTGAGGCAGGAGGATCACTGTGAGTTCAAGGCCAGCCCATACTACAAAGTGAAATCCTGACTGTAAATACTGCCACAAAAGATACTATGATGTAGTATTTGGTGAACCATTTTTTTAAGATACACAGAACATAGTCAATACACATTTATGAATGGAAACAAAATGCTGTAATTGATGCAAAGGCAAATTAAATTTTAAAAGTATTAAAAACTATTGGTAGGGCTGGGGATTTAGCTCTGTGGTTCTGTTTGCCTTGCAAGCACAAGGACTGGAGTTTGATCCCCTGTACA
>NW_022900950.1:59509272-59567931 GCF_012274545.1 Fukomys damarensis | reverse complement strand
TGTGTGTGTGTGTGTAAAACAAAGCAGGAATAATTTATTTACAAATTACTCATTGCTAAACTAATCTTTAGTGAACTCAAAGTTAGCTTTCAGAATGATTCCAGAAACTAAAGACATTTTGCTTAATAGCTCTATTGTTGTGACATATGCATTGGGTAAAATAATATCAGATTTGCCTGTTAAATATCATATGAGAATACTAGGCTTATATGAAAATCCAGAGTTCTGCACTTATTATTGAGGGCATCATTTTAAATTATAAGATAAATGAAGGCTGCATAACTTGCATTTCATTTACACTTGGAGGTCAGAATATTTCTTAGAGAATTTTTTGAATTGGTCACATGTTACTGAAATTATAGCTCATATTTAAAATCATAGAACTATAGCTCATATTTACAATCACCTTTAAAAATTTTAAATTCTAAATACAGTAAGCATTGAAAAAATACACACTTCAACTTCTATAGGCTTCATTGTTTTCTCCTAGTTTCTCCTTTTGCCTTTTTTTTTTTTTTTCCTACTGTACTGGGCAAAATGAGTCAGGTCCCCTATTTTGTTTTAAGTTTGTGTTTTACATTTAATCTGAAAGTTTCCGTATACATAAAAACTAATGCATAAACCTTTATAATATAAACAGCCTGAAAGAGTTAACACAGCTTCCTAAAGAACTTGATTTATATGCAGTGAGAAACCTATGCTGTCGCCTGCAATAGTTAGTAAAAGCTGTTTGGTTTACAAGGACAAGTTTAAAATTCTACCAACTTAAATAATTCTGTGAATTTCAGAGCCAAGACTATATAAATATGCTAGTATTCTTCATCGTTACAGAGGATAATTTCCTTTTGCTTTTCCTGTTTCTGTAACAACATCTCTGATCACACCACAATTTTGATGACGTGGATGAATACATCTAAGACATAAGTCATCCTCCTAGGAAACTAGCAATCCTGTAAGGAGGGTCAAAAGCATGCCTATTCAACCAAATTCTTTCTAAGAAGCAAGCAAGACTGCCTTATTAGTGTTTTTCTTTCAAGTCTGCTATTAGATTTCTTTTGGGAGGTATATCTGTTTACCAATTTAAATCCTGTTGTTTATCTTCTTTCTAGCACTTCTTGTTTTCAGTTGCTAGAAACAAGTGAACAGAATTGATGTCATTTTTAGCATTCTCAAAAAACGTTAATTCAGAAACAGCTAGTCCTCTTCTGCTTATTACTTAGTAATCAACACTTGTCAGTAGGATATGACAGTCCCAGATGATGAATTTTTAAGAAAGATTTTAATATTTTAATGACATCCTAATCTCTAAAAGATATTTATTAAATTCAAATAAATAGAGTTAAAGTTTTCGTTGTTATTTTAAATTAAATGCATATTTCCAAATGAACAGATGGGTGTCCTGCTCAAATAAATATTTTCAAAATATAGTGTTTTCAAAGAAAAAATTAATGCAAAATATTTTAAAAGATAAAAGCAATGAGAAATATATGAATCTATAATTCTTTATAAGATATACTTGCAAAAATAACTTATAACACATATCTCAAATATAAACTAAAACTAAATGTCATCCATGTGCATGCGCACACATGTGCTTGAGCATTGACCCATAATTCATAACAAATATGTATTTTTATTACTTTTACTAAAAATTCTGCCTGTGAAATGACATATTTTAATTAAAATAGATCATTCCCAAAAGTAATCATTATGCTTTAGGTGGATTGTCAACCTGATTGGCTTGGGGGCCAGCCACAGGATTAGTAGAGCACATACCTGGGTGTATATAGATAGGTCATATAAGCACAGAAGACCAGAATGCTGATAGGAAGGTCAATGGTAAAAGGCAGGCCCACATGGTTTTAGTTGGGAACACACATTTTTATTGCCAATGGGACTAGAGGCATGTTTGTGGGAGGCTGGCAAAAAATGAGTCTATATTTTGCCTTTGTTCTGAGACTTTGTGGTAGATTAGTATTATACTAGGTGGATATGGTGGATGAAATTTTAAGACAGCCCAATGTTCAAGCTATGACCTGGATATGCTGGCTAGTTTTAGTCACACTTGTAGTAAGAACTGGGAGCAAAATGCAGAGCAGAAAAATATGAAAAACTTAAAAACTTTGGCCCCAAAGTAACCATGTGTAAATCTGAGACTAAAGGATATATACTGTTGCTGAAGAGATTTCTATTACAAAGGAACCAAGTTTTGCACGGGGAAAGGAGAAAGATGTCTTCAGAGCATCTAATAAATCAGGAAGTCACCATCCATAGCAGGTTCAATGATGGAAAAGTGTCAACTTTTCATTTGAGAAGAGAGACCCTGAGGTCCCTATTTGGGAAGAGCCTCCTATTGACATGTTGCTGAAGTTCATTTTACTATGTTCTATCACCCCCAGGCTCAAAGGTCTATAAATTTGTGGTCCAAAGAGGCTTAACTACTGTTCCCTTAGCATCATAATTTGGCATTGTCTACATGATACTGCTCTTATAGGTATGCAGAATGCAAGATTTGTGGATTCAGGTGTTGTCTACCCACAAGCAAAGAAAGGCAAGGAGTCTCTGAGAGGGCAACTGTGAAGCTGTAGGAATGACATCAAGGTGTAATCACAATGAAAAGTTGGAGATGCCAGATATGTTGAACATCTGATGAGAAAGGCTGCATTTAGTGAGCAGAGTCAGCCCAGGAAAAAGGTCATAAATTGCAGCCATTAAAAACATAGGGGTAGGGCTCCCCATATCTTTTGGAACTCACATCTCATTACCATGTGACTGGACACCAAACATAAATTCAGCTGGATTTCAGTCTTGTTTAGGTCTGATTCTTTTCCATTCCCCTGTACCTCTCTTTTGGAATGGAAAAGTTTATTCTGGGCCTTTGTACCTTGGGATTATTTAACTTTTCTTAGTTTTACAGGGTTTGACTTGAGTCTCAGAGACTTTAATTTGGACACTGTAGTAACGTTGGGACTGTTGAAGCTGTGATTTGGTTTGTCATGGTATAATTGTTTCATTACATATGATCTTTTGTTTACTTGAAGATTCAACATGGTTTAAGGAGAAGTGTTTATGTATACAATTGACAAAGATTGGGACTTTAAGGTTAAGGTGAATGTCACTTAATTTACATGGGAGTCTCACAGGGGATTAGTAAACAACATTAGTAAAGTCTGTGTCTGTTTAGGTCAAAAAGTCACAACCTTGGGGCTTATGTGTGGTTCCTCACTCCTGCTCTGTAGTGTTGTTGCTGTGGTATTGCTTCCTTGCCACCATGAACTAAGTAGCTTTGCACTGACATATCTTTCTGCCATGATAATCTTGGCCGAGAATCAGTTTTTATCCTATTCAGGGATTTAACTCTATGAAACTGTGAGCCAAATAAAACTTTTCCTTTAAATTTTGGGTGTCGGAGTGTCAGGCAATTTGTTCTAGCAATGGTAAGACAGACTGAAACAGAAACCTTATGTAAAGTACAGGAAGTTTAAAGCCTAATATTTCAGGCCTTCAACTCACCAATACAGAAAACCAACAACCAAGCTGCTGATATGATCACTATTTCACATACAGTTATTGTAGAGTCAAAAAGTATATTAAGAATATAAAAGATAAGATAATTGATATTTTAAATAAAAGCAGTTCTTGGAATTACTTCTCTAAAATTATGCTGTTCTTAGTACTTGTAATTGTGCTGTAAACTTAATGGAAGCTGATGTGTTTATCCTGTATGATTCGGTCATCCCAAGAATGAAAAGTTAAGCACAATCAATACATTCAATATCCATGTTCTAGAGTAAATATACAGAAATGTTTTTTGTAATGGACTTTACTGGCAATGATAAGCCATTTTCTAGTAATGGCTTTAATATTTTGCAATCATTAAAACACACTGAAGCAATAAGAAATGGTGAAAAGTGGTCAGGAAGCTCACAGGAAGAAACGCGATGTGGACCTCTGGATTACACTGCTATGTAAATTAAACCAAGGGTCAAAATGTCACTGGAGAGGGCTACCTCTAAGTCACAGCAAAGATAATAAAGTTTCTTAAAAATATGAGAATATTTCTATATATAATGAAGTACAGTCCTAGGAAGGTAATGGTATTGTAAAGATTTCCTTATCAGGCCAGGGATTTAGTTCAGTGGTTCCAGAACCTGGCTAGAAAGCACAAAGACAGGAGTTTAATCCCTGATACCAAAAAAAAAAACAAAAACCAAAAACCAAAAAGCTTCCTTATCATTTTCTTTATATAATTTAATGAATAACTATATCCAGAGCAAAGAACACATGATAAAATGAAAATACATTCTCTTTGACTGATAGTAATAGAGGAATAAATACAAATATGTGAGCATTAATTTTCAAAAATATTCTAAACAATCAAAAAACAAATTCATATCAACAATGCAGGGAGAATTCATTAAAATAATCTTTGATAATTCAAGCAAGGTATATTTGAGTTTTTCCTTTAAATGCATACATACTGAATTTTAGGAACAAATGAAATACTGTTTTTTCCTGAATATATATTTTAGTACCTGTTTTATAATTTCCATGGTCATTACTGAAGAAAAAAAAAACTATGTAAGATGAAGTACTCTCTTTGATGTTCAGACCACCTATAATTTGACCCACCTGTATTTTTAGGCACAGAAAAAATAGTCTAAATTCTAAGTTGCCAAATTTGCTTTCAAGTAAATCTCTTTAAAAATGTTTAGGAAAATGACAGCAATCTTCTAACTAAACTCTAAAATTCCTTTAGAAATATAATTACATAAGCCAAATGGAGAATGAAGAAACTTATCTGGACACATAATGTGAATCACAAAATCTGCTCAAAGGAATGAATAATTTCAATTTGAATGTTACTCTAACCTTTAATTTGTAGGTGACTTAATGTATTAGCTACATAAGAGTTTTTCTTAACCTAAAATACCCACTTAAAATGAAAGGTCCACCCAGAAATGGACAACCTCAACTATTTGTGTTAGCAAGTTTCTACTAAAACATTTAATGTTCATTTACTGAATGATAAAGATACTTATGGTCAAAAAGGAAACATATCTAGGTAACTGTAGTATTATTGCAAAAGAGAAAAATTACCAGATTAGCAATACTTGATAAACAAATACTTACTAATTAGTCTCTTTTCTTATTAAATATGATGGTTGTATTATTTAAAACATATATATGCATATATAATTTTACAGAAAACTTCAAAAAATAAACTGGTTAAGCTCTATGTATAAAAAGAACACCTTTTTCACATATGTGACCTATTAATCTACTTATTATCCATAAAGCACAGCAGTTGTGAAATTATCTTCTGTATTCATGGGAGACTGGGTCTAGGATCTCCTACAAAAACCAAAATTTGTAAATGCTCCATCCCTCATGTAAAATAGATTATTTGCAAACAACATATATTCTCCCGTATATTTAAAATAATTACTACATACTTATAATACTAACAGAAATTCAATATTACGTAGATAATGGTTATCGGGTTTTGTTTAGGTAATAATGACAAGATAACACTGTACATGTTCAGATGTTCTTTTCTTGGAACATTTTTGATCTGAACTTGGTTGCATTTATGTCTGTAGAACTCCATAGATACAAAGAGCTGCCTTTATCTATGTAAATCATCTCTTTTTGAGACAATAGATAATTTAAAGAAAATAAAAGGAGACTGTTATTCTGATGTCATTGCACAAATGATCATATTTTATATAAAATTATATTATAATAAAATATGTACATTTTTAAAAGTTCATATTCAATAAACCCCAATAACTGCTCCAAATTGAAGTTTTATTCGAGTATCCATATATGTTAATCGAAAATATTTGCAAATATTGTCTGAATAAGTGAGAAAAAGTAAGATGTGAAATAATTTCAAATATATCACAAAATGATAACTAATAAAATTTAAGTAAAAAGACAGCATTCAGTACTTATGCATGTGCTCTTTAAATACATGATAAAAAAAGTCCTATTCCAAATGGAAATGAATGGAAGGAGTCTTATCTAAAATCAATAATCTCCTAGAATTTTTCAGTGGGTATATTTTCAAGTCTTATGCACTTTACAACAAATGGTTTCTGCTTTGCCTGCTGCTCAAGAGCAACTCCTAGATCACTCAGTGTTTCAAGTTGGTGAATAGCCACAGTCAAGCATGCGTGCGAGTGCATGCACCAGTGAGCCTACACATACACTTGAGCAGAAGGTGGATGACAGGTCAAGATAGGAATATATTTAAGAATGTATGAAGTTATCTGTGGAAATTTACATTCTAAAGGCTAAAGTTATTTATTGGTATAAATATGATCTTTGAATGTCTTTTTTACAGAATTAAGAAATAAAACTGTCTTTCTCAACTGATTAAAATGTAATCAATATAAAATCGCAGACATTTAAGGCTAATGAGGAAGACCTTACATAGTTTGTACATGTGTGGATATATTTGTTCAGACACTTGTGTTTTCATACTCACATTTTATAAGGCACAAATCACAAGACAACTTTCCTTACTAAAGTTTGTTTTTGCTTGTGCTTACATTTTCTCTCCAATTTCCATTCATTTTCATACAAGAAATAAAGAAAAAAAAACTCTTCTCTTTTTGTCTGGCATTAGTAAAACAACACATAGATATAACAGTGATTCTTAGATTGCTAAAATATACATATATATTTTTCAAGCACAGAAGCTTCTTGCTATAAACATTTTTTCCAATGGCTTGAGATTCCCTTAGGTAGAGATCAAAGGACTCAGAAACTAACAAAATCTCTTGAATGCTTGCAATTAATTCAGATACTTGGCTATATAAATACAGACACAGCAAAGTATAATGTGGTAAACTCACATTTCACCTGAGATGATACAGATACTCCTTCCTGCTTTTCAATGAAATCATTAATTTCAAATGTTATAATGTACTTTTCCAAATTATCTAAATCACATCAAGAGCATACTGGAAGACTAGAATATATTGAGAAAGTGTATTATCCAGAAGATATTAATACTGAGCTTTGCCAGCTATTGTAAATTATATGATTTTCATTTTGCCTGTCTTTACGAATCTATATTAAAGTGACATGTAAAATTCTAAAAAGTAATGAATAAAGCAGCCTTTAAGATATTTCTGCAAAATAAAACTCATCTAATACCACATGTAATTAACTGCCCCCCCAAAAAAAGGAGAACTTGGGAATCCAGTTTCTCAGTAAAAACGAATTTTTTCTTCATCTCTTAACAGTGAAGCAGTTTGCTCTAGACATCTCACTGCAAAGGAACATAAGCTCCTCTTTCCCGTACCAGTCCACTGTGCATTCCTTCAATTTCTTCTTTGGCATTTTTATACTATCTCTACCACGCAGTTAGGAGAGTGATATACTTTCTTTATATGAAATATCAAAGAATTGGCCTATTTACCATCACTTCAGAATAATTCACATGAAAACTCTAAATCAATATTTAGATTCTCAGTTCAAATCTTACCACTACACAGCTATTCCTGAAATACTAATAGCACCAATATGGAAGTAACAAAGTATATTAGTCATCATTTTTCTCTTAAGAAATAAAGTCTACATTTGTGCATGGCACGGCAAATGCATAGTCTTATGAGGCCATTATCTAACAAGTAAAATTCGGACCACAGAGAAGAAAGCTAACAGATGAAGAGATTGCTCACCTGGTGGCAGCAGATCAACAGACTGAAGTCTAGTTGTGATGGTGTGTAGGGTGAGGATAGCAAAGGAAAGCAAAGTCGGGAATGCTTGAAAAATAAAATATTTTTAGTTAACAAATAGAAAAGCCAAGTGGTAAAAAATGGCCAACTGAATCATGAATCCTTCTCTATTGATGTTAATTATATATGAAAATTCCTTAGATTGCTAAGTCCCTAAAAGGTACAGCCATCGATTGACATTTCCCAGCTAATGGCGGCTTAATCTTGCTGCATGAAAAACTGTTTTAGGGGCTATTGAAATTTAAATGATATGGGAACAGTACATGGGAGTATATGAAACCCCTACAGCAGTGGGAAAAATAATCTCATAATGATGAAGCTTTCATTTGTCTAAACTAGGATAGTTTTCTGCACTGTGAGTAGATGTATACAAGCAGGCCATGAAAACGAAAGTCAGAAACTGTCAGTTCTGTAATATCCCCAGTGACCGAGGAGTTAACAAAAACTGTTACTGCATCTTAATGTTAGTTATACACTGTATGTTGTCTGGAACTCAAAACAACAGACTATATTTAATTTAGCTCTTTAATCAGTCACCTAATATGTAAAAGTATTTTGACTAGAGCAATGGGGATATATCCCAGTTTAGTATTTTTGTTGCACCTTTATTGTCTTTTGTCAGATATAAAACTTTATATAAAAAAATTAAGGAAATGCAGTATTTTTTGCTTTGTTTTTTATTAGCTTCTAAGATCTTAGGTACTATGGAATGTATAATTGATCTACTTTTTAGACTAAAGAAAAAAGCAGAAAGAACATTTTGCTTTGCATTAGACTTATTGAAATGTGCAGTGAATATGAGGAATCAATTGCTGCCGGAGAGCTCTGCTCCCCAAAATGCCTATCAGAGGGCAAAAGTAGCTGCATTTTAAGTAGTCTCATTTTCTTAGTTTGAAGCTTTATTTCCACATCTGTTGCTTGCCCTCCCAGGTAACTGTGCAAGATTCAAACACAGATAAGAGTTAATAACAAGAACTGATACATTTTCCTCAATGCTGCCCTGCAAATGTTTCTTGCCTTGCCTTGACTTTGCTTTTTCTCCCCTGGCTTCATGTTTAATTTGTATATTTCTGCCCTATTTTAAAAAATATTTTATTGGTACATTTTAGATATACACAATCATAACATCATCATAGGGAATCTGTACCTATACATGATATACCTTACTTCTTCTGTTTTTTCCCATTCCCCTTCTTCCTTTAACCCCTCTTTCCCTATTTATTTGCAAAAGTTTTTTTTTCCATTTTTCTTCCTAGTTTCCTTTTTGCTTGCCCCACCCCCTTGTTAAAGTATCTCCCACAACAGATGGAAACACCAGAAAATAAGTCTGCAGCACATACTAAAATATGACTGTTGTGATAGTTAATATAAAAAAAGAGAGTAGGGGACATACAGAATATCTATATAGGAGGACAAGTGATCTGTAACTCACTTTATTACTATGTTCACCTTAAAATTTAAAATAGTTCTTGTCTAAAACATATAAGGAAAAATTTAGTCTACTTGTTCTCCATTTATTTTTTTAACATTAGACTTTCTTGTTTTTTCGGCATATAACACCGTTTTTTAAAATGTTCAATTCCAACAGAAAATGAACTTTTTTCTATCTCAGAACCATTTTACTATGTAAAAGTGTTCTTTATATTCACTTAATAATAATCCCAATTTATTAGCCAACTTCAAATGTAATATATACATGTATATATATGCATATGTAAAGATATATTTTCAAAATGTCATATTTTAAAATAATATAACTGGAATTAATTTAAGTATATTACTAATGGAATCAAAACATACAACCCATCTACTTGGGAGAAAAAACCTCATTTGAAAAAAGGGTCTTTGCATGTGTAATTAGTTTAAAATGAGTTCATCCTAGGTAACGGTTGGCCCTACTCGGAAGATTCACGTAGTGAGGGCGAATACAGACATAGAAATAGTCATGCAGGGAGAACACCGTGGTGCCGTAGGGGCGGAAAGTGGAGGAGCAAGTGAAATTACTGATAGCACCAAAAGCCAGGAAGAGGCCAGGAAGGATCCTCCCCAGACCAGCAGGCAGAGCAGGGCCTTCCTGGTAACCGGATTTTGCACTTCCAATCTCCATAACTTTGAAAGAATAAATTTCTGTTGTTTGAAGCTGTCAGCAGAATTTGATACATCAGGCTTAGAAAACGAATGCACATTATAAAAAAGAAAGTCCAAAATATGTGAGAGAAAGACAGACAGGGTGGGGGGGATATCTATCAAGGATGGCAATAGGACAAACTTAAAAGCAGATAGCAGATTCTGGAAAGGAAAAATAAGATGGAAATTAAAAATTAACCTGAGCTTTTCCATATTGCAGTTCATAAATAAACAATCTGGTCAAATGATGAGGACATATGCTAATGAAATCAATACCACTGACCACATAGCCTCACTAGAACCATACAAAATAGTTTGAAGTACAGATGATCTACAATTTACTATAGATCAACTTACAAATTTTTGTATTTTGATGGAACAAAAACACTGCACATTTATCAGAAATGACTTTGATTTTTTTTATATTTTCTGTGTTTATGATTTATGATAAAATAGAGATTCTCTAAGGGGGCTATAGGTCCAAATCATCTGATCATGGGGGTAAACAAAGAGCTACTGGATTTTTTAAAAATTATTTTTTTGGTACCAGGGATCAAACTCAGGACCTTGCACTTGACAAGCAGGTGGCAGAACCACTGAGCTAAATCTCCTGCCCAAGCTACTGTTTTGGTTTCTAAATAAATGAGTTCAGCAGGTTAGCCAGTTTAGATGAATTTTCTATTGAGGGTTTTTTCTAGTTTATGATCTATTTGTTAGGATATAATCTAAGATAATTTGAAGAACATGTGCAGAACATTTTTAAATGTATACATATTTATAGATTTGTTTGCCTATTTCAAAGACTATTAAGGCTTTTCACTTCAGTTTGTATTATGTTTGTTTTTTATACATAACATATTTTAATGCCTACTGAAGGGGCAAGTAGTTTAATAGTCAATGTACACTCTTGGACTAGTAAACAAGATTTGTGACTGAAGTTATAAGCACATGAATGCAGGAGTATTTGAGTTAAGAATAAGAACCAGAAACTGATACTCACTTATAGCAAGAAAATATGCATTACTGGACTTTAGAAATATGACTTGTAAATATATATCTACTTTATAAGAAATTTAATATGAATATCTTTGAGAGTTAGTTTAATAGATACTTAGAATTGTTTCTAAATATACACTAATAACTTTTCCATTCTGAATATATTTAGACATTAAAAGTATTCCATATTTATATATTTCCTGAGAGGCATCTGTCAACATGGAAAAATTAAGACCCACATATATTTTCCTTTAAAAAAATCTGACAGTAATGTCAACAAAATACACTATACATTAGGAATTGTTATATTAATAGCAAATAAATTTGTCTTCAAATTAACTTATTGTATAAATATTTTGTTTCTTTAAGAGTTTATGTATAATATGTTGTCATTTTTCTAAGTCATTGGATTTCAGGAAAGATAATAAATGTGGGAACAGAGAAGACTAAATGTCAAAAAACTTGAGTTTTTAAAAAACGTCAACACATTTAAAAAAACTTTTTAAAACTTGAGTCAAATAGCACAGCAGCTATGACACTGGTTGAAAAAATTACATTTTATAGCTAATGTAGGAAAAATATTGGCATGCCTTTAGTAACTGCAGAACTTCAAAACTAGTGTGAGTTATATATCCCCAAAGTGATTGATCTTAATGGTGTTTTAAAAGAAAAATAGTATCTAATATCCAAAAGCAAGAAAATATCACTTACTGTTTCATGATATTGTTCACAGTGGAATGTTTCTGCCAAGCTCTTTCAGTTTATTTAAATGAAAAATCATTGCGTTCTGTATTGTAACATAACAAATTACACCCCCGTCGCTTTGTTTCAAATAATGCCTTGCAAGTATTACGTCCATATCCTGAGCTTCAGTGGTTTGGAGGGTTAGAATCTGAATCACTGAAGCAGGCTTCACAATCAGAAATAGCTACTAAATTAAAATTATTCCTAATAATGTCTATCAATCATGATGACCCAGAAATACAATGCAAAAGTAGATTTCAACAAAAAGGGCTTATGTTAGCATAAGAGTAATCAAGGGGAAAATGGTGGATAAATTTTTGGTTTTCTATAAACATTTCTGCTGCCTACAAGAGTGCTTTTGCAAGCAGATTTTGTTATCTGTAATGCCTACCAAAAAGTCATGAAGGCATAATAAGCCATGTAATCATCATTACCTTTGACAATGGCTACAAAGAAAAGAAAAATCACTTAAACCCTTTTCACTTTGATGTCAAAACAAAATGGCACACTGACAGGTACAGATTGGGTTGTGATTAAATTGCTATGACTACAAACCTATATAACTGAATTTTCATTCATTCAGTCTTGAAATCCAGAGGAAGTGTATCTAAAAGTATAAAAATATCCAACAAAACCAGAAATAAATTTTATCTGAAAATCTCTCCATGGGTTTTCCTAATTCAACAATGGTTGTAATAAGCATAAAATGAAAAAAAATAAGTTAAGATTTTATTATTGCAGAAAACAAATAACATTGTTGGGCTAAGCAATAAAAAAATACCAGGGTTATTTGTATTCCAAAATTACAAATGAGTTGTTTTCTGATAATTTGCTCATTATGCCTGATTTTGCAATTCAAGCTGTATTTTCTACTTCAAAAACTCAGAGTTAAATAGAGTTTTAGCTTACTTTACAAAAACATGCTAAACTCGTAGGTGGGTGATCTGTGGCACTAAGTAAAGTACTGATAGTAGCTGAAAACTAATTAATTTGAAGTCCTAGCAACAAAGAACATTAATAATGGGAAGCCAAGGAGGAAAAGGTTTAGTTCCCTCTTTCCTAGATACTGATGTGATTCTCTGAAGATGTGTGAAATAAAAATTGATGTATTCTCATCTACTTTTCTTCTCCCATCCGATTTTCTTCCACTTCACATTCTTTTCTGCATCCCTAAATTTATTAGATTTTCCTTATATCAATTGGGAAATACCACCTTGGCTTAATCCCTGATCTAGAAATTATTTGTGCTCTCAGAATTACCTACAAGATCTTTCTTCCATAAGAAAACTTTCTTTAATGCCAAGCAGCTCATATCCAGTATACTATTGAAATTTAAATATATTTATTTTTATATATAAAGTCTTTTAACTTAAAAAAAGTTCTTCAAATTTTAGAGAAAAAGAAAACACCGTTTACATTAACTTCTTGGTTAAAGAAAAAGGTGTCCTTAAAAGAAGCATGAACATTTAAAAATGCAAGTTGCTATCCTAATTTGTTGTATTTTAATGAGAGTAAACTGGTGATAGATAAATGGAAACAAAGCAAAACATGTGTATACATACAACCATGCACACATATAAATACAGAGACTTATAGAGAGAAAGCATCCCTATCTGTGCCTTTCTTTTCTGTTCTTCCACTTCCTGAATTCAGTCAGCACCGAGGGTTCAGAGTATGACAGAGAAAAGACAGCAGAAGACTGTTCTCATGTGGGCACACATAGGTCATTTATAAATCCAAGATTGCTTTGTCTCATGTGGCTGGTCTGTATACAGCTGAATCAATACAGAACGTAAGACAATGGAGGCAATGAGGGAAACTCAAGCAATTCCTTGGCTTTGCTTGAATTAAAATTTCAACCTTGAGAGGGAGACTTTTATAAATATTGAATAAATAATGTTTGACAGTTACAGTATTGGAGAAGGACCGGGTTGAGTTGGGCAAACTCCTATGCTTAAAAATAAAGTTTCACTACAACTCTCTAAAGTTCTATATTCTTTCATTTTCTCATCCATAAATGAGGATATTCTTTCAGCGTTGTCATGAGGTCTTAGGAAAACTTGCACAGGAAACATTCTGATGAGTTCAAGCAAGCACTCAGTGAAAGCTCCTATTAAGTTATATTACTATGGCAGAATTATCGAGTTGAGGAAAATGCAATATGATTATATAAAAACCCCGTCTGAATATGGACAATTTGCAAGTCAAAGTTATTTATTTGAGGGATCCAGTTTTGTATCATAGAGCAAATCATACTGCCTGGTACAGTGGTGCACGCTTGCAATTTTAATTACTGAGAAAAATGAAAAAGGAGGATCTCAACGTTCAGACAAACTGGAAAATAAGAAGAACCCATCTCAAAAAATAAAATTAAAAATAAATTAATTAATTAAATGAAAAGAGTTAGGGAAGCAACTTACTGTTAGAATGTTTGCCTAGCATGTGTATGACTCTCAATTCAGTCCCCAGCACTGCCACCAAACATGCAGGGACTGTTGCTACTGTCATCATTATTAAAATGTTTAACATAGTACACTCCGTTAGAATTTAGGTATATAATGAGCAGTTCACATAATCTTTTGAGTGTGATTTCAATTGACAATTGAAATGCAAATGTCATAAATATACTATTCTTGACCTCTAGTTCACTATATCAGGAAGGGTCTCAGAATTTCAGAGCCATTGACCATCTATCTGTATGCTTTTCTGATCGGAGAATGTTTTCAGAATACAGAAAATCAAAAGCAGACATAGCCCATGCTCCTGAAAAGGAAAATTCTTTATACAATATCATGTAAAATGTTATTTCTTTATCAAACAGATATCAAAAAAAATTTAAATGGAAAACCAAATCATGTTTGAATTTAAGATTTTAGAATCAATAAAATTATTGTAGTTGGGAGGTTCATAAGGGCTCATTAACTGTTCCCTGTCTTTTGGTATGTTTTAGAGGAAAAAAGATCTGAGAAATACAGGAAAGATAAATGTATTTCACCAGTGCCACATACAAGTCAGGGACAGATCAAAGTTTAGGACATGTATCTGAGATCAACTTTAATAAGTTCTTTTCCCACGCTGCCCTCTTCAATTTATGTAATACTGTGACAAGGTAATTAGATAAACTATGAGAGATGATGCGTGCTGTTATCTTTCTTTGGTTATTTTAGTAAAACCAAATTCCATTTCTACCAGAATTTCCCTTTCTGCCAGCTTGTAATACTGAAGGAGAAATATAACCAAAGTTTATTTTTCATTTTGATTTTCTAATCAAATCTACATATATCTATAAATAGTGACACAAAATACATCTTATTTCCATTTTATCTGAACATTGTACAAAGAATCTTATTTTCAGAATTGCCTTTCTAAATTTTTTTATCTAGTTCAAGATTCTATATGTGTGACTGACTCCTCACATACAGACTGACAGTTATATTGATGGATTCATTTTACATTTTTCCAAAGGCACTTGAGCAATATCGACAAAACTTCAAACAAAATAAAATATTAATTCTCACAATCTAGCTCTTATAATTTCTTAAAACAAACATATTCATTTAAGTTTCCTCCCTTGAAGCTGTTGTACAGTTTGAATCTCAAAGAAGATATAATTAGATGTAGTACTTTATAATATTGGAGATGAGAGGAATTTTAGATATCATGGAATATCTTTTTTTTTCAGATAAGAAAACTAAAATTTAAAATAGTCAGTGGCAAAATAAAAATTATTCTCCTGATGCCAAGTCTGGTCTCTCTTCAAAACCCTGTGTACCTATACTTTTTTACTTCATGTATTATTTTGCTGTAGTACCCCATAACAAATTGACCACATACTGTATTGTTCTAATCAGGAAAATTCTGAAAGTGATATAGGCTGCTATTCATAATTATGCCGAACCACAAAAAGAAACGTGTTTTTCAGAGTAGGTTATTACTTGATAAGCCTATCCATAAGGATAAGAAAGGCCAAAGTTAATAGATTTTACATTGTTCTAAAGAGGACATTTTAAAAATAAAATTTTCATTTGATTCAAATAATCTCAACTTTCATTTTTCTTGAAACTAATGTAAATCTTTAATCTTGCACTATTGAAAAAATTTGCAAATTGTACTAACTGACTGAAAAGAAGTTTCCTATTTGTGTGTAGAAAAGAGTGCTAGAAATTTTTTGTTGTTTTGATGAGAAACAATCACTATCATAAACAAAAACTAGTGGAATGGTAGGCAAAAACATACAAACTATTAAGGTAGTCTAATAAGTTTATCAAACTAAAAATTATAAAATGCAACAATCATAGTGTATCTTATAAAAATTAAATAAATAAAATAGATTTTTAATAAAGAAAAGCTTATTTTTGAAAAAGGAGTTAAAAGGTATTAGGTCCAGAATGAAAATGTAAGTATGCAGAGACTGCAAATTAATCACACAAAACAGAAAGTAAAATATAATGTGCAAATCTGATGAAAGGATTCTTGTGGCACCCACTGAATAATCAAAGAATGACAAATTCACAATTAAAATTATAAACATAGCTCAGTGAATAGGTTCTTAAGAATTCAGGAAATTATAGGAGAAAATGAAAAAATGGAAATAAAATGTTTGTAAATGGGGAGGGGACGAGGGGGTGAAGGGAGGGCAGGGACAAGGGGAAAAACTGAGAACCAAGACCTGTCATGTAAAGGTACAAGATCCCAAAATTGAATGTAACTGTATTGTATACCTAAAATGTACCAATAAACTCAATAAAGAAAAAAAAATTCAGGAAATTAATAGAAACAGGCAACATTTTTTTCTAATTTGGGAGAGAAGAAGCAGAGGTATAATTACTTTACACACATACACACAAACTTTAAAATCACAAATCAATTAAATATAACTAAGCATAAACTGTTTAATATCATTTTTGACACAACATCAATGCTTACAAGAGAATGCACACATATTACAATGACACAAGCTGAAACTACTTAGAGGTACCATAGGGAGTAATTATGTAGGACACTAAAAGATCCTGGAAATGGTTAATCTAATAAAGCTAATGTTAGCTCTCATACTTCCATCTGTGCCTTGAGCTAAAGCATTGTCAGAATGAAACTCCATTTGCATATAACTAAATCAGAGTGGGGAAAGATGTCAAGGCCGTTCTAATTCCTTCTTTTTTCTTTCAATTTTTTGATATGGAGTAATTGCCTGATATTTTATACTTATCTTTCATACGGTACTAAAGTCCCTCTTTTTTTTAATTTCCTCTAAAAGATGCTATGTAATGTGAAAGTGATTTGTTCATTTGAGTTATTTAGCTCTGAAATCTATCTTTGGCAGCGTGCAAGGCCATTCTCTAAAACATCATCTCTGACTTTTATATCTCTATTACCTGAATGAATCTGCTTCAGACTAACAGATAATATGTTGGAACATTTTTTGAGCGGGTCAGAATATTAAATAGTATTTCTGTAATGAGTGGATTGGATTCACTATGTAGTATGCAAAACTACTAAATAATTATCTTTCAGGCAGCCTGATTTGTTTACATGATTCACCGTGAACTTTCTGTGGTTAACTTTAGGAAGCCTAAATTGCCAATAACTTGGTAAATAGTGATTTATGATAGATATAAGAAATAGATGACTTTCTAATTTCATTTAGCCTATTTTGCTTATTTTTCTAGATTATTGTATTGTTTTCATTGTGAATTGTATTCATTATGTGTTAAACATATTAACATAAATCTAAAAGGACACTTTTAACAAATCTTGTAATATTTCTTCAAGGAACAAAAAGTCCACTTGGATTTGTATCACAAAACAATCATGCAAAAATTTGCTAAATATGTCTAACTGCATAAAAATCATGTACTTTTTGAAAAAAAGGTGAGTTACTTTACAGCCCATGAAGATCCAGAAGAAAATGGACAGCCAGCCTGAATTAATAACGTTTTTACTTAATGAGAAGAATCCATGAAATTCAATGAAGAGAGGAGAATAATGAAAAAAAGAAAAGAAAAGCAGGTTTTCAAAGGAATAGACAACAGCTTTCATAAAAGATGCCCCCGATGTAATAAAAGGAAATGATTCCACTTGAAAGAATTTGCTAATGATTTCTTCAAGTCTACTTTAAAATTTTAAAAATTTAAGAATTCAAACCAAGTGGGCAATTATCAGTTTGTTGAGAGTGTCATTCAACTGTGTATGAAAGAGGAGTTCAAATTGATGAAAACACTGGTAACCTTCATATTTAATTCCTTCTTCTAGTTAGAAGAACTTTAGCAGTTTCCCTGCAATTGAAAGGAAAAAAAAGTCTCTTCTTCGTTATGGATTTTAATATATAATCCCTTTTTAATCTCTACTGCTAATATGCAAAATCTTATATCTTATTTAAAATAGAATCACTAGGGGCGGGGGAATTAGCTCAGGGGTTCTGCCGCCTGTCTTGAAAGCTCAAGGTCCCGAGTTCAGTCCCCAGTACCAAAAATAAAAATAAAAATAAAATAGTCACTAACATCTTTTATCTAGTATAAGTGATAAATTTACATTTCATCTCACTATTAATGATTTGTTTTATGTAATATATTTCACTAGATACAGTTTAAGATGGGTTGAAATCAAGCAGTTCTAGAGGGAGTTCCAATCTTTGGATATTTGCCTCAATATTTTTGTTTACAAAAAGCATTTGTATTTCCACTGGAAATAACATTGATGTTTTTATCAATATTATAACATTATGTTATGTTCCTCTATTCAACAAATATGGTTTTCTTATACTGTTTGAGGTACAATACGATAAATTTATATGCAAATATAAATCTACTTTTTTGAACATTTGTAAAATCAAAGAAATTTGGCTACATGTAAAGGTTTAAATAATATAAAATCTTCAAAGTTTACCATCTTCTAGAATCAAGATAGAATCAAGAATTTTCAAGAGATATTTCCTATTAAAAGCTAAAAGTAGTCTGGGGATTTAGCTCAGAGGTTCGGTGGCCTGCCTTGCAAGCACAAGGATCGGAGGTCAATCCCCAGTACCAAAACAAACAAACAAACAAATAAAAAAACAAAACAAAACAAAAAACAAAAGCTGAAAGTAATAGTTTAGGAAACCAAAGTAGCAGTTACAAATGCAAAATAGCCATTTATTCTTATTTTATCCTAAGAACCATTATGGTAATATTGTTTGCATAAAAGTATAGAGTTCTCACATTTTACTTCTATATATCAATAGATGAACTTTGTCTCAGATGAGAGCAATGCTTTTAGCTATTGATATAAAAAGAGCCCTGAATCCAAACATTTAATGGGACTTGCTTTGCATCAACAACTGACAAAATTAACCAGAACACAGGTTTTCTGCTTTATTATCTATTTCTGATACCACAAAAACAAACAAACAAACAAAAACTGGGCAAAGCAGAGATTTTAAGTTACAAATAATCTGCACTGAACCATAATCTCTTTTTTACTAATATGAGAACAACATCTAAATTACCAAGATTTTAATAAGTGAAAAGAGAAATAATAAATGGAAAGGACTGGATTCTAAGGAGACATAGTAAATAAATGCTGTATATATATTATATATAAAATATTACATTGCATTGGTCTATAAGGCTTAAATTTGCCACAATTTACTAATTCAAGATAAATATTTCCTTAGAAAAACTAAGATTTTTTAAAAAATATAATTGCTAGGTCGTTAAAGATTGGTTGATTTCCTTTGAAATAATGGATCAAATATATTTATTTCCACTATAGACATAATCCTTTTTTTTCCTTCCTCATTTATATCCTTTTTTCCTGCTTTACTGCCTCCTTTTCTTATTTTCCATAATTCCTTCCTTTTTTTCTTCGTATTATATAAAAACATACTTATATTGTGAGTATGTTTACATGAAAACCCTGAATTCAGCCATGTTATGTCTCAAAACTAAGGAATTAATTTAGAATTGTTAAATGAGAGACAGTAATTTATACAGAAACTTAAAAGTGGTGCCAGGCGCGGTGATGCATGCCTGTAATCCCAGCACTCAGGAAGTGGAGGCAGGAGGATCACTGTGAGTTTGAGACCAGCCTGGGCTACATAGTGAGTTCCAGGTCACTCTCAACTACATACTGAGACCCTGTCTCAAAGCAAAACAAAATTAATAAATAAAAAATAAAATGGTGGTGTTCCTACACTCAGACAATTACTTAATTTTGTAAATGTAATTTATCAACATACTTGAAGCTATTGCCTTCTACTACATACTATGCAACAGAGAGAAGGTAACTCAATCTTCTCTTCTCTATGCACTTAAATTGGACTTTAAATTATTTAAAAAGAAAAACACAATTGATTTTTGTTTCTTCAAGTCATGGAAAACTTTTCTAAAAATTCTCTTCAACTGAGTAATTGAAATTTTCGCTTACTATAGCAAAAGTGTGTCCTATTTAACAGGTGCACTGAGCAGCAATCAAGTTTTTAATAAAACACAAAACACTGAAGTTTATATAGCACAAAAGGCCAATATCTCCTTATTTCTCATGATGAAATTATAGAAATATCCTGACCCAGCTCTTCCGACCCTCAGGAGTTGGCATATCAGTTCGGATCCCTGATTAACATACTCTAGAATGACACATCTGGTAGTGGTCTACATTGGATCTCTCTAACAACTGGGGAAAAAGTAGACTATTACATGGAATATATAGTATATATATATACTATATATAGTATATATATAGTATTATATAGTATTATATTACTATACACTGTAACTGTTTTTTTTTTCAGTTTGCAGAAACATGAACCCCCCCAAAAGTTTAAATTTGTAAAATAAATGCTGCCCTTAAAAGAAAAGATTTCATTTTGGAAGGAGGTAAATAAATAAATAAATAAATAAATAAATAAATAAATAAAAGAGAAATTGTTTCATTTTATAGTTTATTTTAGGGATTAAAACTGTTAAGTTTGATTATTTCACAATAAATGATTTCAAGACTGCCTTTTGAAGGATAACATTTCCTTTTTTACTTCTGAATTAACAAGTGTTTCCTAGCACTTTTTTTGATATGTACTTTTTATAAGAGAACCTGTGTATAAAAATACAAAGAAAGATAGTCCTTCCTTGTCAAAAATTTTCATACTTTTCACCCCCTGAATTCTAAAAAATGCTGATTATAAAAGGATGTTAGGTATCTCTGATGTTTTTACAGATAAGAATATTGCTATAACAGATGTACCATTTGATCTAGCTATACCATTCCTTGGTTTACAGCTGAATGAATTAAAAATAGCATACTATAGTAATAAATTCATGCCCATGTTTATACTGTCACAATTCACAAGAACAAAGCTGTGAAAAATGCCTAGATGCCCATCAACAGATGAGTGGATTAAAAAAAATATATGCTCGGGAGGCTGAGTCAGGTGGTTCGCTGTGAGTTCGAGATGAGCCTGAGTTACATAGTGAGTTCCAGGTCAGTCTCAACTACACAGTGAGACACACACACACTCTCTCTCTCTCTCTCTCTCTCTCTCTCTCTCTCTCTCTCTATATATATATATATATATATGGCATATATACACAATGAAATATTATTTAGCCATAAAGAAGGATGAGATCATGTAACTTGAAGGAAATGGATGGAAATGGAGACCATAATGTTAAGCAAAATCAACCAGTCTCAAACTTTAAATATGAGCTGTTTTCTCTTATATAAGCAATCTAAAATAAATAATTAAAATAATTTTAAATAGAGATGATAGAAAACTAGACGGGAGAACTTTTAGAGATTGGAAAGCAGATCAGTGGGGAGGGGAGGCAAAGAAAAGATGGGTAACAGTTGTAAAAAAATATGGTACAAGTATGTAAGAGTATACTTATAGACACTTATTTTGTATTACTAATATGCACCAATAAAAATAAATAAAAGAAAAAAATAAAAGCACTGGAGGTGTAGCTAAGTGGAGAGAGATTATGCTCAAGATCCTCGATTCAATTTTCTGTGCTCAAAAAAATTCTCTATGCTTCATAAAAATTTCATATAGAGTATACATATAAAAGTAGCTATTATAATGTATCAATTACATTGGGATATTAAAAACTATTGCAAAGGCAGAAAAGATAACACCTCACTGGACATTTCAAACAATATTTTTGGCTGAGAAAATAGCTGAAGACTCATATATCTACTTCTAGCATTCATATCTTTTGTTTGTTTGTTTGTTTGTTTGTTTTTTCAGACAGGGTCTCACTATGTAGTTGAGACTGACCTAGAACTCACTATGTAGCCCAGGCTAGTCTCAAACTCACAGTGATCCTCCTGCCTCAGCCTCCTGAGTGCTTGGATTACAGGCAAGTGCCACCACGTTCGGCATAGAATTCATATCTTGACAACTGAGTCAATGCTTAATTTTTGTCTATCGCGATCAACACAAAAATGTAAAATGCAAATGTAGGTGTGGTGTCACATGTGTATAGTCTCAGCTACTTGCGAAGTTCACATAGAATTGTTTCACCCCAGAAGTTTGGACCAGCCTGAGCAACATAGCAACATCCTGAGTTTAAAAAAAATCTTTACTTATATGTGTGTGTGTGGGGGTGGTTGCTGTTTTTGTTTTTAGGTTTCTCCTATATGCTATTCTTTATGTGGTTTGTCTAAAAACAACACCAACAACAACAACAAAAACTTCACCAAATACAGCAGTATGACCTTTTAGACTGTAGATTGTCTACATTTTTAAATTGGAATGCTTCACATGCTGCTTTAACTTTACTCTCTGAAAATACAACATGAATTGTTATTTCTATAGGAATGATGACACTATTGATAGGTTATAAAGCTTAAGAAAAATCAAACCTTTCAAAACTTTTTTCTAAAAATAAACATCCTTCAAAAAGTCAATAACAGATTATAAACCATTAGAAAAACAACAAGCCCTATGTAATTAAAAATGATTATCTGACTGGAATAAAATCTTATGTAACTAATCTATTTTATAAAAGATATTGCTGCATAACTAAAACTTTTAAAAATAAAGCAATTATAATTTGATTTTTCTGTCCTTTCCACTATATATATTTGAACTAATAAAAGCCAAATGACTTAAGTAATTTGATTTCATTAACCACTGCCAAATATTATATATAAAATATACCCCTACTCTGCCATACCTGTAATTCCCCTACTAATAGGTTAAAACTTTAAAAAATAAAACGTGAAAGAGTAATGAATTTTTAAAAATAAATCTGACTCCTGAAGTCTGAAAATTACTTTAGTTAAGGTGTTCTGGGCTCTACGTCTTGGTTATACCTAGGAACCGAAATGAACATATGAATTTTTTTTTAACTCAAACACTGTTTCAATACACAATGGATTATCATATTGATGTTGAAAAAATGCTGATCTGCAATTAAGAGTTCACCTTTACTACTTCAATGAACACTGACTTTCTCGGCATTTGTAAACTGGAAATATGTGAAAATAGAAGCCCTGGTGATGGGTATATCCCTTGAGATGAGCAGTCAAGAAAGGCAATTTCCAAACGAGACTGTGCCATGACTTTCTGAAAGTCCAGTTTCAGTTTCTTCTAAATTAAAGAAATCCTTAAGCCTCCTACAAGTGTATCTGTATGAACATTAGAGAAATGGACACAAAATTATTAGACAATAAAATTCAGATAAATATAAATTCAATACTTTCTTATATAGGACCCCATGCTAAATGTGTATATGTGTGTATGAATGTATAAACTGTCTTAAATTTAAACGGTAGTTTTGAAAATGAAATTTACTTCTTAGAAGCTGAGCTTGGAAAAGGAAACGAGCATTTTTCCCTCACACCTTTACCAGGGAAGACTTTTAAAGAAGTCTAGAAGGCAATAAGAGAGAACAGAGTAATACTTAATCTGAAAGAAAGGAATGTTAAAATACAAGCTGATTTGTGTTTTACCCTTCTCTTTCGCATTCTATTAGTTCATTTGATACTGTATCTTTTCACAGTGCCACTTTTAGAGATATATTCCATTAAAAGAATATGAAATACATATAACATTTTAAATTTCCCAGATGCAGCTTTTATATATTAAAACATTTAAATTACTTTAGAAATAGCTGAACTACTTTATGATGCATCTTAACTCATTTTAATACAAAAGCTTTAAAAGCCTTATTTCAGTGTGAATAAAATTGCTGAATGTCAGCGTACTTTATCTCAATACATATTATAATATAAAAACATAAAAATATAAATTAACAAAGATATCATTAGTTTGGTAAACTAAGAGTTTAGCTAAAGATACCTTCCAGTGATATAAAGAAATGAGAATTAACAGTATGATCCCCACACATGGCTGAGACATTGAGAATTTCTTGTTTAGTTCACTATAAAATTGCAGAAAATTTAGTATTAAGCATAGAACTCTTATTCAAAACATGAAAATGCTAAATAGCAATGTCTGAATGCCAGCAAATAGAGGATGAAAAGAACTAGAAAAAATGTCATCAGCTTGCACCGTGAAACATTATCAAGTTAGAATTATCTTCCTGAATTTTATAAGCCTTCTAACTTCCTGTTCTCACTGGCATTTATTAAACCATAAGTCACCTTAAACTGGTTTACTTGTATTAAAATTTTAATAAGCTCAACTATACTTTCAAAATGAAAGATACAATCTAACATGCACTCATATATATTTTTGCCTTTAATTCAAAACTAAAGTACCTTATTCAGTTGGTATAATTCTAATATGCTTATTAACGAATCAAAGTCAAAGTATATGAGTATATACCTTCATTCTGGGAGCAACTAAAATTATTTTGGATAAGCCATCTAATTTGTGAATTAAATTTTAAATGACTTTTTTCTCACAAATTCCCTTTCACCTTATTCATTGCTACTTGTAAATGCTCAAGGGAAAAAGTATATAGCTACTCACAAAGGTATTAAGCTTCTAATTGATGTATACATGTATGAAATATATAAATAACAAAAATAAATTGTATTCTTTCAATTTAAAAATGAAAATGCTAAAACCTTTAACAAAAAACAATCACCACTCAGCCAAATAGAGCAATAATTGGTTTTATCTCTCGTATTTCATTTCTCCTTTGTACTTAGGTTTGGGTTTTCTGCACATTTACTGTTTATTTTATTAATTTAAAGACTGTGGCAGATTGACTATAAGTTTAAACTTTCCTTGAGAAAGCCGTATGAGTGAGAATATTAAAGGTGCCCACTTACATCTTTAAAATTAGCTATTTCAGATAGTTAGTCACATATTATCATCCTAAATACATATTATACTAAATGCTTTAAGAGTATAAAAACGTTTATAAAGTAACATACTTCATTTCCAATGAAGTTTGTTTCATTTTCCCTATTTGTTTTCTCTAAAAAATCAAATTTTGGTTAAATAATTAAATATTTGATTATAACTACTTCATGTTTCATTTTGGGAAACACTTTAGACTAAAATCTTGGAAGTTCTCATGAAGGAATCATTATTTTATTAGATTTCAAATGAGTAAGGATAGAGGGGAAAAAGTATATTGCAGACATTTGTCTAAGGTTGTAATTTTTGACTCAGATGCATGTAACTTAAATGTCTGCAAAATGCTTCTGCCAAAATGTTGATACTGCATTTAAAATTCACAAGGGACACCACTTCTAAAGGTTATACAGTTATACTGTCAAGTGAAGGACAAAGAATATAGCTTAGAGTAATACAATTAGTGAGCATGCTGTGATTAGACTACTATAAAAATTAGAGGTGGCACAGTAGAAGGACTACATGATTTATATCATATTTATAAATGATACAAGAAAGGATCTATTTAGATCCTTCACTTCATCAGTCTTTTCAATCCATGAGAATTCTAAGCTTTATTCAGAAGTAATACTCTGTAATCACAGATATAAATTAAACATATTATTTAACTTACTAAAAACTCCTGATTTTGCTAGATTTCACCTTTCTCACTTAGTTTCAGTAGAATACTTTGATAAAGCAAAGTATATTCACTGATGAATATTATAATTTTTTAAGTTTTTAAAGTTAGTGTGTCTAAAAATTGAACTTCCTTTCATATTAGCAATCTCTTTACATCCTAACTGAATAAAGGATCTGTGAATATAATCCCTTAAACTTTTTATTGAATCAGAATACTATAGAAATTCTTACAAGTAATTTGTGAAAACATTTTTTTCCCAAATAATGGAAACACTACAATATATATTCCACATCTGGGCCGGGGATTTAGCTCAGCAGTTGGGTGGCCTGCCTAGTGCAAGGACCCGACTTCAATCCCTGGTACAAAAAAAAAAAAAAAAAATCCACTTCAATATCGTTAGGGTGCCCATCTAAAAATTAAAATCGTTATTTTCATACATGATTTCTGAAATTTAATTAAACACGAACATCTAATTATATTAATATTTCCTTCTTGGACACTGGATTGGTTTTGGATGTGATAATTTTGAAGAAAAACATTTTTTTCTAGCTTGTTAATTTTAATTTCCTATAGAGTTGCAATTTTATCAAGAAACTTTTAAATATTCATGTTATTTGAAACAGTGACATTATTCCTAGTATCAAATCTTAAGAAAATAGTTACAATAACTAAAATAAAGTATTGTAAGAGGTATCTTTAATAGTATATTATTTGAAAATATAATTACAATCTTCCATTATTTATAAAAGTAGATATATAATGTGTGTGTGTATACATATAGACTTTTTTAATAAAATAGTCATGCATCAATAAAGAACTGCTCTACATTTTGAATACAACATTTAGTAAGACTAATGATATTAAAGAAACTTAGACATCAAAGATTTACTCAATATATAATATTAAAAGAAAAGTGAGCCGTGTGTGGTGGTGCACACCTGTAATCCCAGCACTCAGAGGCTGAGGCAGGAGGATCGCTGTGAGTTTGAGACCAGCATGGGTTACATAGTGAGTTCCAGGTCAGTCTCAACTACATAGTGAGACCCTGTCTCAAAAAAACAAAATAAAATAAAAAAAAAAGAAAAGAAAAGCACAAGTAATATATTGTTAATGACTTCATAAATGCACATATAAAATATGATGTTTTAGTATATGAATATACATATGAAATATTACCGTTTATATATGTGCATATATTATGGAAGCATACAAATGTATCTACAAATTTCTACAGCTTGTTTATAGTCTAAAATTCCCAAAAAAGTTTGGGATTTTATTGTGTGAGAACCTCCTCCAGGTGAATCTTTTCAAAAAACAAATAGCTGACATCATTAGTAAGATTGTGTCCTTTCTGATTCCTTGACTCTATACAATCATTTTCCATCTTTTACTAGATCTATATGACACCTACCCCTACCTCAGACTTGTCCTTTCTCACACCAACTGTTCTGGACTTTGTGCTTTTTCATTGAATACACATTACAAATAGGAACTACACTGGTCATTCTGATTATGTGGAGTGCTCTTCCAGAGAGACTGCTGGCTGTGTTTGCTCAGTTTTCGTGGCTCTCCTCCACTGCACATCCTGTGTTGTGGATAGTGACAAAGTTGCCACAAGGGTTCCTCTCTGCCCTTTCTACAACACAGCTGGCTTATTAAAGCTACTTAGTAAAGCATGCTAAATGAATGTACCTTATTGGTGAGAAATATCTTTCATTATTAACATCTGGTCATTATGTTTATCATCAGTAACAGCTGGATAAAAATGTAGATAAGCATGAATAAATTTACTCTCTAACAAATTCTCAGTTATTAATATTATTCATGTAAAATGAATCATTGTCTTTTCTATGCAAAGAAAATAACTGGTGGAGTTTGAGTGGACTCTGTCACAAGTCTTACAGGGGCAAACCTTTTTGGTTTCCCTTTATGCAGCATTACAAGGTGCCCAGACAGATTTGAGTGAAGCTAGCTTAGTTCTCTCACTTATAGATAAGATATTTAATACAAGGCCAAAGCAAGGTATACAACTAATATTACCATTGAGTCACTTTGAACTAAATTTAAGTCTAACAGTTATGTAGAAATTCTCAAGTCTTCTTGTGCGCATTTAATGAGATATTAAGATTTCTCAATATAATATAGCATTTATGCCAATAGCTATGCAACTTTAACTTTTTAATATTCATAAACATTTGAAAAAACAATTAAAGAATAATGATCTGCCTTATGAAATTAGTCATTAACCTTACTGTTTTGCCAACACACAAAAAAAAACTGCATTGGTATGTGTCAATTAGTACCATAAGAGAAATTTTATTAGACATATAAAAAGACACACCCAAAATTTAAACTTCTTAACTATATAACTCTCCAAAGAGAAAAGCCCAAGATATCTGAAAGTTTCAGAGAAGAATGTTGGATTTTTTTTCCCTGAAGAAAAAGCTTGCCAAGATGCCTACACTGCACTGTACTCCAAGTAATGTAAATTAACAGTGCCTCTACACAGTTTATATAGATTCAATACAGAGGATTCAAACCATCCTGAAAGTGTTTGCACTTACAGTGAAGAGGAAAATCTCTCATGTGTGAGGACTTTTCTTGCTCCACTGACGGTATCCTTTCCCTGGGCTCAGCTTTGGCCCATCATGCTACTGGTGAATGAAAATATATTTCACACGGAGCCTATGTGTCTGCCCTTTTGTGTGGACAATAATTCCTTTATTCATTTCAGGTATTTTGCTGAAATTGGTGTTCCAATATGTATTGCTTTTATTTATTTTAATCACAAAGTTATAACATATTCAACTGAACACACAAAAAAAGAAAGCGTGACACAGGTCAATCATGCAAATATCTTATTTTTACATTTTGTTTTTCAGAAAACTACTCCGTAGCTACTCTTTCGATAATGCAATTGTAGGTTTTTGTTTTGTTTTGGTTTGGATTTTTTTTTTTGTTTTCAAATATAAGACTTGCCTTCTTTAACAAAATAAAATAATGGTTACCAGAGGATTGGAGTGAGAATGGGAAAGGAGGGATGGGTAAAATTTTGTCAATTCTTGAGCAGGGCGGGGTGGCTCATGCCTGTAATCCCAGCACTGAGGAGGCTGAGGCAGGAGGATCGCTGTGAGTTGGAGACCAACCTGGGCTACATAGTAAATTCCAGGTCAGTCTCAACTACATAGTGAGACTTTGTCTCAAAAAACAAAAACAAAAACGAAATGAAACAAAACAAATCAAATCAAAAATTTTGTCAGTTCTTTCTTTGCCCCTTTATCTTAACTGTCAGTTTGGCTGAACTAAGAGACTGCTGGAGGGTGTTTGGATGACAAGGGACACTATGCTTGTCAGCAGATGAATTCACCGATATTCATAGCTGAATGCTCTGGTAGGAGGTGGGTTACTAAGGCAAGCCCGTGGAAGGTATAGCTCTCACTGGTATAGCTGCTCCCTTGTGCTCTGCCTTCTGGTCCCCAGGAAGTGAGTAGCTTTACTCTACTCTGCCTCAACTTGGACCCACAGCTATGGAACCAAATGATCTCGGACTGAAACCATAAAATAAAAATAAACCTCTCCACACATTTCCTATTTGCCCTGAGAATATTTGCCAGCAGTTCTTAAAGCCAGAACATTTACTCTGAGATAACTCAGTTATTATTACTTTCACATTGCTCTAGTACATCGATTGTGCTTGGAAACAACAAATACTATCAAGAACAATTTTTATAGTATATTTTCACATTGAAAACTAGTGAAACTCACTTCAAAATAAAGAGGCAGCTTGTGTAAAATTAATTGAACAGTGACAGTGGGCTACATTTTTTTTTCCTCAATAGGAAATGAGTTAACTTTCAGACATCAGAGTAGTTTGTCCCAGTGATGGGAAGTTGACCAAATACTAAGTTATAGTTACCTAGCAGAAATAGGTTCTGGTGTTCTGTTGCCTAGGAGGATGATTAGATAAATGTACTGCATTTCAAAAATGCTACAAGAAAGGATTTTGAATGTTTTACCACAAAGTTATGATGAATATAGGAAGAGATGGACATGCTTAATCCAATTAGAATACTATACATTTTAAATAGGTATTGAAACATCTCATAGTACTCTATAACTTCGTATAATTTTTTGTTAAAAAAAATTTAAAAGTCAAAAAAGAATATTTCTAAATAGCCAGGTCATCTATAAAATGCAAATTTAAGTCTAATTCATATTGTATTTAATTGAATAGCTCCTTGCCAAATTACCTAAAGAAACATTCACACAAACCCACTGACATCGAGGAGATGGTTCTACATTCCCAAGAATAAATTGCAGCATTCTCACTGTTACTGCTATTTTATAGGTCATGCTCAAATTCTAAAATTCCTGCTCTTTATCCTTCTTTTAAAGTCACAAGGAATTTATTTTCGACTGGTGGTATATGGGGTATAAAAGTATTTTTAATAATGAACAATAGAAAAGCAAATAATAAAATAGAAATAAAACGGTTAAAATTTCATTTAATTAAATGAATTTAGGATAGAAAAATGTTCCATTTTTAGACTATTATAACTATTAGCTAATTTTTCAGGATATCAAATAGACCTTTCAGATTGAGTAATAGTCTAGTAGCTGGAAATTTCTCTATTTTGTTTTTTGTTTTGTTTTGTTTTGTTTTGTTTTTCTCTCATTGAGTTTATTGGTACATTTTAGGTATACAGTACAGTTACATTCATCATTGGGATCTTGCACCTTTACATGACTCTATTTTGCTTATAACTCTTGGCATATGTGTTAAGAGGATGTGGATCACTATTATGTTCATGAGAAATGCTAATATTTCAAATAGAACAAAATCGTCATAGTAAAAAATGTGTGAAAGCACAGGGACATTCTTGGGCTCAGAAATTCTATGTAATTTTTGATAGATGCTCAAAATGTTTCAAATTATTTAATCATAGAACATTCTGAAAAGAAATGATTAAATTTTCATTTAGCATTGGAAACACATGCTTCCTCTGCCTTGCTTAGAACCATCAAAACTGCAGATTCTCAGTGTAAATTAACATTGTTTTCTTACTCAAATCCAGCGTATTATGTTGCAACCTTCTTTTTAAAATTATCCGTCTTTGTTTCTCCCATAGATTTGACGCCCAAATAATTTTCAAATATTGTTAATATTTGCAAACAGTCTCAAATCTTTAGTTTTCCATTCTCTCTACTCAACACCTAAATTCTAGTATGTATTACTGTATTTGGGGTTTACTGACTTGTATGGCCTTTTTGATATCCCTTTTTCCCCCTGTAATTTATTTGTGCACTCACATAAAATTTTTCTTAAATGGCTGCATTAATTTTGCTATCTTCCTCACTGCACATTTTCAGTGGTTTCCTGATGGTCACCAAAAATGCTGAATCCTCAGGTTAACCTCCAAGGTTTTGCACAATTTGGTCTGATGCTTTATTTATTTTTTTTTACTACTGTTACTTATTTTTAACATAAACACTTTGCTTTAGAATGCTTTCAAATTGAGCAGATATGATAGAAAATTCCAAGTACCTCACACCTACTTGATTATATTAGTAAGATTTTGACATTTGTATGGCACATTTGCCAAAAGTAGTAAACCAGTATTAATTACTCATTACATATTAACTGAAGTTTCTACATACTTTATTCATATTTCTTTATTACCTTATATTATTTTCGTTTGAGGATCTAACTTCTCAATTTTTAAATTAATATAAAAGGGATACAGTTGCATTCCACAACCCCCCACACATCCTCAGATGAGGTAATTTTCACTCTGCAATTTTTATAGTGAACTCTCACACATTCACTGATATTTAAAATGTTAGGTCTAATGTAGTTATACACTGGTAGTTGTTACTGACACAACATTAAATGGGATATTTTTCTAACAGCTTTGAATAGCACATCTAATAGGGTAAAATAGGCAACAATAAATTAGATTTAAATTGGGGGGACATAATTTCATCCTTTTGTGCCTTATACTTACATAGTATCTGACACAAATAATTCTTAAATCACTGATAACTACATTAGAGAAGATAGAAAAGAACATGTACCACTTTGAAATTAGTAATGATTCATTCTTCAGTTCAATTATTATCAGATTTTTATTTCATTTAATACATTGATAGACAATGCACAGAGTGTAAAAGTAATTATAAAGGAGTATTACAGTAGTAAGGAAACGACTTCTAGTCTCCTTCAAAATAAACTAGAAGTGAATTATAAATAACACGTTAATTACTGTCTATCATATCTATTCATCTTTGAAGACTGTAATAAGGATTTATATGGCAACACACTATTGACTCAATTTGAGTTTCAGTGCGATGTTGAATCAAAGCAAATAAAAATCTGACTTCCTTTTAAAGCTGTTTATGAGGCAGATAAATCCTCCCTGAGGTAGAATTAAAGACTATGTTGTATTATAAAAGTAAATTTGAGTAGCTTGACATTATTGAACTGACATCAGAGAAAAACTGGTTATATCTAAAGAAAATAATTGCAACCCACTCAAACACTGACAGTACTAATGTATGTATCACATTTTCAAAATAAATGGTGATATGTAAGTAAAAAATACACTAAAATGAGTATATATATATATATATATATATATATATATATATATATTCTTATCTAAAACTCCACAGTTCTGAAATTAAGTAAAATATGTAGCGTCTGTTCAAAAATCCATAATACATGCACACAACATCAAACAAATGACTGGTACTGTGCCTTTTAAAAAGCTGTTTCTTTCACTCCTTTTATTTTAAGGCAAGTTCTAGCTAAGTTGTCCAGTTCGGCCTCAATTTGCCATTATGCAATATTCCTGCCTCAGCATCCTGAATAGTTGGGAATACATATGTGTGCTTTCAAACCCAGAAACTTTCAACAGTTTTTCTTTCCTTCCTCTTTCTTTCTTCCTTTCTTCCTTCCTTTCTTTCTTTCTTTCTTTCTTTCTTTCTTTCTTTCTTTCTTTCTTTCTTTCTTTCTTTCTTTCTCTTTCTTTCTTTCTTTCTTTCTTTCTTTCTTTCTTTCTTTCTTTCTTTCTCTTTCCTTCCTTTCTCTCTGCTTCTTTCTCACACTCTCCCCCTGCTTTCTTTTTCTTTCCTTTTGAGAGAAAATTTGTGACAAAAAGGCCTGCAGTTCACTATGCTGCCTAGGCTGACACTGAACTTGCAATCTTTCTGCTTCAGCTTCTCTGTCCACTCTGAGATTACAGATATGCACCATTATACCTGACTCAATACTTTTTAAGTGCTGCTTAGATGAACATAGAAATAAACAATGAGTTATGAGAATCTTATGCTAATACATTTATCAAAATGCTTTACAATATGTTGTCATACATTTTGTAATATAAAAAAAAAGCAAGTAGATAAAATTTCCAGGCACAATTACAATACATTTGAAAAGATAGTGACATTTAGGTTAAGTTAGGCTAAGTGAAATTTCAAAGCGTTTTTAAAGATTTTGTCATTCAAACTTGTGTATACCAAAAAAATCACATATATGTGTATGCATGTATCATATATGTGTATGCATGTGTGAGTTTAAAATAGAAATATGATTAGTAATCAAACATATATAAAGTTAACAATGCATCTCAAGAAAATCCTAACCTCTGGGATTTTATGTACTGGAATTTTTAAAAATCTCATTACATTATGGAAGGAGAGCTTGTACAGGAATGCAATGCTAATGCCATCTATAAAACAGAAGGAAAAACCTAGGGAAGCCCTGATCTCCAGAATGTAGTCCTTTAACATTTAAAGAAAAATTTATGTCTATACTTTCTTTGAAACTCCAGAGGAATCTAATTGTCATTTCTTGAAAAGTACTCTTAGCCCTCTATTTAAAAGCTACTTAATAAATGAATACTTTTCTACCATTCCTTTTCTTAAGGATGTTCTATTATCTCCTTTGACACATCTTTCATTTCTGCCACTATTTTTGCTGCATATCATTTGCTCTGGATAGACTTACATAAACTGATGGTTTTTAACATCACCGCACACACATGGTTAACTGTGTCAGTATTTCCCAAGTAAATGAACACTGCTTCTTACTATTCAAATCTAACCACTGTAAGCACATCCTCTAAATCTAGGAATACCGTGTGCCACTTCTGAGTCCCAAGAAGCCCTCACCAGCCTCACCTGAAGCTCTACATTGCTTTTTCTCACAGCTAAGTGTTTATTGTGTGGATTTGCCTCTGGTGATTCATAGTGTCAATCTGATTAGCTATTTTCTTGAAAGTGTCAGTTTCCTATTTGCATTTTTTATTTCTATTTTATAATCCAATATTAGTTGTAGACTCTCAAAATGTAATTGAAGTTTATTCCTTTTTTCCCTTGATATCACACTATGTGTTAAGCATCTCCCATCACATATTTCAAATAGAAGAGTCATATTTCAAAATGTATCAGGGCCATTTTTATGTTATCCCCTTTCTCTTTACATCTGTTCCTATTTTATCACTTGCTTTCTCTCCACATCATTTTTGCCAGGAAGTACTATTGAATAGCTTAACAACGCTGAGAAAAAGTTCCAGAAGTTCTGAATGTTGAACAAATATAACCCTAGCTTGTTCTATCACAAATTTAGGGACTTTATTAACTTCAAATGTGAATGAATCATCCTCATGACTCCCTCTTATCTATCACCTACACTGGTTAGAACTTTATTATTTCTCATAAGGGCTATTCCACTATGAAATAGTGGAAAAGCCTATTAAATTAGAATTAGGCATCCCAAAATAGAAGTTGGGCCTACCCCCCCCCAAAAAAAATCACAATCTTCACCTGGTTAGTTCCTCTATTCAAGATAGAAGTGGCAATAACTAGCTGAAAATTTGTTGAAAATTGTGTATGCTAAAGGAGACTTCTTAGGTAAATGCATGTAACTCAGTTTTTTGAAGTCATTACAAGATAGATTTGCAACAATGGTTTTTCTAAAGCTTCAAAATTCATTCAATATCATGTTGTAAGCTAATCTCAATGTCACTTATCACGTCAGTTTTCAGTGATTTCAAGTTGTCTAAAATCTTCTCATTCTACTATTTTCATCCTTGATAGCATATTCTCTTTCTCCCCTATTCTTTCTCTCTTCTCTTTCTTAAAGTAGATATTGGGAAGGAATTGAAGGTTAAGGGAGATATTGCTTTCCTGGATAGAACGCGAGGATGACGGGGATGACAAGTTTGTGCAAAAAGATTTCAGCAGAAGTCTTTCTCTTAAAAAAAGAAAGTGGTTGAAAACAACGAAGGAGGAGGAGGAGGAGAAGAAAGAAGCAAGGAAGGCAGGAAAGAAAGAAAGAAAAAGAAACAAAGAAAGAAAGACTTCCCTAACTGTTAAACAGAATAACAGGAATGACACAAATGGTTTATAGGCCAAGTTTAAAAAATCAAATATTTTTAAATGCTTTGTGGATGCCACTTTAGGGCTTCAATTTACAGAGTGCAGCGATCTAATTTACATCTCAAGAGGGGCCAGGATTTAGCTCAGCGGTTGGGTGGCCTGCCTTGCAAGGGCAAGGACCCCAGTTCAATCCCTGGTACCACAAAAAAAAAAAATTGTTTAATTTACATCTCAAGGGAGCACTATCTTCTTAATGGTTGGTGACTAGAAAAGAGGACAAAACCACCTGAGCTAGGGTTGTGGTTAGAAAAGGAGACAGGCTGGGCCAGCAAGGTACACTGAAGGTAAGTGAGGCAGCAAAGTTCAAATAGAATGGAGAGGCAATAACAATGAAAGAAAAAGAGAAAAAAATGAGGAAAAATGAGGTGTTCCTTCCTTTCTGATTAAAGTAACTACTTAGAGATAGTAATATTATGCAAAGGAAGCTGGTTAAGGAGAGTCTGAGATAGAAATGTAGATAAAGTTCTGTAAATTTGAGAATAGAAAAAAACTGAGTTTAATGGAATTTAATTAAGTGTCCCTTTGTTCCATTTTAATTGTGAAAACTGACAAGTCCTTAGCGAGCTGGGAAAGAATACAGATGGACTTTAATGTGTTGCGCATGTAGATTCTCAAGGAGGTTAGATTGCTTATACAACAGATATTTCTGAATAGCCTAAGATAGATCTACTCATAGCAGTAAAGCTAGAACTTAAATACAGCAGTGAAAAAATAATCATTTTATTTGTTCCTCTAAACTACCAGAAGCACCACTGTGAGAAATTTAAGATGCACTGAATGAGAAGGTACAACACACATTTCTAATTGTCTTTGTTATATTCTGTTTTCACCTGTGATTAAATAGCAATAAGCTCAGCTTCACAAATGAAGGTGATTTTTAGGAGAATACAGAATTAAATAATTTTAATGTGTTGATACAGAGGTTTTCTATGTAATCTTTCCATTTTTGATAAGACTGTCAGAGTTAACTACAACAGAATAATGATTATTTTTGGAAAAGGCCAATAATCTATATAAATTTATTTAAAAAGCAAACAAAACAAAAAATCTAAGATATTAATTTCAGTACTAGATAATCAACAAAATAAAAGCAATGATGATAAATAATAAGTAGAATTAATTATCAAATAATTATGGGAGTTATTGAAACAACACTTGTAAATTTAAATACTTAGGTATAAAAAGTTTGATACATCTCTCCTTTGCAGCATAACATACCTTATTTTCAACTTAGAAATACTTATATAACTACTCGCAACCTCTGTTTTGCACATTATTATTGCAGACTGTAAATAACCAAAAGGAACAAGAATAGAAAGAGTACAGACATGACATCAGTCAGTTAATAGCTGCATCTCTAACAACATGGGAAACTGGTTCCCTGATGCTCAGTATGTATTTCTACATACTAAAGGCAAAAGAAGCCATATACTCAACTTGAGAAAAATTTTGTTTAAAAGTAGTTGTTGCAGTGCTTGACACACAGCAGGTGTTTAAAAAAAAAGATTTTTTTATGATTTTCAGTTCTCTATTATTAGTTCACATAGTTTGTCGTATTTTTATAATCTTTTAAAGATTCCATTGAAATTTTATTTAATGTATAGGTGTCATCTCTGCTATAAATGAAAATTAAAGGAGAATATCAACTTTGATCATCACCAACAAATAAATATCACTTGTGGCAATGCATCTTCTGAGTTATATTCATTAGTTAGAATAATTCTAATAAAAATCTCCTGGGCACAGCTATTAAATTGCATGGTATTGTGATATACAAACATTAGAAAGCATTAAAGGCATCATAGCCCTTTTGAAACTTTGTGAATGATCAGTCTGAGCTATTTTCCTTTCCCTCCTCTAGTTCATTATTAATTAATTATTTTAAAACACACAGTGTGATCAAGTAACTCCACAGAATATAGCTGTTTTTGTTGTTTTGTTTTTTGGCTTTTGAGACAGGGTCTCACTATGTACTTGAGACTGACCTGGAACTCACTGTGTAGCCCAGGCTGGTCTCAGACTCACAGCGATCCTCCTCCCTCAGCCTCTGAGTGCTGGGATTCAGGGGTGCGCCATCACGCCCAGCTGTAGTTGTTTTTTAAACTACCCATGAAATGAGATTTAAAATCTGTAGTATGGCATTCACAGTCTTTCATAATCTGACCTGAGGTAGTTCCTTTATTCCAATTTATTTCCATTATAACTCTACATTCTATATTCCATTAAAAATACTTCTATGGTCCAAAAAATGGAATACTACTCAGCCATAAAGAATGAGAAGCTAGAGTCATTCATAGGAAAATAGATGCATATTAAGGCCACCCTCTTAAATGAAATAAATAAGACAGATGTGTAAACACTGAATAGTTTCTCTGGTATGAAAAACTAAAAGTGTAAAGATTCAAATGGTGTAATTGACAATGTAAAATAGAAAGAAAGGGTCTAAAGGTGTAGGGGAAGTGGGAAGGGTAGGGAAAAGGAAATAAGGGAAAAGAAAAAATATGAGAAAGTGAAAATATGGAAACAAAGTTTTTTGTAAATAAGGAAGGGAGGAGCGGGTAAAGGGAGAGCAGGGGTATGGGGAAAAAATGAGAATCAAGACCTGTCATGTAAAGGTACAAGATCCCAATGATGAATGTAACTGTACTGTATACCTAAAAAGTACCAATAAACTAAATGATTAAAAAAGTAGTTCTAAGGGCCAGGAATTTAGCTCAGCAATTCGGCGGCCTGCCTTGATAGTGCAAGGACCCGATTTCTCTCTGTGGTACCAAAATGAAAAAAAAAAAAAAAAAAAAAAAAAAAAAAAAAAATAGTTCTATATATTTACTATTATTGGGTTATAACTTTCACATCACTGATTCTTTGATGGTATAATCATTCCACTTTAAAATATTCAATTCACCTTTCCTCAGGTAAACCTACTTCTTTTGAAAGTTCATCTAATTTCTGTTATTAACTATTAATATCTCTAGTAGAATTAATTTTATTTATACCCATACTACAGTGCAATTTACTTACTGGAATTGCAGTTGAATAGAGGGTTGATATTCTCAAAGATTAAATATCTTGATGTTTAAGAGTGTCATATGTGAATGCTTAAGTAATTTACATTGAATTAATTTATTCAGGTAATTAATAGTAATATGACGACTCTGAGCAATTCACAATATAATTCCATGAGTAAACAAAAATTTGCAGATTTATATATTCTTAAAAATTCAATCTGTAGTCTGTTGTTTTCTAACAGCTTAATAAGATAATGCTTATATACATCAAGAAATTATTCTGGCCGGGCATGGTGGCACAAGCCTGTAATCCCAGCACTCGAGAGGCTGAGGCAGGAGGATCACTGTGAGTTTGAGTTCAGCCTGGGCTACATAGTGAGTTCTAGGTCAATCTTAAAAAAAAAAAAAAAGAAAGAAAAAAGAAGAAGTTATTCTGTACACATTTAAACTTCCTAAAGATTTCTCATCATTTCTCTTTAAATTTTAAAATACTGTTGGCTCATACAAGTAAAAGGTCAGATGTCTATATAAAGACTACTATAAAAAAGGTAGTAATTACAATTAGGAAGGACATGACTCAGCCTAAAAACTAAACAATACCATTTCATCCTTCAAATTGAATTTCAAAACCTCAGAGAGAAAACACAATCTAGAGCAGACAAATCAATTTCCATAAAATATATATATTTTGTTTTAAAAATAAGCCCATGTCTGAAAAGGGGTGCATTTGTTCTTGGATTACAAATCTTTGAAGTGCTATTAAAAGTGCCAAGTGTAGTGGTACATGTCTATAATCCCAGCCCTCAGGAGGCTGAGACAGGAAGATCAGTGTAAGTTCAAGGGCAGCCTGGACTACAGAAGTAGACCAAGTCTCGGAAAAAAAAAAAAATTATCTTGTTCTCTGATTAAACTGTGTATAGTGATTACTATTTAGCACCTCAAGGTAAAGGTTTGTCATGTTAAAACTATTACATGAGTGATAGATTAAGTACAAATTAAGCCTACATATTCATAGTCCATAAGATTTAAATAAAAACATCTGATAAAAATTGCTCGAACTGACATAGGATATTTCTATTATTCATTTATACCATCTTATGAATAGTCAACCTTTTTCTTACAATGTCGTTAGCATGTTTGATTTTGAATATTGCAAGAGATTCTAAGAGGGATATTACATAGTATATGTAGAAGTACCACATCACCTTTCTAATATCTGAAAAATTCTTATTTCTGAAAAATACCCTATTCTAAAAATTTTAGGCATATATATTATAACAGTTTTCAAACACTCAAAGGACTTAGAAGCCTCAAGTGAAGGAGAAAGTAATTCTACTGTTGATGTATTTGATGTATTACAGATTGCTATTTCTTATTTTTTACCAATTATAAATATGAAATAATGACCACATCTGTCTTCCACAGATACCACCTTCATGGCAGAACTCATCTTGCTTCTTACGTATCTGAGTGTCATTTTTTTTTTCCACAAAAGTGCCTATATGAAAGACAAGACTGATGAGTTTTGGCTTGCACTATGAAGAGAAAATTTGGATGCCCCCATTAGGAACTTCAGGTAATTATTGTTTTTTTTTTATATTTCCATGGCTATTTATCTTTTGAAAGAAAATTTCCTTTTCTTTACAGACAATAAGTTTAAAATTTAACATTGCACTGTTCTGGAATTAGCATCCTCTCTTAGTTAACTCTCTCAGTAGTTCCTTCCATTATAGCATATGGCTCGGTGTATCAGTATTCAACTATTTGAATGATCAAATCATTTTCAATCCATAACACTATCTTTCATAGGTACTTTCCCTCACCACAACCCTGCTTGCTATTTCAATTTTCCATGATTTGCCAGTCTTTGTGATGAGTCTGGGAACTTTCTTTTTCTACTTTCTGATTATGCTTCTATGGTATACTTTTTCCTTCTCCCCCCCACCCCCCCGGTACCAGGGATGGAACTTGGGGCCAACTTTATACACAGGATTACTTAAAAATAAAAAACTCACTGTTCAAAGTAAATATGTCTTTCTTCAAAATAGTGAGGTTAGTAAGTTAAACAGTTGTGCAGGAGATACCAGATCACACATTTGCAGGTGTTATCATACTGAGTCTGTGACCATAAAATACAACCAACTCAGCATCATTTTGTTTTAGACAAAAACAGCATTTTTCAAATATTATATTGATTTAATTTTCTATCAGTTATATTTGGCTGACAAATCTAAAACCTCTCAGCTTAAATCAAATAACTCATATACCTTCATCTTTGGGATTTACACGTGATGTACAGAGTACTTTTCTTAAAGGCTAAACTACTATTGAAATCTTGCTACTCGCAATTTCTAAATGTTGATTTCTATGGGTTTCTAACCTGATTCTTATGTCTTTTCTTCTCATATTCTTTCTCATCAATTTACCTGTATTTAAATATAATGTTACTTTAATGCATTCCAATCTATGTGTCATAACCTTTCTGCCAAACTCCAATTGGCATCTGCCTCTTGTGATCTTTCCCTATTGTCCCTCATACATGTCCAATTAGCATATCTAAATCTAAATCTAATGCTATCCAACAACTTTCTCTGCAGTGACTTCACCTACATAAGTTGAAGTACTGTCTACTCAGATTTATAGAGACCACTGAAAGTTATAGAAATCAAGTGTTTTACTTAGCTCACTGTTTTCTGAAATTTCTTCCAAAAATCTGAAGGCTTTTTTTGCTTGTTGTTGTTGTTTTCTTAGCATCTCTGAGTGATAGTTGAAATGATCCATGTTATTTAGTTATTTCCAGTACCAAAATAAACATTGGTCATTGAGAGAAAATTAATGTTAGAAAAATTTAGCTCTTATTTAAATATCCAGTTTTTTTTCCCGGTAGAATTCCTTATCCCAAAATCAAGTTGAAGTCAAGCAGTAAGAATTGATGATGATGGTAGTAGTAACTATAAGATCTTGATTTTTTACTTTGCTCATTCCTGCTATCTTTTTACTATTCTGAGCCTCATTTTTCCCTGCCTGAGACTCTTTCCTCCGCTTTCTGATTGTGTCTCTGTTTCGCTTAGCTTTCTCAGAAAAATCAACTCCTTAAAACGAAGGCTTGAACTGCTACCTTCTGAATATTTCCAGGAATTCCCTGTACGGCTTCACATCCCTGGGCTCCCAGCCACCTCCCAGTCTCACATCTGCCACTGCCAGACTCACACATCGCTATTCATCTCCTCCTACCAGCAAGTCGCCACACATTGCTTGATTTCCACTGTGCTTCTGTGAGTGTCCTGCCATTCTCCCTTCTCCAGCTTCATTTGCCAAACGAACAGAGGATCTGCTCAGATGTCTCTTACTCCGGAAATCCTCAGTTCCCTAACTCTGGAGTGAGTTTTCAGTTTAATGACTCCATCGTTCCTGCGGACATATGTCTCACTGCCATGACCTCATAGTTTAGAAGTCAATTTCTTCTATTACAGTGTGAAGTCCTAGAGGTCCCAGGCTGTGCCTGAGCTCATCTTTGCATTGGCAAAATTATTTATTACAGAATGAGAAATAAACATATGAATGAAACTATGCCCCATAACTACTTTTGCTCGGGGCATTATGGTGTGAAAGACCAAAAGTCAGAAATGTAAATATTGTGCATAGTTTGAAGAGAAATATAATCCTAGTGCTTGGTGATAAATAAGTGTAGTGTTAATAAATACAGCTGGAATAATTCATTTTATTGTCCTTTTGCATCTTTTATTCAATATATGCTATAGAATTATGAATCAGGCTCTCAAACATGCCTGCTTACAATTTTAGGTTCATAAGGAAATAAAATATGCTGTGTATAACTGATATGCCTGCTTGGAGATGCTGGAATTTCATACACACCTTATAAAAGTGGCATGTTAGGATGAAAGTGCTCTAGATTGGAAAGGTATAAACTTGGAACTAATATTACTTCTTTTTTTAATTGTTTATTGGTACATTTAAGTATACAATATGGTGACATTCATCATCGGGACTTTATACCTTTACATGATATATCTCGGTTATTATGTTTCTCCCTATTCTCCTGTCCTCCCTCAACAGCTATGAATCTTGCCTATTTTCTTACCTACTAAATGGGGGAGTTTTACTTCCATATTTCCTCTTAATGTTTTATAATATGGCTTTCAAAAGAATAGAAAGCCTCCAATATTGGAATAGGCTAGCAAAGTGAAATAACAGAACATTTCTGGAGGAAGTTTTAGACTTATTAAAAATTAACAAAAATATTTTCATACAGATAAGCTGAGAATTATTCTGAATTTCATAATGTATATGCAGAGCTTTAACTTCACAAAATTAGTTATAATGTTAGTAAGTTATTTTATTTAAAAACTAAAATAATTTTCATAACAATCTATAAAAAATATAAGATTCTAGGGTTGTGTTGGGGTATTTGTGAGGTACAATAATCCTAGGGCAGGAAACTGTGTCTTCTGGGACTTTGGTAAGTAATGTCCCAGTGTTCCTAATTGTAATGTTTAGCAAGTCATTGCTGTGCTTATTAAAGTCAGGGATTCTCAAAATTACATTGAGTCTATAGTAAATCATTCAACACTTGTTAAAAAGCTTTACAATGTCCAACAAAAGTCAGGGTGATAAAAATCTCTATTTTCATGATACCAGCTGCTGGATTTTGGAAGCAGATGTTTGCACAGAGCAAACAAGATGTCATTGAAACTTTTAAAGTTAAGCGAACTATGGGACAATTGCAAAGTTCAATAAGAAAAATAAACTGGAGCTGCTCACAGTTTGGGAAATACTTTAACTATTAAAATATAAGATGCGGTGAATTATGAAAGTTCCAACAATAACACAGGAGTGTAGGGCATCGACACTGAAATGCTGTCTGATAGATACAGTCTGGTAACAGATTATAGGCTTGAGAATAATAGGAAGTCTTGGCAAATAATACAATTCCTTAAATGCCACTTAAGTGAATTATAAAGCAGCAATGCCTTTAAAAATTTGTAAATGATTTTTGACATTAAATATTCAGCAGTTCCTTTTCATTCCCCATATATGACAATAATTTTCGGTTTCCTTCCTAAGACAAATTCATTATTAATGAGTTTAGAGCAGCATTTCTTTTAAAAATTATTACCAGATATTGGCAGATGGCTGCTAAGAGGGTGGACGTAGTCATCACCACCTTGTTTTGGTTTACATAGAAGCGGTTTTGCTGTTGCCTGCAGAGGAAAATATCTGAGGAAAGGAATGGCTTGATTGAAAGAGCCAGCATTTGTTAACCATAATACAGAACAGAGCACAAAATGGGAACTCGAGAGCATAGACATTATAGATACACTCGCGTGGTTATCGTGCTGGATAGTTCTAGAGAAAATTCGAAAATATGTCACAAGTGTGTTCAGCCCCTTAATGCTCTACCTCGACAAACTCCTCCCCAGCCCAAAGGTGTGGTTCTACACTTACCCAGTCAGCCAAGAGCCTGATCTCCTCTTCTCTATTTCTTGACTATAGCTTGCTTCAATAGAAACTTCTTGGAAAAGTATAGGGTGTAGAAAGCTGATTAAATTATTCTTGTTCTGGATATTATTAGAAATATGATGAAATTGCATCTCTGCCCAATGAATTAGGGAAGATGATTTGGAGGAACGGGGCTCAGTCTCTAAAACTTTGGAATCACAAAAAAGATTGAAGTCATTTAAATTAACCCTCGCCTATTTTTATCAGGGAGCCACAGCAAAGGTCAAATACAAATTTAAAGAAAAAAATAGCCAAAAATAACAAAAACCATTAGCCATATGCTTCTCTAGTTCTCTAGAATGTCCTGTAGGAAGGGGGAAATGAATCCCAATTTTAGTTTTAAAATTGGAATTAGTTATAGCAGACTAAATTATTATTTTATTTCATAGGTTTTTAAGATAGATTTTAATCAGGGATTTCATTGCAATGTTTGTTATTTTGGTTTTTGTTGTTGTTGTTCCTTTTTGTAGCAGGGATCGAACCCAGCTCCTTGCACTTTCAAGGCATGTTGAAACTACTGAGCTAAATCCTTTCTTTTTCTTTTTTTGGTACCGGGGAACTCCGGTCCTTGTGCTTGCCAGGCAGGAAGCAGAACCACTGATCTAAATCCCTAGCCCCCGATCAATGTATTTTTAACATAAAATGTAATTGAAGAGGTCAATATTTCTGACAATATAGGCAGGTTGGAAGAAATAAACAGAAAAATAAAAATGGGAAAGTAATTAAATAAAATAGAAATGTGGAAAAATGAATGAGGCAAGTTCTCTGGAGAGAAAAACTGTGAGTTCCAGTCACAGGCAAAGGGACTGACAGCCCCCAAATAAGTGGAGGCCTTTGAGTTGGTGATATTCCCACTGCCAAACTCTGACACAGGTTGTCAACAAGAGCACCGTGCACTTTTTTTTTTTTTTTTTTTTTTTTTTTTTTGATTTAAGGATTTGGTTTTGTCAATTATGTAGATTTTAAAAGATTTGTTATCCTTGGAAACTGAAGAATTTTCACTTGATCATTAAGTAATAAGGAAAATCTTGGATAAGCATTTGTAAAAACATTTCTGATTTATTAATGAATGGAAACTACTGAATTTTAGGAAATTTTTATTAAATCTTTTGTGATGAACAGTTCTTTTTGCTCACAGTCAGATTCATTTGCAGTATTTCTGATGGTTAGAAATTTAAAGATATAATACTATGTTAAGTAAGTCAAAGGGTGAAAATATGTGAGTTATCTTAAAACATTCTTAGAGTATTTTGTTCTTTATAAAACCACATATGGCTCTTATTTGATAAATTGACACAATTTTTATTAGTTTTGATGAAAGCCAGTTTTTCTGATTCTAAAATGCAAATCAGCAAAATAAGATGTATTTTGAATAATATCTGTGTCATTTTAATAAAAAATATTTACTAGATATAAATACATATTTACTTTTCTGAAAAAAAATAAGGTGTTATTTAACTTTTAAAATTTTGGATCTTTTTTTCTAACTATCCATCTATCCATCTATCTATTCACCCATCTAACTACCTACCTGTAATATTTTATAAAGGAGAAAGAAGGCACAGGAAAATTCTAATTGTTTAACACAAAAACAGAGCACAAAAATAAAATGAAACAGAAAAAAAAAACTCTGAGGTTTTTTTCATCACATTAAAAGAAACTAAAATAACCTCTTTCTTCTAGAAGGTTTATTAAAATAAGATCCTTAAAGCTATCTTCAGTTTCAATGCAGTACATCACACCTTCAATTAGCTGCTGAATCCTTTCAAATATTTTTACTAAAATAATGGAGAATACAAAGTAGTGCCATGTACTTGGAATTAATAAGCTAATGGTAGCAAAAATATACAAATAACAAGAATATAAAAAGTGCTAAAAAAGTTAACTCCAACAAAATGGAAAAGAAGTAACATTTCAATTGAAATAAAATCTCAAAAGGTCTAAGTCATTTCCAGAGGAAAACCATTACCTGCAAAGAATGTACCATTAAAAATATGATTACTTTTAATTGATTTTCATTTCTAAATTTAAAATTTTCAGTTTAGAAATAAACATTATTTTTCTAAAGTGAGATAATTTAAATAGGCAAAAAATAAAAATAAAGTAATAAAAAATGTAAAAGATACTGTGCTACTGATTTTAACTTCAATTGTACAAGGTATTCCTGAAAATTTTAGTAAGAGAAGGTGATAAACATATACCTTTTATTTTAGCTCATACTTCCTTCCCCTTAGAGGATATTTACTTTTTTTAAAGAAATTTTTTGAAAGTATTAATAATATGATGTAATATTTAACATCTACATGAGATAATTATTTGGATATGGCTATCCCATTTCTAAAGAAAGTTGTTTCTAAACTCTGTGCATTGAAGTAAATGTGGCATTACCTGTTGGGATGTTTTTCAAATAAATTAGCAGAATATATTGGCCAAGGCAATAGCTTCATGCTTCTGCAACATTTTGTATTTATTTCTGAAAAAAATCCTCATTGTATGAAAAGTAGAAAATATTGGTTATAAGGGCAAGCTCTGAAGGAGTTCATTGTTTGGTCATTTGCTATTTATTTCTAATGCTGTCTTCAGTATTTATAACAGCAGAACATTTAAAAAGTACTTAAATTTATTAAATGTGAGAGTAACAGTACTTACCTCTGTAAGTGCTATGAAAAGTAAATGGATAATATATTTTAAGAATTGAGCAAAGAAGAAACAGGCAGTCTTTCAGTCAGTGCATATGAGCTCTTTTGATACTCTCCTCCTTGATTTTCACATTGGAAGTCAGGTTTTTACTTTTTGTTGTTTATGTGATATCTTGTTAAAAAATAAATTAAATTGGCTATGTAAGTAAATTCTCCCATTTGAAAATAAAGAAGTATAGAACAGACAGACATTTTGTCCATATTAAAACCTAGGTTTAAACTTCAACCTTCTATGGAGGGTAATACATTTATACATTTCTAATAAGCTCCACTCGGGACCCTGTGCTTGCAAGGCAAGCAGCGGCATCACTGAGCTATATCTCCAGCCCTAAAAATAGCATTTTTGATATTGCAAGTAATTTAATATTCAAATGAAGTCTGTACTATCTATAATAAATAGTAAGAACTCAGTACGTTCTAGTCTTCTCTTAATTACATAGGCATATGGAAAAACATAAATACATCCATAGGTAAAGACTGACAGAGTAGATAGATTTTATAAGTGATGGAAATGGATGAAGACTTAGATAAGAGTCACGGAGGGAAATAGATACTAGAGACAGATGAAAGATCAGAGGAGATGTGCTCGGAGAAAAAAACAGAATAATGTTTCACTCTAGCAGTTACATTTGGTTACTAGAGGCAGGATTCAAGTGAATTTTTTTTTCACATTCCTAAAAGATTCTTAAGTTTTTCTTACATATTCCAAGCACTTAATAGATATTAAATGAATGAACAAATAAAATTAATGGATCAATCAAAAGAATATTATTGCCAACTTTAAAAATCATGTTTTAAAATGAAAGCCAGTTTTTCTTTCCTACATAATTATTAAATCATGTTAGTCTAGTTTATAGATTCATAATAATTTCCTGTATTTACAAATAAGGATGTGTGGAAACAATTTTCTTTACAGCAGGTATTGCTCCTGGCATTCTCATTCTTAGATTATTAATTATTTCACATGTAAAAGTAATTAAAATATAGGCAACTTTGGGCTTCTAAAATATAGATACCTTGCTGAGATATTATCTTTGATATCAAAATTAAATAGCTTTTTAGTATAACTCACATTTTCAGACGTAATACACATATGAGATTTTTTTTCTCTATAGGAGAAAATACATCAAATACAACCCCACTACATACTTTGTATAGTTAATTGGTGAAAGAGATCAGATTTCAGGTGAACAATAAGTAATTCGCTCTTCAGTTTTAGAATTTTAATGTTTTATTAGCAAAATTCCTTAAGGATAAAAGAATGCATGCAAACCATTTAATAAGTTTAGCTTTATGAGTAGTAGCAAAGTAGTAGCAAGGAAAAAAAAAAAAAGAAAAAAAAAAAAACTTTAAGGGCTGAGGATTTAGCTCAGTGGTGCCTTCGCCTGCCTTGCAAGCGCAATGTGCCCAGTTTGATCCCCGGTACCAAAAAAAGTAAAATAAAATAAATAAATAAAATAATCTTCAAAACTGTTATAGAGAAAGTTGTTATCATAAAATAGGACAAAAGTTATCGTATGGCACTTATTACTCTGAAAACAAGGCCTTTTGCAAGGTCAATCTTAAACCCAGCAAAATTATGTTCAGTAGATTTGTATTAATATATACATATATTTGGATACTGTTGTAAATATATAAAAATAAGTATATGTAAGTAACTATACGTGTGGGTGAATTTCTGTCTATGTAAAAATTTTTAAATGATTAGAAAAATTAATGACATAGTCAACGTATATATGTGAGGACAGATTAATTCAAACGTTTATTGTGAATCATGTTAAAAAATTACTTAGAATCTATATTCACTTGGTTTGAGTGTAGTTTATCATTTAACATTACTGAAATAATAAATATTAAATATATTTTAAAACTATTAAGATTTTGAGGATAAATATTTTATCAACTAATCTAATGGTTTTTAATTCTAAAATCTGATTTGTACAGTTGCTCTTTTCATTTTAGAACATAAAATACCTTATTCCTAGTTTGAAGACATGTATAAAAAAGTATCATAATTCTCTACAAATGAAGCATTAGCAAATATTTCATTGTTTCTGAAACAAGGGATTAAAATTACTAAGAAAGTTAATAAAAAGCTTTATTAAATGAACTGGAGATAGACTTTAGATATATACATATTTATTAAGCAAATATCTTTATTATATATATATCACTATAAGCAAAGTATCCAATGATGATATTTATTTGATATCTATGAATATTTGAAGATAAGTCAACTGGAGATAAAACTTTCTTAACCATTAGTTGACTCTTGAAAAGTTATTTATAGCTAAAATGCAAGTCAAAAATAAGCCAATACTGGCCAGAGATAAAAGTCCAATCAAATTTTCATTTCATATAAAAAGAGTTTTTAATGTTATAATTTAGTACAATATAATGTGTGTGTGTGTGTGTGTGTGTGTGTGTGTGTGTGTGTATATATATATATATATATATTTATTTATTTATATTATATGCCCTATTTTTACTGTTAAGAAAAACTAATATAAGAGGGTAGGAAATACCTATGAAATAATTTTTGGCTAATTTCTCTTTTTAAGAAAATTAAAGTCTGATATTCATGGCCTTCCTTTGTCAGTTGTGACTGTGATATTGGATAGTTGCTTTTTGTCTGGTGTAATTGTGGGATTTGCTGTTTCTTTGATGTATTATCAATGGTCTATTCCACCATGATAAACTGTAAGTCTAGTACTAATAGGTTTATAATGATTGCTTAAGCTTTACACTTTGTAAGCATTGGAAGGCTTCACTCACCTTGTTCAAGTGGCTGGCTTTTAGCTGAAGTAGTTTTCATCTTGAGTGCCTCCCTAACAGACATGTCACAGCAGGAGCCTTTGTTAGTGTCTTGGTCACTGTCAGCCTGATCACTGTCCCCGTGCCCACTGTCTCTCAGGCTGGCTCTTTCTGGGTCCTTAAACGTGGAGCTACTGAAATACACATAAAAAAAGAAGAAGAAGAGAAAGTGTAGTCTCCACTAGTTTCAATCTGAAGTGCAGTCTCTTGCAAAGCAATTTTGACACGAATGCAAATGGAGAAGCTGAGAAAGTTATTTAATAGGCCTTACCTTTGAACAAACTGCTGCCTGCTGCCCATGTAATTGGGCTCTGCGGGAAAATTGTCTGTCTGTGAAAGAGAAGGAAAAAAATACGTATAGTTGTACACTGGACAAATCTCCTGCAGAGCAACAAGATTTCCTAGTGGAAAAATGATTAATAATTCAAAAATTCCCTTAATCTTCAAATTTGTACATTTTAATTAAATTGGAAATTGCTGACATGTAATTATGTACTCAGAACAATTAAATGATTTTGGTCCACAAATTACCTGTTAAAGTAAACAATGAGCCTGTCATAACTGGCATTCTCTGTTAGTACCAGGATGGATAACACTATCTGCGTTGTTTCATTACTTATAGATTAAGATTCACTATTTGTGGGTGGGGTAGGAAAATGACCTAATTTCTCCCCATTAAAAGTATGAATTATTTAATAATATTCATTTTTAAATATAATTAAATCAACTGCTGGGATTCTATGCCCTTTGGGGGCAATATCATTTAAAGTCATCTACTCCTCAAGTGAAAAATACATAGCCTCTGCTGAAAATTTTGCAAGGAACATATACAAGTTTTTCACAAAGATTCAAGCCTTTCACTCTTACCTATACCCCAGCTGTTAAAATTATATTAAAACAATCCAGTGGAAACAGGCATCACTTTCTGATTCTTAAAAACAAAGTGAAATAAAAAAAAATTTTAAAGTTATTTAAAACACCAAGAGTAAAGACATTGAGAAATCAGGCTTGTTTTGTGGTTGTTTTTACTGCTTCCAAACTGACATGGAGGTCTGCCAAAATGAACTGAATTCTCCTTGTATCTTGGAACAGAGTCTTTTGGGAGAAAAAGACTGGATCTTTCATAGATTCCCTATACTGTACATTCATACAAGTTGCTTCTTGCAGCTGACTTGGTGACAAAGCTCTTCCTGTTTTCTGCATCACTTCATATCATGCCATTATGCTGTGAAGCGCCGATGGTTGGTACAACACCCTGCAGCACACAAGTATCACTGACATGCTGGGCATGCAATTCACAGTGCAGAGGGCCCAAGGTAAGACTTAGGGTGGTGCAATCTGCGCTTTCTTTTAACAAGGCTAATTTAAACTAATAATATTCTTTTTTTTTCAGCATATTATTTGTCTGTAAACTATTATTGAAAAAAGTTATGTGAAGAAAATTTAAAGTATTATTTAAATTCCATTTTCTGCCACATGTGTGGGGGGCAGAAGAAAAACTAACACAAATTTCTTAATCTGTCTTTTCTTTTTTTAATCTCAATGACCTTTATCAAACTATGTGCAAAAAGATGAACTGGTAGATTCATTTCTGTCTCCTAACTATTTTTAATCAGTAGTTGGTAGAAAACATTTTTCACTAACCTATTGTACTAGTTTCTGGATTCACTGAAACATCTTAATTTTTGTTTTTCTATCGACAAACTATTATCTTTTAAGGGTAAATTGACCTTCTAGTAAAGTCAATAATGGGAATCTACACAGGTGGCAAAAGTGTAACTCTACATTTTTAATACTAGTTTGTCTTTTGAATTGATAAAAAGCATATATTCACCCCACTATTGCTGTCAGTTAAAAGGCTAAGCCTATGTATCTTAAAACATGTCAGGAACAGAGGATCCTGAGTAGTAAGGAGAAAGCAAAAGTTAATGAAAAACAGAAAGTCTAATTAGGAAATATGAATAATATTACAAATAGTCCTGTGTTTTAATGGTTTTACTTAGGGGAAGCGTCATGGAATAAGAATCTCTATTCGGTTAGACACAGAGAGGGAGACTGGAGAAACTTTTCTTGTCCTAACACAGCATCTACAAATGTTTGCATATTACTAAAGTTCTAAATAGTTTAAGCCAAATAAAAGATAAATAAATAAATAAAATACTATTCAGTAAAGAATGGTAAAGATCATGTGTAAATATTAGTACATTCAAATGTGTGTGTGTGTGTGTGTGTTTGTGTGTGTGTCAGGAAGTTTGATGAGACTGCAAAGGCATTGCTACCAAATATTGTTTTTGATGAAGAAACAGAAGAAAGGAGGAAAAGAAAGGACACATGTAGGGAAAGAAAAAAAGATAAAATCAGAGTGAAAAGTGAAAAAGTCAGAGAGAATGAGATACATGAAAGAGGAGTAAGCCAGGTGGAAGAAGAAAAGGAAATGTAGGAAAAAAGCAGAGTTGATTAATGATCACATCATTTGGAAAAGTACAATTTTAAAGGTTTACAAGTTAATCAATATATGGCTATCAGAATTTATTAATATACAAAAAGGAAAAAGTGAAAGCAAAGTATTTGTAAATCAGGAAGGGTGGAGGGGTTGAAGGAAGGGCAGGGGGAATAGGGAAAAACAAGAACCAAGATACATCATGTAAAGGTACAAGATCCCAACAATTAATGTAACCGTATTGTATGCCTAAATTGTAACAATAAAATTAATGAAAAAAATAAATTATTAATAATGTCTATACTCATGTAATAAAATATGTAGATAGGAATGTAAGAGATTGTATGAATGTATAGTTAGTCTAATGAAATGGTCATTTGGCCGCTAAAAAACATACAACTAATTTACTACAAAAACCACACAGAGCATAACATTTCAATTATGTAGATAGGCTTCAAGGGCACATGAAAACTAATTTAAATAATCTGAATGAGAAATAAGAGCAGTTGCATAGAAAAGTAAAGATAGAAGGAAAATTAAGCCGTATGTATTATAGCATTATTTTAAAGCTAGAATAACTTTAAAATATTTTACAACACTGTGTTCTAAAATTTGAGATTGAGCACATACAATTATCATTCTTAAATTTTGAGTCTTAGAAGAAAGTAAAATATGAGGTTAGGTAGTTGCATCATTTTAGGTCTTGGGTAATTAATATGCACGTTTGTAATTCTTGATAAATATTCTGTTTAATACAAAATGTATTCTCAAGCACAACTAGAACATGATGACATGTAACTCTTGTTTCAAGAATATAAAATACTATCATAAAAACGTTGTATCTGGAATTGACTAGATAAAAAAATGTTCTCAAGTGGATATTTTAAAACTTTAATGTATGATGATGTATTTAATCTATTAAAAAATCATAAAAATGAGATAAAAGTTTTCGTATAGAAAAAGGTCATTGTTTATTACCAGAGAGAGCTGAACTAACATAAACATGATTGTGCACTAAAGTTTTGTTGCTGTATTTTTTTTTTTTGGTTAAAGATGTTAAAAATGTTGAATTGTTTATTTTGCATAAGACAAAAAGGAAGCACTCAAACACTTAAATTGAAGGTTTGCATGATACAATAGTTTTATTATTTTCTTTTATACATTTCTCTACTTGCACTCAACAATTGTGTTTAGGAAAGATAATCAGAGGTTTTAGAAGCAGTAATCAATAATGAACTATACCTAAGATGTGCTGTTCATAAAACCTGCTCACTCTAGGTTTATTATGAAGCACAAATGGTAATTTCAAAAACAAGTATCTCTAAGAAAGTTTAAAAGAAGTATATAGTAAAATCGACACTTAGATATCTCCTAATTTGTTAAATTGATTTAATAGGCCAACTTACACATGTTTTAAGGTGAATTCTTGAAAACAGTAAAAAAGTTAAAAAGAAAAGTTTTTACTATTACAACATTAAAAATAAAAATTTTAAAGTGTATTAAACATTTGACAAAATTCAACAACTCCCAGTGGTAATAATTCTCAGCAAATGGGGTATGGGGAGAAAATGAGAACCAAGACCTGTTGAGTAAAGGTACTCGATCCCAAAGATGATTGTAAATGTACTGTATACCTGAAAAGTACCAATATACTCAATGAGAAGAAAAAAAAGAATAGAAGAGCAGCCAGTGATTTAGGTCACTGGTTCTGTCAATTGCCTTGCAATCTCAAGGACCCAAGTTCGATCCCCAGTAACAACAACAAAAAAGGTGTATCTCCAAAAAAGAAAAAAACAAAAACAAAAAAAACTACAGGCAGCCTCGTAGTTAGTGGCAAAAGTCTGACAGTTTTCCACCTAGGTAAGAAGGACATCACTGGGGCCAGGGATTTAGCTCAGCGGTTCAAAGGACATCATTGCACTGAAAATCATCCTAAGTTCAACAACGCAAGAAAAATGATTAAGGGGTATACAGATAATACAATTATATTTACAAATAATATTATTTTATGTGAAATTAATAAAGCATCAAAGAAACAAATTCCTAGAATGAATAAATGAATTAAGCACAGTTGCTACTTTTGAATTCATCACACAAAATCATATTTCTAAATTCTAGAATTATTAGAAAATAAAATATCTATGCAATTCATTTCCTTAGCTTCATAAGAATTACATACTCAGTGAATAAACAAATGTTTAAAAACTTGCATGAGATTTCTAAGCTGAGCATTTTATGATAGCATAATCTTAAAAAAATAAAATCTAAATAAAGGGAAAGCTATTTTATTTGTGTGGGTTGGAAGACTCAAAGTAGTAATGATGCTAGTATTCCCTCAAATAATGTATATTTATAATTCCTTTCAACTTTTAGCAGAATTTTCCATAAGTATAAACAAATGATTCTTAATTTAATTAGGAAATGCAAACAAACTATATTGGCAAAAAACATTTTGAAAAAGAATCAAAATGAAGTAATCACAATGTTCTAGTTTAAGACTTACTCTATTGAAGTCATGTTGACTAAGACAATGCCATATTGCCAAAATAGTGGGCATATGGACAAAGCCACCAGAGGATGCTATTCAGAAGTAGACATACGTTAATGTGGACAATTGATTTCTGACAAAGGTGCACAGAAATTTCATTGATAATTCAGTGGAAATGAACTGAGACCTACACTTCACTGTGTATGCACACACAGTGATATGTGGATGACAAATATTAATAAAATACACAAAAACAGCAGTTTAGAAAGAAAGTTAACAGGAAATCGTTGTGAGCTCATGGTCACGCAGTTTGCAGATATGCTTCGAAAGCTTGATTCAGGGAGGAAAAATGAATGACAGCTTTGCAAAAGACTGTTAAAATATTTAAATATATGTTACAGACTCTGGGAATGTTTAATACTTTGACAAAAATTGGGTAAAAATATAGAAATAATTTTCAAAAATAATGTACTAAAATATAGAATGTGTTAATGACGTGAAAAAATATTCACTGTATTTAGCAATTAGGAAAATGCTGATTATCATTACAATGAATGAATATTACAATATGCCCATTATATCAGATAACATTGTAAAAATAATGCTAAGCACTAACAGAAAGGTAGAACAACTGGAATTCTATACATCCAGTTGAGAATGTAGAAACAGTACAGCTATACTGGAAAAAAATGTTTCTCATAAATTTAACAGAAGTGTATTGTACGATCCCAACACTCTACAACTAAACCTTTACTCTAATAAGTGAACACTGTGCTCACACACACACACCCCAAAAAACAATTGTGTGCATATTTACAGATGCTTTCCAAAAACTAGGGTCAGTTTACATCTTTCAAAGAATGAATAAACAGAATGCCATACACGTGTAAAGGAAAAACTGGTTAACAAAAGATGAACTATTGATGAAACAACTGGAGTGATTCTCAAAAGTGTTACACCGAGTGAATAAAGCCAGGCGCCCCCCAAAATACATATTGTTATTTCATTTACAAGGTTTCTCAAAATGAAAAATAATTGTAACAAAGAACAGAGCAGTGTAATCAGTGGTGAAAGGTGTGGATCAGTGTGATTGCGGAAAGCATAAGAAACTATTTTGGTGTGACAGAACTGTTGAGTATCCTGCTTGCTTTGTGAGACAACACAAGTATAAAAATCCATAGAATTATATGTCCTCCCAAAGGCTCATCTTATTGTATATGAATTTAAAAAATAAATGACAGTACCCAAAACATATCTAATATATTTTCTGCTCATACAAAGTAAGTGCAAAAGTACAAATTCTTTTACTGAATATTGTCAATGAAAATTGTGTCTCAACTTTTGTTTTTAATAATATCAAGCCAAATTCTAAAATCTACATAGAAAGCCCATTTGCATTTGGATAGAATACAAATATATTTGGGATGTAAAGATCTACTAACCATACAGGCAACCTCAAGCAATAGTTCTGTAAGGCAGTCAACTTAGGGGAAAAAATGAGAACCAAGACCTGTCATGTAAAGGTACAAGATCACAATAATGAATGTAACTGTACTATATACCTAAAATGTACCAATAAACTCATGAGGAAAAATAAATAAAGAAAGAAAAAAAGCAGTCAATTTAAAAGTGAATTATTTAGCCCAACTTCCATTTATTTTTAAAAATTGCTTTTCATATGTGCAACTCCCATTTTACTTATCCATAAAATATTTTAAATAAAGATTTCACACTATATTTATTGCAAAGGAGTAGCATTCTTTTTAACTCAGGAAAACAAGCATGGTGGGATTTATCTTCAGAAAAGGTAAGAACCAGCATCTAACTTCAGAAAAGGTAAGTTTTTAAATTTAAAAAATATCTTACATAAAATAGATTTTATATTTAGAATAAATGTAATATTGTAAAGGCTCAAGAACTGTAATATAAAGTGATCAGTATCTGAGAGGTACTGTGTATGCAAAATATTGCCAGAATATATGAAATAATGCATTAAAATGCCTCAATTACATAATAAAATTCCTTTACATTTTTTAAATACTAAGGGCAGCATGACGGTGCTAATAGAATGATACTAACAAGGTTACAATATGGTAAAATTTAAAATGATTCTCGGATTTCTATATAATGAGATACCTGTGGGATGAGAAAAATAAAGACTTCATCATTGGACTATCATTTCTAATTAATTCTACGAAAATATTTGGAACACTAGTCTTCAAATGTATCCCGGCAAAAGGAAAAGAGAAGTAGAAGGTAAGCATCGTGAAGCTGGAGGCTCTGGTCAGTTTTTCACCATCATAAATAGTATTCAAGTAAATGCTTCTAGAATTCAATCTCTAATTATTGGGATCACATTCCCCAATCGATAAATTTATAAACAATAGCCCTGATGCTTAATTACCCGGGATAGTTTTATGTCACTCATTGTAGAGTCATTGGAAAATCAGAAAATCTCCTATCAAGGGAACTATTTTGACAGACCAAGCAGCTCTGGCATTTCTAGTATAATTGGTTTGAGGTAAGAAGATAGAGTGGTTGTGAATAACCAGTACTCTTGATGTTCCCTCTCTGGTCTCTGTTTCCTTACCACCAAGGCAGTCTATGGGACTGAGTCCATTATTCAGCCCAGTAAATAGATTCACTTCACGGATGTACTTTAGCTCAAAGCATAGGTTATACAAAACCATTTAGATTTCAACAATGTAAAATTCATTTAATCAGAGATCTGGTCAGGTATTCTACGGCATGTAATAATTCAAGAAAACATAACCCATACCTAAGAGAAAAATGAATCAATGAAATCAGTGTTACAGGGGAGAGAGATGGTGAAATTTAATGAGGACCTCAAATATCTGTTTAAAATATGGTCAGGAATGTAAATGTAGGTGTAAATCCATTCTTAAATTTTATACCCTAAACATTTCCCTTTCCTCTCCTTATTCTTCACCCTGCAGGGGAAATAGGGAATAATAAAAATTCCAAATGGAATTTATCAAGATGAAAACTGCTTTATTGTAAGTTAAAGTATTCTGGGTGGGACAGGAGATTAAACACTGAGGCAGAAAAGACATAACATTTTACACTAGGACTAGAAGAATGTGCCTCAAATATAATATATATGATTGTGTATGTCGTATTTATCTGTATCGGTTTTATATGTATGCACCAACACTGCTTATACAAATTTGTAAAATAGTACAGAGTAAGTATATGTATGCCCACTGGTTGCCATATAAATATGATAAGATTTTAATTACAGATGTATCTAGAAGAGGCATTATTAAGAAAAAATGAAAATAGATTTTTCAGTCTTCAAAGTCATCACCAAAAGATCAATTTACCTCACAAACTAATTTGGAGTTGACATGTAATAAATAAAACAGAATTTTGTCTAAAAGTAAGCCGCTCCATATATGGTGTTAAATCATATCATTATTGTTTTGATTAAACATAAATATTGTATCCATACAGGGGAGTGAAGTTTTGAAAAACTTCCCTTGGATTCAAGGCCATAAAATGATTCTACACAGTGAGTCGCAAAACAAAGCAAGTTGAACTTTTCCCTTAATTCAAAAGCACTGCTTTTCACATTGATAACAAGCATTCTTTTTGCAGCACACTAAACACAAGGGAGTGTTAACAGGCAAATAATTCACTTTAAGCCTTTTCATACCGACAATGCTTCCACTAGCTTTGCCTTCAACAGAATATATGGTGTGAATGTTTCTACATTGCTGAAGCAAGCAACAGCATTTTAAGCCACTACTTATAAAGTTATCTGACAGCACCTATGGCTTTGAAATTTTTAAAGTGCATGAAGTATGGCAATAACTGTATTTATCAGTGGTTTTCAAAATAATACATTTTGTACAAGTACAGTATACTAGACATTTGTGTTTTTCTACTAGAGTCATAACAAAAACACAGCATATTTTTACCACATTGAGCAGAGGCCAGTATTCCTTTAAATTAAAAAAGGGAGGACAGAAAAACTGCATTCCATAAACAAGAATTTTGAGCCTACTAATCAATGAAAATGACATATTATTTTAGTGACCTAGCAGAATATTAAAATCTACAAATATTAACTGTATCATAAATGACATTGATGCTTTTAATAAAGTATGTGATGGATTATGATTACACAATTAGAAATAATGAAGAAAATTATCCTTGACAACAACAAAGAGAATTGGCATCATCAAAAGGTAAGATGAGTGCTATTCATTTCCTGTATACAAATAGAGATTACTACTCATTCTCTGTATGTATTTGCAAAATCTAGGCTCTCAGAGACCACCAAGTCCCCACTGACTTTTAATGTTGACTTCTCCTTGGCAATAGTGAAGAGTTATTCCATGAATTTTCCTAAGAAAGAAATCAAAGCATATTTACAGATCACTGCCTCCCAAATCCTCAATTCCTTCATTTCTTCAGTGGAGTCAAGACTCAAACTCAGCCCTATTCAATAACCTCGTCTTGCCTTCTCATTCCAGGAGTGGAGGCAGGGGATGTTTACAATCGGTTTCTGCTTTTTGCTATGTCTCAGCTAAACTTCTTGTCTCTGGAAACTCTCCTCTGATTGCTCTCTCTTGAGCTCTTCCCATCTCTGTTAAGAATATGGAAAGACTGGGCAGGGTATTGGGCTCATTGCAAGCAAAAGGACCAGAGTTGATCGCGGGTAGTGAAAAAAAAAAAAA
>NW_022900950.1:59505282-59509124 GCF_012274545.1 Fukomys damarensis | reverse complement strand
ATATATGGAAAGACTTCACCACTGGAAGGGCATTTAAAACTAGCACAGTAATTGTGATCCAGAACTAAGAAGTTAAAGTTTATACGTGGCCAGTGCAAATTCATTACATTTCTGAAATCGCTTCTTCCAGTATTCTAGACATATCAAAAGAAAGAGAAAAAAGGAGGGGGATAGATTAGTGTCATTATTTTACTCATCATTATAAATGCTGAGTCCTCTCATAATTTCCTGTATATTATATTTTATCACTCTAAAAATCTTATTAAGCAAAAGAAAAATGCGCCAATTGAGCACTCATATTCAAACCAATCTATAGTCTAAATCATTTAGCAATCTGGACAAGCTTTGAAACTATACTATGCTGAATCTAAATACATATTTCTAATGTTGTGTATATTCTCTACTGAGAAGTATGGAGCACACTGTCTTGCACTAGGATTGTAAAACAGTATTATTGATATTTATTATTAACTTCTCAATAGCATAACAAAAAACAAGTTACTGTTCACACATTTTTAAGCAGAAATGCAGTTAAGTGACTTTTATAGAGTTAGTCATTATATACCCATTGTTTCATCATGAAACAATAAGACTCGGCAGAGACTGCTACCATCAGATTGTTTCTGGGCTCTTTCTAAGATAATCAGGAGAAACACTAAGCTATTTCAACATTTTTGGAAATAAGTTGATGAGAAATTACTGAAACTTCCTTTGAAAACATTTTCAAAAATTATTGCTGCATATTAAGCAAAAATAGCACAATTATCACCCCTAATAAAATCTTTAAAGTGTCTGCACTTTTATCTTTCTATACTTTCTTTTAAAATTATTTTAATATGCTGAACATTATAACTCTAATAACTAAATTTTCCTTTGACTAATAACATAAAAAGGTAATAATGGCCACTTATTATCAAGTATTCTAATGCATGCAATAGGCTTAACCATATGACTATTTACTATCATTATACTCAAATAAATTGTAAAAATAGGCACTTTTGAACACTTACCTTACAAATGCAAGAGAAATTTAAGATTTTACCTTCAGTCAGTCATTATGTAAATTTCCCAAGCCAAAAAAAAAAGAAAGAATTTAAAAGGTGAACTAATGTAAAATAGAGTAAGTCTATTACGTATTTCATCAATTTATTTTTCTCACAATACATTAAAATTAATACTTTCTGAATGCCTTGATGTTGGCAAAAAATTCACTCTAGTGTACATTTAAATATTTAATAATCAAGAAATAAAGTCATTGTTGCTTAGCTATAGATACATTTTGCAAATGAAAAAAAATAATTTCGATTTCTCGTGATTTTTACATCAATCTTTTAAAGTTTTGACTTAAGAATAAGTGGATTCTAATTCCTGTTTTTAATAAAAGACTGACTTCAAGATGAACTGTACTTATACCACACCTCTATAATATTTTTACTTCATGTAAATATTGAGAAGCATAAAGAATTTTTAATTATTTATAAACATAAATAAATCATCCAGGAAGCTAATCAATCTATAAATATTACAATAGCAAGTTCATGCCGCAAGGGTATTTTGTAGTTCCCCAAATTTGCATAGGTTTATAAGGTAATTTACTAATATTCTTTTTAAAATGACGTACAATTTTATTTTTTAATTGACCCATTGCTTTTTGATTTGTTTTCAAAACAAAAAGTACCTGATAAATTTAAAATTAGGATGTAATAAAAATATTGATAAATTTACCACTAGAGATGGCTAATATAGAGTACAATGCATTCTTAAATTAGAGGAAAAAGTTAAATATTAATCAAATTAATGTTTGATTACTAGCATATTATTTTCTCAGAGAAACAGAAGAATAGACATCACATTTAAAATGTGTGGGTCACTGGAAAAACTTCCCTTTTAGGCAGGCATTCATAACTGAAATTAAAATAAAGCAAAGTAGGACCAGGGATTTAGCTCAGTGGTTCTGCCGCCTGCCTCACAAGATCAAGGACCTGAGTTCTAGTCCTGGTACCAAAAAGAGCAACAACAAAAAAAGCAAAGTGTCTTCATTCATTTTTGTATTTTTAATTAAACTTTAGTTCAAAATTAAATATCTCTAGTCTTTATTCATTCAATATATATTTCAAAGATTTCCTCATTTCACTTTGCTTGAAGAATAAAAGAATTTTTGTCCTCTAGTGAAAATATTCTTAATTATAATTACTTCATTAGACAATAGGCTTTTATTTTTCCATATATAGCCTTGAATTATATACAATCAAGTTGATTTTGTTAGAAATGGTTTATAATCTACATGGTTTTATTACACACACATAAATGAAAAACTTTAAAAATATTGTTTGTGCTGGAACTGTGATTCAGTATAGAATGCTAGCCCAGCAGGCACCAGCCCGGGGTTTGTTAGAAATAAATTAGAAATGCTTTACAGCAGTGCTTGGTCTGCAGACTACTATCTGCTTTTCAGAATGAAGTTCTATCCAAATTCTACCATGTCCATTTATTTATATGTTGTTTATAGCTGCCTTCTTGCGTCAGTGATAGAATGTAGTAGTTGTACCAAACTTTAATAGGCCCCAAACACTAAAATATTTATCATCTGCCTCTTATCAAAAAAAGATTTTTAGTCGTTTAGCCTTCTCTTAAAAACATTAAATCTTATTTTTTACCCATGTAACTAAATGTTCTACTCTATTCCATCCTATTGCTAAAATATAAGTCATTTTTATACATGCCCTATGCTTAATTAGGTCATGGTTTAAAACAAAATACAAGTCATTTTCTTTCTCTGTAGGAGACAGACTTCCCTCAGAGGGTGTATATTTGAAAAGTACCTAACTGAAACACTGCTTCTATTATTTTAAGTGTATTACAGTTAGGTGATTTGCAGCAAGTTTATATTCAATTCCAAATGACTTAATATTGCAGAAACAGTACCACCATGGCAACAACAACAACAAAAAATACACTTACGCACATGAAGCTTCTCAAAGTATGTTACAAACTCCTCTAGGATCAATGTAAATACTCATTTATTCCCAGAAATGTTGCTCTTCAGCTTTGGGTTACCTCAAAGAACCATTCTTATACCCACACCATGCTCTTTTCATCCTATGCCTCCTTACCAATTTTACAGACTAATCTCACCACATCCAAACTGTTTTCTTTCTATTCCATCTTTAAGGCTATTATGATTACTATGATTATTTTATGAGAGGTGTAACAGAGGCCTGTGAAACTTGTGGGCAACTAATTGGAGACTAAGTAAGTACAGGTAAAATGAAAGAGATTTTTTCCACTCAAAATTTTTGTACTTTTTTAAGTATTACATGATCCATCTGGTTTTCATGTGCTGTGCTTTCCATTCTATACTGTTTTGTTTATCATTGTCATGTGTATATTACATATTTATTACTCTTTCATACTAAAAATTCTTGTTGATAAATGATTTCTAATGTCAGGTCACACCTGGAAGCGTTTTGTCCCTGTAACTCCTAAGTTCTGCATTTAAACACAGATCCAAGCAGAAGTGTCTACTGAAAAATTTTAATTTTCACTAAAGAATCAAAGCCAGTTCCATTATTAAATTTAAGAATCCTGAGATATTTCTGAAGTCTCTAAAATTCAGATACTTCTACATTGAAGGACTAACAGAGAAACTCTTAAAACAATTCCAAGTCTCCAGTTTTAAAGACTGTGTGTTGTATAGATTCCAGCAGCATTTTAATATTCAATATGTGAAAGTCTTAAAAAATTATCCTCCATGGGGCTGGGGATTTAGCTCAGTGGTTCGGTGGCCTGCCTTGCAAGCGCAAGGACCCGAGTTCGATCCCCAGTACCAAAAAAAAAAAAAA
>NW_022900950.1:59501391-59504949 GCF_012274545.1 Fukomys damarensis | reverse complement strand
AAAAAAAAAAAAAAAAAAAAAATCCTCCAAGTTTACCTCAGTATTTTATAACAACAATTATTCTGGGGACATGATGTTTTTACATTCTATAAATTCCTCAGCATGGTAAATGTGTGCTAATCATGGGATTATAGGTGTTATAGGAACAAGAACAATAAACAATGAGCGAGACATTAGTTCCTAGCTGGCTGTGTATACATAGGTATAAAATCTCTGTACTTCAATTTTCCAAAGAGAAAAGAAATTTGAATTAAGTTAGATGTAAACTTCTGTATCTAAATTTTTTAAATTCATTGTCTCATGACAATTCTTTTGTATAACGTGTGAACTTTTCTTCCCTCAAAGGCTCTCTGTAAAAGGCACAGTTTTCAATGAAGACAATATTTTTTTTTCAGTTCAGCATTTACTCTGGTACCTAACTAAGTTTAAGCTAATATTTGCCAATATTTTCTACCAAAAAATGATAGAATTCACTTAAAACTATTTAAAATAAAAACAAGAGAAAATCTAGCTAAAAGAGTCCAAAAGGTCAATTTGCAATAAAAAAAAAATCTGCATTACAGTGAAGTTAGTTTCTAATAATTAATGTTCTGTAATAACATTCTATTCTTAAACAACTACAATATTAGGCCAAGTAAAATATTGTTTTTACAGAAAATATATGTATTTGCATCCTCATGTTTAAGTGTTCCAGACACTCTTATGTCATTCGTTTTTAGCAACAATAATAGTGGTATTTGTAATTATTTCTTCAGCATTTATATTAAACATATTATTTATGTCAACTTTAAATCTTACACTATTCCTGTGGGTTGAAATTATTGATATTCCTTATAAGAAAGAAGAAAAAATGTCAAAAATAATGAAGCAGTTTGTCCTGAACTGAAGGTTTCACCCTCTCTCTCTCTCTCTGTTTCTCTCTCTCTTTTAAACAACAACAACAACAACAACAACAACAGCAAAAGACTCTTGGTAATACAATATCAGGGTAAGCAGCCTATCTACAGAGAATAACTGAGTAAATAAAATCATATCCATTGATTGACCTAGATTTCTACCATTTAAAGATAATGTCAAACTAAATTATTGACATGGAAAGATGTTCATGATATATTAACAAAATTTAAGTTAAATGCAGTTTAATGAATTATTTTTAGGACATATAAATTGCTGTAAAAACTACTGGTAAGTAAAATGTAAATTTCCATTGATTAATGTAATTTTTTATATATCTAAAATGAAACAATGAAATTAATTTTAAAAAACTACTTGTATGTGCACATGTGCACATCCACAGTAAAATGTATGGTTTTGCAATCTCTCTTTCCAACCTTTGCACTCAGACATGTTTTATAAGCATCAGCTCTCATACTTTCAAATAATATTTTGTGTGTGTGTGGTATCAGGGATCAAACTTGGGAGCTTGAGCTTGCCAGGTGGGCGGCAGAACCACTGAGCCAAATCCCCGGGTCCTCAAGTGATATTTTAAGATTTGTGTTATGTATTAATCATCCTTGCAAGGATTGGTAAAACATCTCAATATTATGCATAATAATATCTCTGGAGTAAAATTTTAATATTCATATTAAATAGAAAAAATAAAGAATATCAGTACTCTGGTTTTCATAACTGGACAGGAGAAACGGTAGATTTACATAGCAAAGCACTTAACAACAACTATGCAGCTTTGTCTGGGTAGTACATTACAAGCAATTAAAATTTTTGAGGTAATTTCCCTATTTTCAATCTACAGTTATGTAATCAGGCCTTATTAAACATAAGAAAACTATTTAGCTATGTTTTAGTAGATTTTTTATAGCAGTAATTGTTTTTGAATAAGGGAAATATAGTTGAAATTTTCAAAAAATAGGGAAAAACAGATGTATATAACAGTGGGAAATAATTTGAAATTATTTCAATACCAAAACAGAAACTTTTGCATGTCAGGATCTTGTGATAGTTGCTGTGCTCCCTGAGAGTACTTTCCTTGTATAGGAAAACTACAACAACAAGTAGTTTTTTAAAAAGGGGGAAAGAAATCAAACAAGATGGAGTAACTGGCCCTGCAGTAAAATGTTGAGGAGTCGTCCCCTGAGGCTGACTACAAATTCCCAGTGCAATGATCGAGTAGTTGAAAACCAAACACCAGCAGGGCCTGAGTCACAGCTACACAGATCTGGAAGCACAGAGTCTCAGTGGAATGGCTTCATTTGCAGAATATCTGTCATTTACAAAAATTGCGGATCCAAAGTTATATTTACATCTCAACTGTCCTTGAAAGCTTTTATTTTCAGTTTCACTAATTCCATGCTTTGTTTTGCCTTTTGGGTTATGTCATTTTCTTATTGTGTATTAGCCATACATATGTAAAACACAAAATATATAATTTTATTCAAATAAAAAGAATTGTTCTTTACTCTGATTTTTCTTAAAATAGGGAAATCAGTTGTCATATATGGCTTGTAAAATAGATATATTTTCTGTATGTGGAGGTGCATGAGTTAATTCATGTAGTCAGGTAGTTCATAAAAGCTATTCCTCCTTTACTTTAAAATAAAGGCAAAGTCTGAAAATCTTTCCCTTGCCCCATATGATTTAAGAATCCTGATACCCCTTTTCTTCAGAGGATAGAACATAATAAATATAAAAGAGTGTACCTCCTACCATAGGGCATAAATAGCTCAAGCTGAAAGCATAACAATAAGCTCTTTTCATTATTGCAGAACCAATAAATAAGGATAATGAAAATCATGACACATTATTACATTACTCTGTATTGTCTCCATTCATTAAAAAAATAGAGGAGATCATTTAAAATAATTCCACATATCAAATGACAGTAAGTTTTGCAGTCAAGATGATGTTAAGGGAAATGTTTGTGAAGAGCAGATGCATGGTCTTATGTTGCTTACATCAAGATTATGGAAGAAGTACAAGCATCTCAGCATTACTTCTACTTCACCAAAGCAATGGTAATGTGGTTTCCAAAACAATTCTTTCACATGTACTATGTTTTCTCTGGTATTATGGAGTAGATAAAAATACAAATTAAAAAGCTTTAAAAAAGGCTTCACTGTCAATTAGCCCTTGGATAGATTCTCATGTTTCTGTTTCCCTGTTGATTAAATAACGCAGATTATATTAACAGCACTGGCTTGTAAATAAGGAGTATCTGAATCCTATTAATACAGATACACTGCCAAAATAATCGGCTTCATACTTAACAAGTTTCTAAGTATTTGGAAAAGCTGTGAAATGGGATTATAAGGTTAAACTGGGTACATATGGCTTGCCACTATATAAATATTTTAGAAATTTGATCTCATGGGCTAAAGAAACACCTGTCTAATCACGACTCTTTTCAAAGATACATGAACTGCAGTAAGCAGACAGTACACAACTGCTGACAAGAAATCTTGATCAATTTGCATAATGCACTTCTTATGCTAGGCACATCATTTTATGATATCGCACCCCTCTAAGGAAATACATAAAAAGCATTCTAGGAAGCTCTGTTGTGTCATACTTATTTTGGCAAAAAAAAAAAAAAAAAAAAAA
>NW_022900950.1:59484626-59501156 GCF_012274545.1 Fukomys damarensis | reverse complement strand
TTTTTTGGAAAAAAAAAAAAAAAAAAAAAAAGTTAGGAGTGCCCAAAATTTCAAAAGTCAGGATAGCTACATGAAATGGTAAATAGTTGAATTGTTTTGTTTTTCACATGTCCATGGTATATGAATTTAGTATAATTAGATGTTATGCATATAATTTTATAACAAAATGGACCTGCAGAATAATTGATGAGAGGCATTTCTACTTCTCTGATTTCATGCATAAAGTGACAGTTAAAAACTTGCACAGTTGGTCTAGATCATAAAAACTTTAAAGTAGTTGAACTAATATTAGTTGCTTTTAATCAAAGTCAAAATTAAATGACTCTATTGACACTTCGTTAAATATATACCAGCCCATTAAGCCTGACTTTAGATATTTAAATTTTGTTTGAAAATATAAGATCAAAAATGCACTGGACAGGACTTACTTCTATCACATTAACTTTAAATATCCAAATTAACAACACAGATTTTTGAAACTGTGGTCCAAAATGGCAGCTAAAGTTCAATGAATCAAATTTTTAATTAAATTTCTTGGGAGCAGATGGATGCAATGAAACTTAATGATTGGATTTTAAATGCTTTCTTGCACCTTTTATCTGTTTCCCAACATGTTGATTCTACCCTAATGCTCTAAAAAGAGAATATGTTTATTACAATTAACCAAGTGAGACGATAGCTTCACTTTCCAAATTATGTATATTAATTTTACCTGGGGACACTGACCATTCTTTTACCCCCTAGAACCTCTCCACTACCAATCTTACCCTTGCACCTTGAAGATTCAAACTATAATATCATTAAACAACGGTAGTTTCTTAGAGATTTGATTTTTCTAGTGAATTAATGAGGACTGAGCATGATTATAAAGTTCAAGTTCACTGAGGCTCAGGAGGAAATTCCAAATAAAAATAATTTTGAGGAATTTGTTCACTAACTGTAATGAAAAGATTCCTTTATATGATGAAATAATATAACAGCCTACGCTGAACTGCAAAGTCATAAACAAAGAGAAGTTTACTAAGAAGTAAAGAAAAATGAATGGTGGCAGATGGAGAATTTCACCTTCACTATATCCTGCTAGGGCACATTCCTGGCTAATAAAGCAAAAAGGGAGAATCATGATTGGAAGTTAATTTATTGCTTTTATATAAAATAAAATCAACATTTTAACTCAACGTATACACTCAAGCCTAGATTAAAGAAAATGTAGCAAGCCTTTTTTTTTTTTTTGGTACCAAGGATTGAACTTGGACCTTGTGCTTGTGAGGCAGGCGTGAAACCACTGAGATAAATCTCCAGCCCCAAGCTTTTTTATATTAGCTAATGAGCAAATTTTGTCTATTAAGCCCATTTTTAAATGTCCAACATAATATCAGCTAAGCCAATATTTACTTAAATATCATCATATGTAAAATCAACTATATGAAACCTGGGTTCATATGTACCTATTGTTAAAAATTTTAATCTGGTGATAAATACCATCAGCCTAATTAAGATATATAATTCAATATTTTTTAAATTATCATAGATGTAAACATAAAAGGTACTTAAAGTTTCTCCACAAAATATGTAGACAATTATAATATTAAACAGACATAAATAGTAATTCTCTCCTTTTTGCTTTTCTCAGCATTATGTATTAGATGACACTTTTCAAATTTTTAAAGAACACCTATCTTGGAAGCCCCTTAATCTGAATGAGTAGCCATGAGAGCTGATATGCCTTTTTTTCAAAGAATGCTAAATATTTTAGAGTAAATTTACAGATAGATTTGAACCACTTGTTAAGCCAAGTATTATTATTATTTACACATTATTTGTAGGTTCACCTTGTATATTATTCAGTACTATTACCATTTTATGCTGTATTAGAAAGGTTTTTATTGAGTGTTAAAGTTAAATTCCAAATATTTTATAATTATTTTTTTATTCTAGCCTAACTGGCAAGAGAGGATAAATGAGTTTTTGGTATGGTTTGAAAACTCACTTCTTTGAAGCTTTTATTCTATCAAACCTTCTTATGTGAAATGGACTTTGCAGTTAAAATTTAAAATTCAGATAATAGTAATTAATCCCATTAAGAGTAGTAAACTAATAGTGGTAAACAAATTCCAAAATTTGCTTTTATAATTATTTCATTATTTGTATACTAAATTAGTGATTATGGACTAAGCAACTCTGAAATTTGTTATATTTTAAATAACAACAGAGAAGTGGGGGCATAATGCTAATAATGCCTAGTTTGTTTCTTAAATATATGTATAAATAATTTATTATCACCTATCTGGCTTAGATTCTGAAATTTGGGGAATTTTTTATAAACTGATTTATCATAAGTACATATATATTAAGTAATTACCAAGAGTAAATTCCTTTTCCAGTTATCAAGCAGAAGACGGTAGGTACCAATGTGATTGAATCATAAAATTATATTTACACCCATTAAAGCACATGTACCATTAAAGTAAAGTTTATGGTTTAGCTTTGATCTCATTTTACAGAAATGGCACAGGCTAAGTGTAATGGTACATACCTACAATCCCAGGGTGCTGAAGGGCTGAGGCAGGAGAATTGCAAGTTTCAGGACAGCCTGGGCAATTTAACAATTTAGCAAGCAAACTCTCTCTTTCAAAAAAAAAAAAGTAGAAACAAAATTTAAAAGGTTGGGTATGTTGCTCACTAGGAATACCCCGAGTTTCATTCTGAGGGTCAAAAGGAAAAAAAAAAAAAGAAATGTAGACTGGAAGAATTTACACTTTGTGGAGCATATCCACAAATACAAGTTTCTTAGAGATTAATTAAAATATAGAAATAATTATCTTTAGTTTAGTAATAATTCAAAAGAGCTGGTGACACTTAAGAGTTTAGCAAATAGACATAACATCTGGACAGCACCACTTTAATATTGTATAAAACATACTAAAAAAAGAGATAAGCTATTACCAACACTATTGTCCTGACATACTGCATCTATGCATGTATATATATTATATATTTTACATATATAATGTAAAAAGATACCGTTAATGGCTCCCATACTCATAACAGGTCCTAACTGGATTGGTTATTCTTCCTAAGGAAATTGTAATATATCAATCTAATTATGTAGGAATTTTCATAGCAGTTATTTAAAAGGTGGCAATTATACATTTAAAATTATAGAAACATATTTCTTTGAAACAAATTAATTACCACCAGGCCATGGTTTCACATACTTGCTGTGTGTGTGTGTGTGTGTGTGTGTGTGTGAGTGTGTGTGTGTGTGTGTGTGTGACTGAGGAATGATAAACCTAGGGTTTTCTCATTCAGGTACATCCCCAGTCCTTTTTATGTTATTTTTTTGTTTTGAGACAGAATCTCACTAAATTGACCAGGCAGATGTAATGCATGATCTTCTTGGCTCAGCCTCCCAACCTTGAAGATTACAAGTGTGTGCCACCACATCCAGCTAAAGAATTCATACTTTTTCAAGTGTCTATTATATGTGAGAAACACTAGATTATCTCAACAACAGAGACAAATAAGACAGATGTGGACCATGCTTCAAGTATACTACTATCTAGATATTGTTGAGATGAAATAATTTAATAGTGAAAAAACTGACGCAGACTTTTCACCCTGTTCATACCTAATATCGTTCACTAGTTTGTGTAGATCAATTAGTTTCTTGTTAGAGAAAGAGATTATACACAACCGTCACTGTAAGAAAAAAGAATGAATGAGGAGCAATTCAGATATTAAATTTCCTTTTAGCCATCCGATGCTAGTATCTTTGTAATCACTCTTTAAAGTCCTTAGGCTTCAAATGGCTTGTGATCAAGAATAAAATAAAATTAAATTATTTCCACATCTTCTATTGGTTAAGAAATTATTTTACTACACTTTTCTTGTACCTGCTGGTTTCAGTTCTGCCTCTGCATTACTGGCAAGTGGTCTGTTCTCTTCTACTTCAAACTTAACTAGGCCACATAGGAAAATGAGGGAAAATGTTATCTATTCCTTTGATGAGATCTACATGTAAACTTTTTGCCTAGGGCAAAATTTAATGGTGGATTTGTGGATCTTTATTTCTAGAGACTTACTATAGAGACACTGACACAGTGTTAACCAGAGCAAACAGAGCCACTCTAATAAGCAGGCAACACCAAACCTAAAAATGCAGGAAGAACAGAGAGACCCTGGCAGGAATTAATCTAGCATTTTCACACATCTGCCCAAGGGAGGTATTGTAATTGCAAAAATTTACTCTAAGACTGCTGAGACTCATAGTAATTATGTTTCTTTTTTTAATAGAAATAGCCACAGGTGGTAACAAATTGGGTTCTGAGATGGGGAACTGGGCACGCATTCTAACCCAAATTACTGTATAATTGTCTTGATTTTAAAAAAAACATGGAAAGTCTATTGCTCAAAATCAGAAGAAACAAAAAGGCCTTCTTAAATGCATTCCCCCTCTTTTCTTAGTTTCTCTCCACTTCTGTATACTGCTTCATTTGTTGGTATTAGCACAACTTGTGCCAGGGCCACAGTGCAGAACAAGCTTTTGGCAACTCCTGTGAGTGGGATTTATTTAATACGACAGTTTTCATATTTTCAGCCTTATTATCATCTTGGGATAAATAATAGATTAACTAAGAATTTCAGAATCTAGAAACTAAGCTAATAATTACTACCTGTGCTTCTGCCAATGCTAAAAGTGGAAGGTTATAGATTTGTATTAACCTAAGAATTGATACTAAAATGTTTGTTATTTTTATATATATTTTCCATTTTAATAATACTTTCTATTTTAAATTTATAATTTAAATTATACAACAGTACCAAGACCTTCTTACTGTTTTCTAAAATGAATGAGACATTATATGCATACTATGCCAAGTAAAGTCAATGGAAATCTTCAAACTTATTGTTTTTGTTTGTTTGTTTGTTACAGGGGATCGAACTTAGGACCTCATGCTTTCCAGGCAGGTGCTATGCTGCTGAGGTAAATTGCCAGCACTGTCCAAACGTACTCTTTAAAATAGAAATTTCTGTATCAAGTATTCAGGATTAGCGCATGAAACAATGAGAACATTTTCTTAAAATAAAAAAAAATATTAACATAACGTAGGTCACAAAAAGTTTCACATAGTAAAAATAAAACAGATGATCAAATGATCAAATGTCTTACCTTGAAAACATGAGAAGGTAAGTTTCTAGGTAAATTGTACTTCACCACAATGAAAATGATAAGGATAGAGCATTGATTTAGGCATCTGTCTCCCTCTTTCCCTCTTTCCTTCTTTGCTCACCCTCTTTGCATACATTTTATCTCTTCTTACTTACATTATAAATGCAATAAATTGATTTGGGAAATACTCTTAAAATAGATGAAAAACTGCAAAAGCAAAGTAGAAAGCAAGCAGGTTGTGTCCCAAGAAGACATTGTAATAGAATTCACCAAATTTTAGATAGCATCTCAATTTTTTTCTTTGTTTTCTATTAGAACTATGGAAATTAAACTATTTTTTAAGTTGTTTAGAAAGTTTCATGACTATTTTTATATAAGGTTGTATCATTAAGTAATTATCAGGTTGGAGCTCGAACCTAAGTCCTCTTAAAGCTATTTCATTCTGTTCAAAAATATTGAAATTGTTCATTCTTGGTAAATTTTCTAAGATTTTTACATATTTTTCCTCAAACATAATTTTTACTTACATTTCATTTCATGAAACGGGGACATCAGTAAAAAGCACATACTGCCAGGAGGGTTGGGGATTTTGTGCAGTGCCATTGCACCTGCCTCACAAGCTAAAAGGTCCTCAAGGTCCTTTTGAGCTCACTTACAAAAAAATAAAAAAGCACATACTGCCACTCTACATATGTGGTTAGACAATTCTCTTGCTAAAAAAAGGTGTATTTATTTATAAATTCAGCTATGCATACTCAGTTGCTCTGCTGTTGTAAAATAATGTGAAAACATATAGCAAATAATCATAAAACAATCTCAGTATACACTGATATACTGTGTGAAAAATGAACAGTTTTTACAGAGGTATTTATGCTAAAGATTATGATTTGAAGAAGAATATCGTAAGAGTAAAAACTGCAATGATAGGCTTTCAAAACCTGTGCAAATTTTCATATTGCAAATACAAATTTAAGAATTTAAATTATTGATGTTCTAAAATTAGGTTATGGCAATAGGAAAGATATTTCAACTCCTGAAACCACCTGCCTATAAAAAGCAAATACCTGTTGCTTACTTTCCATTTTATAAAACTGAACTATTGTATATAGGATATAGATAGATAAATAGATAGATATAAATACATGCCTGAGCTTGCATTATATTGAATTAGAGAGAATGAAAATTCTATGTATACATACAGTTATTTAAGATTCACTAAGAGATGCCTTAATTAAATATATAGATTCATGACTAGGACTAGGACTAAATTACATTTCTAATAATTTATTACCAAGAAGACTGAAGAAAATATATCTAACGCACCATATTTACTGGAAGGAGATTAGTTATTGAGTCAGGTTGTAAATTAAATCTGTTATTTTAAAGTATTTCTATTATGGAAATAGCATGAAAACCTTTCAGAGTATAATCTACATTGTATATTAATATAATTTACAAGTAAGTAAAATGGCTTTTCTTAAAGTCAGTAAATATATACACAAAAATTGTGATATATGGCTTTGAAACTTGAAATTGATTTTTATTGCTTTAGCTTTCAAACCCTACAAAGCCTGCTTTAGGCTGATAAAGGAAGTAAACAAGAAATTGTCTTTTATTTGGTCCCTTTAATATATTCCACTAATTAAAAATCATCAAAAATATTACAAATTTTAAAAGTATTAAATATGGTTCAGATGTGGTACATTTCAGAACCAAACAGAATCGTATACAATTATATTTATCTTTGCCAAACTATATTTATCATTACCTTGTGCACTTTGCATACAACATAAATATGGTTCATGAGACTAATTGAGTACAATTATAAAGACAGATAATGCATGCCCTTAAATATTTCAAAATGACTGAGATAAGAAGCATTTCTAATACCATTAAATTATTTTAATATATTCCATTCCTCTAATCAGACCAGTCTATTTATGTAGATTAGTTACATCTAAGTTTCATTTATCTAACCTGTATTTATCCTTTGATCACAAAGCTTGTTAACTTAAATAGTCTTTTATTGTTATGATTCATTTTCCAATAATTATGCTGCTTAACTGCCTTGTTTTTAAAAAATAAATATATGCAAACTCACCAATCACACTCAGAACAGTTATGCTAGCTGCTCAATGAACCATAAGAACCATTTCCCTACAACAAAACTTCCTGGAATAGGTCCAGAGTAAGGCCCCCAAATACAAGTGATCAGAATGTCACTAGAACTAGAACAAACACAGACTGTGTCACACATATATCAATAGATTCTCTCGAACTCTGCCTGAAGCCAATTTTATATTCTATCACTGAAAGAACTTAGCGGATACAGGTGAAAGATGCCACTTCCACAGTGACAATTTTGCATCTGCATTTTGTTGCTATTTTTTGTTGTTTTGTTTTTACTGTCCTGCAAATATTGAATGTATATGTCTGCAGTAGCAAGGAAGCAGGAGCATGCTTCTGCTGTCACTGCAAAGATGTTGATATCATTAAGGACTTCTTTATTATAGATGATTTATTTCGAGAGACTAAAGGATAGCGATATATCACTGTCAACATTAGTGGTGAAAGCTATGACTAACTGTAAAATGCTGTATGCCACTGAAGGAAATTCTCAACAAAGTCTCCCTTAGTAAAGGAGATTGACAAAAGATTACTGTGGATGATGAACTTCAAAAGAGTTTTTTAGGTGAGTGGCACAAATCACACTATTTTCTATCTTCAAAATTATAAGCAGACTGAACTTTATTTTATACTCTAACATTATACAATCATTGGTTGAAGGAATTTAATACAAAAAATATCACTTCCCTAATGGCTTTACTAAAATATGACTTTAAGATAATGCCCTCCGGGATTTATTAAACAGAAGTATCACTGAAGGGAATACATTCTAGAGCAATGACTAATATCATAATTAGCAGATGCATTTGTAAGAATTTACCTACTATTGAGTGTGTTGCAAGCCTCCCCTGCATCAGGGAGTCAAGTGATGCTTCCTACCTGGCACTAGCCCAATTTTAATGGCTTCTTGCTTCTTTTCTTTCATCATCAGGCTCATGCCATGTATTTTAACCTCCCTTCTAGTCACCCTGTCCTACACTTAAATACAGCATTAGATATTTGCATGACATTTTTCAATGTCTTAATCTTCATAAGCTTCAAGCTATGGAAGGCCATTCACTCCCTAAATCTTCTTTTATAGGGTAACTGGTGCTATTTTATCGAATTTCAAATTCCTGGAAACTTCAAAATAGTAGAGCCATCAAACTTTAACAGATTTTAAAAGAAAAATATTTGACTTCACCAGTAAAAAAGAGAATGTCTTTGAATTAACAAATATAAAAACTGGCCAATATTTGTAGGGGTGTCTACATATATTCCACAAAAGTATAAACACATGTAAACACATAATTTCCCAAAAATTTGATTTCATAAATAGACAAAGCCAAGCTTTATAGCAATAAATGTATGTAATCTTTTAATTGATCAAAAGAGCAAAAATATTTTCTTAATTTATACCTTTTATATTTATAGATAGATTTTGTAACATTATATTACATAAGCAGCAGTAACAGTAAAAAATTTGAAATCTGAAACCTGGTAATAATTACTAAAACAAAATGTATTATACATATTTATATTATATTATATTTTTGAAGAATATTAAATTGATCTCAAGATTTTTAAAATTTTTGTGAAATATTGCAAATTTCATAAATCATTAGTATACATTATTTTTTAGGATTACCTTAAAAATTACCTTATTTTAAACTCTTATAAAAGTTATTTCTACAAATTTCAAAGAAGTAAATATCAAATATTGTACTATTGAGCTGATGGAAAAGTATTTCTAGAAACTATAGTTTTGTGTGAGGATTTTTGTTCTTTTGCATGACTTTAATAGTGTAGTCATTGATACTCTTTTATGAAATGTAAATTTCTTTATTACTAAAATATATGTTTTCATAGTTTAGAAAAATTTTAGGTCATACTTCTCTATAATCACATCAGCTTTAAATAACATGAAAACACTAGGAATAAAATTAGAAAATTATTGGTGTAGATTTAGATGTGATAATGTATACTAAAGTTATAGGACTCACTTTTATGACCAGATAAATTAAAATTTATTCTTATAATTTCAAAAGCTTGATACATTATCATCTTAGTTTAAGTGAATAAGGTTTCACATAGCTGGCATTTAAATTTTTTGCTGAAAACTGAAACCAAATGGATATAAATTATTGACTTATGAGGAGTTATTGGCATATTTAAAAAGTAAAATTGTGTGGCTTCTAATTCATATAGTCAAACCTACTTTTCTCATTTATTATGTGATACAGAAGTACCCAGAGATATACACTAGAGCTCAAACTTTCATACATTCATGTGAGACTAGGAAGAAAAGGCACAATATCTAAAAAGAAGAAGAAGAAATTTTTGATATTAAAAAATTTAAAAATCTTCTAAGAAGCACTAAACAGTGAGTGGCTGATAATGTTTTAAAGTTAATTTATGTTGAATTATTTCTAATGCACAAGAAGAGAAAAATTATTACATGACCATGCACTCATCTTACTCCAAGGTAGAAATTACTCCACTATCTTATGAAAACTTTTAAGAAAGGAAAAACATGCTTGGAGACACATGCTAAGAAAAACATCTCTCTCCTAAATGCCCATCACAACCCCTGTAAATAGAGATTATATATAATTTATGGAAAGCAATACATGGAGCTAATCAAATGATCCCTTCATAGAATAAAAATTGCAGTAAAATGTCTCCACAATTTTGATAAAAGAAATTGTGTATTTTTGGTGCTGAAATCATTAATAATATACTAGCGTAAGAAATTTGAAAGATCGTGATCTTGAGAATTCATAAGTGACTCTCCATGGTCAAAATCGGCTTGTGTTACAGAGTTGAGAATAAAGCCAAATCGTGGATGATGTTTCTATTATGAAAGCTAGACTTTTACTTTTTCATTCTGAAATACTGAATTTCCTGCTTATACTATGATACTTTAGATTTTTACACTTCAGTTGCATTTTTATATGTTTGTATTGGCTTTAGGCATTTGCCATGTACTTAATTCCTTTCTATTGAAATTGCCAAACACATATTTCAAAAGAATTTCATCTCCCTAGCATAAAGACTCTAAAGTCAACTCTAACCATGAATTTCATGAAATTGATCTGTAAGACACTAAGAATATATTCCTTTCAAATGTATTTTAATAAATTTAATTTTGATGGCTTATTACATTTTATTCCATGATAGTATTTTCAAAATGACTTGTAGCAATGCTAAAAAATGTGAAAACACAGATCTTCAAATTGGAAATCCTCCCATCAGTGAGATGTCCCCAGCTTTCCCCCTTCATCTCAAGGTGGACTGGACTAAAAACACCTGTTGAAAAGTCACTTTAAGACTCAGCAATTAATTGTGATAAGTCATAATTAGCAGTTATTTTTCAGAATTAATAATGATATCTACTCCACTTTAAATTTCATGTTAACACATGAAATGACTCATGAAAATTACTCCTATGGGAAAGTCTTTTAAAAATTGTAAAAATATCTATCTCCCTTGCTTATTACTAAATCTATGCTCAAAATCAACTTTATAGTTTTAACATGAAAAAATATTTCAATATAACTGTGGTATATTATAATTCACACTATTGTGGATATTTTTCATAGTCTATTATACAACCACTACATAGATCAACTTTAATTTGAGGAACTTGATAAAACTCTAAAATAAAATTTCATCTCACAAATCTGTTTCTACACCAGATTACATGGTTACATTATATTCATAATCTATAAAAATACTTTTGTGCCCAAGAAGAACCTTCAGATATTCACCTTCACATGTTAGAAATGCATAAAATGCTTTGATGCTTAAATACTCCTTTGCATTGTAACATGAGCTGATAAGTCACAAAGTCTCAAATTTTATATCACCACTTTGTATCAGAGTACTGCAACACCTTATGAAATTCTTTTCGATCTATTGATGGAATTATACTGTGAAACTTCTAAACACCATATAAATGCTGTAAAATAAAGATGAACTGGACATGGCAGCTGTTAGTTCAAGTAGATTTAGTGGATTAAATGACTACTTGCAGAAATACACATGAGATTAGTAATGTGTTTCCTTTGCAGTCTCTATTATATACACACATTAATGAAAGCATTTTGAACAAGATTATGGGATACTTGCATGCTTTAATATAAGCATGTCACTTCATTACAATGTATTTGTAGCACATCAGTTAAAAAACAGTAATTTTTAAATTTACCATATTCTCCATAGTGTCAAGTTAAACCTGATATGTTTAAAGGGAAATTAACACATCCTGCAATTTACAAATATTTCATATAGGACTGAAAAAATTAGTAGGGAAAACTCACTTATTTGAATAGTTTATGTTGCTAATATTTCCAGGTCTGAGCCAATATAGGAAATTGAGATACTTTGAAAAAAAAGATTTCAGACCTGAAATTAAAACTCATTTTGCTTTTTTATAGTATGGATTCAGATACTAGGGATGAAAGAAGAGAAACAGTTTATCTTTTGCTTTCTGTTTAAATTGTGCATTTGTCTGTGTTTGTGTGTGTGGAATTTGCTGTCGCTTAAGTTTTATTGCTAATGAGAAGAATCACCAGCAGCAGGAGCATCATCCTTAAGCAATGACCAGCACTTTGGAAATAAGTAGAGGCCTCACTGTCTCTCAAAACCTTCTGGATGTTTCGATCCAAGACTGTTCTTCACTAGTCTGAACAAGACATCAGAATTGTTGAGAATTTGACTGCACCAATTCCGTATACTGAAACTAAATGAGAATTCAACTGAAACACTTGAAGTGGAGGGTTAAGAATTAACCTTTTGTGACATATCTTTATTATTAATCCAATAAATATAAAGCAAGCTACAAAAGAATTGTGTATTTATAAAAAGCAGTAGATTTGCAAATATACATACTTTAGGGCAGGGAGTGTAGTCAGTGGTCATGTGCTTGACCGGCATGCAGAGGACCCTTGATTCAATCCCTAGCATTACCCCCCACCCCCACAAATAGTACGTTAGCACATCTCCCTCTGTAGAGATACTGATTATCATAAATGTCAAATTTACATAGTCACAGAAAGACTTCCATAGAAACCACATTTTTTAAGTTGGAAATTTCAATTTTAGCTTTATATAAACCTCAAATAGCATGACTACTTATATGCATTAAATGCTATAAAATTGGTAGTTACTACTATTATTGACATTTTAGTATTGAGTAGAGTCACATGTAAAGGTCTATTTTTCAAGGACACTATCCTATTACAGAAAAATATGTTAAGTATTAGTATATAGAAACCTTGTTGTGTTAGAAAACATATGAGCAAGAAATTTTACTACTCTGTTTTAACAATAAAACCATTACTGAGTCAGGTGTCATTAAAAGTTATTTGCTTTTCAAAGCATAATAATACAAACGAATTATTTTTCATTTGCCTGATACAAATCTTCCTCCCAAAGTGTCACTTTTAGTTAAGCTCAATTTTGAACTGGAAACACTGCTTATCCAGAGTAATTTGTTAACAACCCACATTCATAGTAAGCAAGAATTAAAGTTTTCAGTGAAACAATTGTGGATAAGAAACAAGACAGTGACTAAACACAGTATAGTCAATATAGTTAACCTTTCTAAGAGTTGATGCCCACCCTTCGTCACTCATATAGCTTTATCATATATTAATAGCTTTAGATCATACTTTATAGTATATATCAACTATCACTCAGCATGTATTGGAAACACACTTGCAAAATAAATGCAGCTTGGAATCAGGAGCAACTTGTGTCCTATTTTTTAAATGCACAAAATAATCCTGTGACTCTCTACTATATAGCTTTAATTCCTTAGTTACTCCAACAAACAAATTAGGGAAAGCACAGGCCTAAACAAATATCAACTGTTTATAAATCTATTGGTCACTATCCCTAGCCTGCATTTATTCAAACTTTTGAGAGCACTTCAGAGCACTTCAAAAGCTTAAATTACACCAGCACACTATGCTGCAGTTTCTGCTACAAATGATTTTCATGTCTCTTAAAACACTTTTTAAATATAAAACTAACTTTTGGGATAGTAAATACTTAGTTTAAGTTTCTTTTAAGTTCCAGAATTCTGCCTGAGTGCAAGGCTATAACTTTAAGAACTTCATATTTGAATATATACTTCTTTCATTTTTGAATCAAAAAATAACTTAAAATGGAAGTAAAAATTTTTTAAGAGAATGAAGTTTTTATGTTGTTTTTTCCTAATCAGGAAACACTTTTTTGTAACAAAGTGTGGACCAACAAATAAAATAAGATAAAGACTGAATACTGAGCACTGCTCACATTTTTAAACCTATAAAAATAAACTTTTACAAACGTAACTGAAGTAAAACATTTACACCTTGTAGATTTCAAGCTGTTTATGTGGGAGGGTTTATGTGTGGCAGCTGATACCTGTCCAGTATTAAAGAATAAAGCATTTTCATTTAAGAAAATTCTCTTTCATTGCTGCTGACAGTGTGGCTTATCCTATTCCAAAGATTTTGGGACAGCTCCCAAGCCAGCAATAAAATGAATTCAGTCCCAATTATGCTAAAAGTTTCCTACCTGAATTATGGACATCCGAGTGGCAGGGGTCTCGCTCGAATTAGTCCCTTGTCCTGTGAAGCTTGTGTGGCAGCCTGCGTGCCCCTGGGGGACAGTGAGGTTGTTGGAGGCTGGTTTGAGATACATCACCTCTGACCGGGGCGAGCTGAGGGGCAGGCGGGTTTGGTAGTCGAAGTACATAGGGGAGGTGGCCAGGGAGGGACTGCTCACCACGTTCATGACGTTCATGGCGTTCCTCTCTTCTACCTCGCTCTGCACCAGCATGATATCATTTTTGTTGATCTTCTTCTTCTTGCCTTTGCCCCCGCCCAGCTGCGGGTGGCTGTATTCAGCGATGCGGCAGTTGTAAGTGCGGATCTCCTTGTTCTCGCGCTTGCACTTGACAGCGATGGTGATCATGGCCGCTAGGAGGATGATGGAGATAGTACTGAGAGTCACGATGAGCGGCAGGGACATGTCCCAGTGGTGCTGCTCGCCGTTCACCCGGGGCACCCCCTCGGGCAGGGAGCCGCTCACGGACCTAATGATGAGCTTGGCCACCGCGGAGAGAGTGGGCTTGCCGTGGTCTGTCACCTTCACCACCAGTTCCACCACGGGCGTCACATCCTCCCAGAAGGGGTGCAGCGTGCGGATCTCGCCGCTGGACGGATCGATCTCAAACAAGTGGTCGTCGTTGCCGTCCACAATCTCGTAGGTGAGGCGGCCGCTCTCTCCGAAGTCACTGTCGAGGGCGCGCACGGTGCTCACCAGGTAGCCCAGGCCAGCGTTGCGCGGGACCTGTAGCTCGGCGGTGTCGTTCTGTAGCGTGGGCAGCACGATCACGGGCGCGTTGTCATTCACGTCTAACACCGTCACCCTCACTGTGGCGTTGCTCTCCAAGTGCGCGGGCGCCCCCGAGTCCTTGGCAAGCACCTTGAACTCAAAAGCCTTGGTCTGCTCGTAGTTAAAGGAGCGCAGGGCGTATATGGCCCCGTTGGTGGGATTCACAGACACATAGGTGTAGATGGACACATCACCGATGTGCGAGGGTAAAATGGAGTAGGACACAGTGCCGTTCTGACCGAGATCAGGATCCTGGGCGAGCACGGAACCCAGGTATTCTCCTGGAATGTTGTTCTCATGCACTTGCAGTACGTAGAGCCCTTTGGTGAACCGAGGAGGGTTGTCGTTCTCGTCCAGAATCTTGACTGCGAACGACTTGGTAGAGTTGAGCGGAGGCGAGCCCCCGTCCCGCGCCACGATGGTCACATTGTACTCGTCCTGGGTCTCCCGGTCCAGCGCGCGGTCAGTCACCACTGTGTAGAAGTTGTCGTAGTTCTCTTCCAGCTTGAAGGGGATGGAACCCCCTGGCCCGCCCAGGCCGCCGCCGCCGCTTGGACGGGGCTGGACCCCCCTGCCCCGCCCGGCCCGCCGCCGCCGCCCGTCCCGCCTCCACCCAGGACCCGACACTGCAGCTGCCCGTTCTTGCCCGAGTCTCGGTCAGTGACCCGCACCAGGGCAATGACAGTGCCAGGCGGGGCGGCCTCACTGAGCGCCCCCTGGCGCACGGAGACGAAACCGATGGACGGCGCGTTGTCGTTTCGGTCGATGAGCTTGACTGTGACCTTGCAGTGGGCCGGGATGGGATTGGGTCCCAGGTCTCTGGCCTGGACGTCGATCTCCAACATACCGTTCTCCTCATAGTCCAGGTTGCCCTTGACCCGGATCAGGCCGGTCTTCGGGTCGATGGAGAAGAGCTCCCGCACGCGGTCGGGCACGTAGCTGCTGAAAGAATAGAGCACTTCGCCGTTGGGCCCCTCATCCGCGTCTGTGGCGTTCAGATCAATGACCACGGTGCCCAGCGGGGAGTTCTCGGGCAGTTCCACCAAGTAAGAGGGCGCTTCGAAGACCGGGCTGTTGTCATTAGAGTCGATCACCTTCACGTTGATCTGCACCGTGGCGGAGCGTGGCGGCTCCCCACCGTCCAGGGCGGTCAGCACGAGCGTGTGATAGTTCTGCTGCTCGCGGTCCAGCGCCTTCTGGATGACCAGCTCGGGGAATTTGGTGCCGTCGCCTCGGGACTTGACGTCCAGGGCGAAGAGACCGTGGTCATCGCGAGTGAGTAGGTAGGTGCGGAGCCCGTTCTCGCCGGCGTCCGGGTCGTGTGCGCTGGTGAGGGGAAATCGGGTACCCGGTGCAGCATTCTCCGAGATGTCCATTTCGATCTGGTCAGAGGGGAAGGAGGGAGCATTGTCGTTGATGTCCTGGATCTCTACCTTGATCATGCAGATCTCCTTGTCGTTGGCGAATACCTCGAGGGACAGCTGGCACTTGGCGTTGTGGCGGCACAGGGACTCACGATCGATTCGCTGTTTGGTGTAGAGGAGCCCGCTGTCGGCGTCCACGTCCAGCAGGTGCGGTGCCGAGTTCTCCAGCACCCGGTAGCTACCCGACTTGCTTCGCCCTCCGCTGCCCCCTCGCTCAGCCGGCGGAAGCCCTGATTGCAGTCGAGCATCCTTGCCTATGTTGCCGATCACGGTACCGGCCACTTGCTCTTCTGGCACTGAGTAGTTGAGATTTTTGAGCGTCAGGACAGGGGCCCATAGAAGAAAGCAGCAACAGATGGAAAGGTACATCCCAGACCGGTGGAGTGGGGACAGGAGCAGCCGGACTGGAGGGGCGAGCCGGTGAGTGCGCGCCAGCCT
>NW_022900950.1:59436078-59484490 GCF_012274545.1 Fukomys damarensis | reverse complement strand
GAGAGCCACAAGTCTTCGGGTCCTTCTTCTCCTCCGCACCGGGGCTGCGGCACAGGCGGTCTCTCCTTATTCCGCTCAAGTTCCCTGAACCTGTTGATCTACAGCATCCGCACTGGGTGAAAGGCAGCGGCGCAGCGGAGCTGCAGGGGCTTGGAGCAAGGCGGCGGCTCCCTGCGGCTGAGGGCGAGCCCGGGGCTTTGTCTCTCCCGCCTAGACTTCTGGAGGCTCAAACTTGAGCGATGAGGCCGGCGATAAGGAGGAAATCGAGTCTGGGAGGGATGATAATGAGCTCAAGAATTGGTAGGTTTTTCTCGCTCCCGCTAGGGTGCTGCAAATCCACTCTCGCCGTCAGCCTACAGAACACTCTTCACATCGGGTGGGGGAGGGCTGGGGAGGTGTGTCTCCAGGCAGATCGGAAAGTGAAATCCTCACTTATTTCTGGTCTCCCGCGACGAAATTGATGGGAATGAGGAGCAACAGAGAGAGTCACAGATTAATATTTCCGAAGCTTGCCCGGCGCACCGTGAAATGTCTGCTCGCTGCTCAGGCTGGTCCGTTTTCAGGCAGTGTTTTGCTGCATTTAGAGATCTAATCTTGCCTTGCTGGCTGAAGCGGCGGCGGCGGCGGACTGCATCTCCCAGCCAAGCGTATTTTTTTTTCTTTCTCTCCCTTCCGAGCAGCCAAAGGGAGGGGAGGAAATGCAGTGCAAAGAACTAGTGTCCCGATTTGTAGTTTCCTCCCCCTAGCAGGCTCCTCCCTCTCTTCCTCCGAAAAGGCTCTCCCCTGAAATCAAGAAAGCCACAGCCTGATCAGCATTTGCCGTGTGAGTCTATTGGGAGTGGAAAATATATAGATTTCTCTCCGCCTCTGATCGTAGAACACACTCTGATGTCTCTACGCTAAGCCAGTAGCCGCCGCTACCATACCATCCTCCTCCTGCCAGCAAGGGCTTCTGGCCGTGCAGTTTAATTCCAGTTTGCTTTTCTTCCCAGGCGAAAGGAAATCAACAGGCAACTCATGGTTGGACGTGCAGATCTGACGGGGGAGGGGGAGGCCAAATAAAAAGGAAGGGGGAGCCACCCTCCCGGTCCTCGCACACACTCTCCCTGTCTCTCGCTAGAAGGGAAACAGTCTCTGCATTCACAGAGCTGGGCTGTCAAGTGCCTCTCTTTTCTTTCTATTCAGCATCTCCTTCCACTGGCCCAGCCTCCCAGTCCTCTCCATGTAGAAAGAAAAATCTTGGCTAGGAATAAAAGTGGTGAATATTTGAAGAGGATAAAGTAAGGTTTTTATTTTCCTCTTCAAAAAATAAATTAATAGTAGGAGTGGGCTGGATGAGAGAAAAGCATCAAGGCTCTGCTTGGTGCATTCTGCAGTCTGTTCTATAGTCTCTGGGCGGCTGGGGAGGGCAGGGGTGAGGAGCTGCAGTCGGTCCTGCTCTGGGCGCCAACCCCGGGAAGCTACCTCTGAGAGAGGAGGTTAGGCACAGGTTTGTCTACACATTATTTCGGGTTCCCGAGGCGCCTGGAGATACGGGAATGACACATCCAGAAATGCAGGTGTTCTGATCTGCCCGATGAGTCAGAAGCAGCAGAACGAATCGTATTCACTCTCGCCTTTCGGTCCTCCCTTCACAGACATTAGTTGCGGCTTCTTCCTAACGCTTTCTCTGACTCACTCTAGAGAAAGAAAAATCAGATTCATGTTTTGTGGAAAAAAGGGGGGGGAGCAAGAGGGAGTGGGGGTGGAAGGTGAAGCTGAATCCCGCACCACTTTTACTCTACCTCTTTCTGCCGGAGTCCGAGGCTCTGGAAAGCAAGGCGTCTGCTTTGCTAGGTGTGTTTATTTATTTTTTTTTCTAAACCTTTCCTCTTGGTTAGGCGTGAGGCACCCCAAAATCTTTCACAGTCTTAGGAAAAGAAAAAAAAATCACGTTTCCAGTAATTATTCACAGCTTAGCCCCCATCATATAGTTCGAGATTTTCCTCTCAGTGTTCTCTATTCACAAAGTCCAGCATCGGTGTGCATAGCTAATTGTGCAGTCTGTTGTGGAGGATTTTTTAAAATTCCTCCTTTCCTGTCACGGGTGGTCTCTTTCAATCTGGTGCCTGTCAGGATCACCCCAAAGCCTGAGAAAGACGTGAGCATTTCAAACCAAATAAATCCATCCCCGCAAGCAAAGCGGCAGAGGAAATGGAAGGTGAAATTTTCAATTCAACAGTTGGAGAAGAGTCTCCCTAGCCGCCTTCCGCCGCTGCCGCATCCGCCGGGCTTGCAGTCCCCGTTCTCTCCCCAGCGTCTCTTGCTGACTGACTCTATTCACCTCACGCTGCCGCTTAAACATTGATACTGATTCCTTGCCAGCCAATCCGCGTGAGGAGCAAGGCCCTTCCTCCTCGGCCCACGCCCAATAGGAGGCGGAGAAGAGGTGGGCGGGGGCGGGGCTAGGACCTCTGCGCTTTAGAGTCATTGATTAGATCGGTCAGATGGGAAACTAAAGCGCCTAACTAAGCCAGAGCTACTCTTCGCGGCGGCGCCCAGGGCCTCGCCGCCAGGTCTCCCTGGTCTTTACCTACCGGGAAAAGCTCTTCCACTGTCTTCCTTCGGAACAGAGAATTAAAAAACAAAACAAAACAAAAAGTTTAAGAGCGATTTAATTAGTTTTTTGGCCTGAGACACACAGGAATGAGAAACGCAGCATGCTTGCAGAATAAGGTAGCTGCGGTCTTCGTAATGGATTTCCTTGTACACACACATACACACACTCCGCCGTCATCGTTCACCACCCATATCAAGGGAGGTGCAGATTTTGACTCCGCGTGGATGCGTCTGAATGAGGTGCGGGTGTGTGTGTGTGTGTGTGTGTGTGTGTGTGTGTGTGTGTCTGTGTGTGTATACGCATTCTGTAGCTTTTGATGTACATTTCAATAAGTCTGAGAGAATTCTAGGGTGCTCCTGAGGCAGCTTCTGCCCGCATTAGAGCAAACAGGAGGAGAGCAACAGCAATCAATATGTAACTTTCTTTGTCCTCCGTAAAAAATAGCGGTCCCCAGGCACTCAAGCAATGAAAGTAACTAGATTATGAAAATGTTTCAGAAGAAAAACACATGCACATTGAACGAGAGGCCATGTCTCCTTACAATAAAATAACCTCACTTCTTTTAAGAAGAAAGGCTCATAGTTAATACGAGCTTTTTGCACAATGTTAAAAATCAAATTTAACTAAATAATACTTACGTTGTGTCCTTTTGGTCTTCTCTCCTTTCCCTCCTCAGCCTAGGTTAAAAGTAATGGGAAGCACTCCTTCACATACTAGTATCAGTGTTTTGTCTGCCTCTGTGCCTGTTCCGTATGCAATTTGAATTTTAGTTTAGAACAAATCGCCATTGACAGCCCCACTTACCAATACTCCTATGCAGAGAAGCTGAACTGTAAAACACGAAGAAAGATCAGTAATCTGTTAGGATTTCACGTTCCTGTTTTTTTTTAATAACACTGCACACACACACACACACACACACACGCTCAAATTCTTCCCCATCAACTTCAGAAATTTAAAAGATCAGTTTTTCTAAAATTACTACCACAACCAACAAGCGAAGACTGGTTTGCTCATGATCCAGCTGCTCTGGGAAAGGGTTAAGACAAAAAAGAAAATTGAAGCATTGAAATAGAAAAGGTGAGTGTTGAGATTGCTAGAGTATTGATTGCAATTCATAAATACTGGAGTTAAGTTGCCATTTATAAATTGTGAATGACTACCATACAAATCTGAAACATGAATCATTCAGGATTCACAGAAAATCAAATCCAGACCAATTACAAGGAAGTTCTGAAGATTGTTGTTGGGATAATTGCTTAAAGATTCAAGTTAAAAACCTATTTATTTCCTGAAGGGTTCAATAAGATAAACTATAGTCAGAATTTGCAGTCTAGTCACTATCCAAATTTACCACTCCCTAAAAAAGTGTAACAGTTTAAAAGTTGGGAGTTCTTTGAAGGTAGACCTTCAAATCCTAAAATGTCTTTGTTTTTTTTTTTAATAGGTAGGTAGTTATGCATAGACCATTGTAAAGTAGGGGACCTAGAACTTTGTAGAAATATGAGCTGCTTTGCTGTATGAGTTCTTATCCATGCTGGCTTGTAAAAATACAGCTTTGCATTATCACTTTGGGGTTAAAACAATTGTTCCAATCCATGTACCATAGAAACTGATGTTATGAGTCTCTGAAAGTATCAGCTAATTCAAAGAGCAATGATTACACATTATTTATTATTCATTACTTTTAATATGACAAATTTAAAGCTTTCTTGCATTACACATTAATTTTTTAAAAATTCATAAAATATTCTCACTTCAGGTTTACTTTAATGCCAAAACAAGAGAACAATGTTACAGTTTATCGAATAGCCTTAATTAGGCAATGTTTTTTGTGCAATAGAGGGAAGATTAGAAACCCAATGTGTAAGAAGAAATACAATGACGTGAAAATAATCCATATATAGTTGCTCAAAACCCCTCCAAAGTAATTATGTCACATCTCCCCCTAGTGTATGGAAAGATAACTACCACCCTTATGGTGAATACCACAGGGTATCTGCCAAAGGACAGTAAAATAAAAACATTGAAAATATTTTTTTCACATTTTATGAAACTTGTAGTATTGAACTTAATTGTCTAAGACCAACAAATACTCAAGAAACTTACTTTATCATTATGATGCACCTTTATTTTATTTTAAAAGGAAATCGAATAACTGATACCTTTCAGTTTGTGGCTTACTTTCAAGCAGATGTGATCACCACAATTACTGTCTCTCAACTGCTATGTCCTTCTATTTTTGCCTAAATCATTTTTATGTTCACAATATAGTTATTAAAGATTATCTTTATAACTATGTTGAAAATATTGAACTCAATTTTTAAGACACAGAGGCTATAAATACAGTTAAACGATTAAAGTCCTTTTTATCTATTATAGGAGGGTATAGACAGGACATTAAGTTAGGGAAACCAGTAGAATGCAGTGCTGTACACAGAGGATGATACTGCACTCTCATTTTTGTTGATATAATCTGATGATCATTATTTATAATTACATAGGACAGGTTAAAATTTAAACCAAAATCATACTATTCATCTTAACAATTAAAATTTTTTTGATGAGGGGGATTGAATATACTATTCATTTTAAATTAGACTATTGATACACTGAATATCTACAGATCTTGCATGATTATTTCCCATGCATGCACACTCATTGAGAGGAAGGATTTGAAGACAGACATAATATCTATCTAATTAATACAGTATACTAGTTCAGATGAGCTGTAAATGTAAATTGATCTTTATGTTGCAATGACTTCAAATAAACTTTTAAAGTCTTTTTTTTTACAGACCAATAAACCATGACTAATACTGTCATATCACTCTACTAACTGGGTTAATAATATTGCCATTAAGGAATAATTTTGAAAATGCTTTTTGATGGAAGTTTAAATAATTGAATGCATTTAATTTCATCTCAGAGATATCCTTTGAACTACATATTTACTAGTTACTGTACTTCTGAGATTTTATGAATGTAGACAAAATGGTAGCAGTTATAACATTCTTCCATAACTTTTCCTGTCATGTGTAATATTGGGAGTCAATAAAATACAGTTCTTAAGAGAGATTTGTAATATTTTTAACACAGACACTATGTAATGAACAATGCTTTCTACATATTTCCTTCAATATCACTTTATCATCATCTCTATACCTCGCTTCACATAATTTTGTTAGCTGAAAATGCTTACAATAAGTTTAATAGATAAACATGGGGTTTTGATCAGTGGTTTCACTGCTTGTCTTGCAAGCGCAAGGGCCCAAGTTCGATCCCTGGTACAGAAAAAAAAAATGTTGAAGTGTTCAAATCCCATTTAAATTCCTAAATGAATAATAGTGCTGTATTCACAGAGCGTTCCTCCAGTTGTTACTTTTAGAGTTATTAATGACTCACTTCTAATACAAAGTCATTGACTCTTGCTATTTTTTATCCAAGCGTTGTCTTTTAACAAATGACAAATCTACAATATTAATAGGAAAATTGTTAAAACTTTTCTTAATAAGTGTGAATTAAAATTTTAAAAATGAACTAAAATGTTTAAACTTCAGGAGAAATGGTTCCTAATTTAGAATTTTTGGTAACTCGATTTCTTCTGAAATTAAAAAGTATATTATATCTCTATACGATTTTAATATTTAAAATTGAATATTAAACTTTTAAATTTGAATTTAAAGTTTTGAATTTGCAGTTAGGAAACATTTTAAGTCAGAGAGTAATGTATTATAATTTTCTTCTTATTATGTATATTCTGATGTTGTTACAATATAATGGATTCAGATGTCTGTGCCTTCCTCTCTAGCTAGTGTGTTACTAGTTATAGCATTAATATAGCAGTGACATGCAAATTATATTTACCAGGAATTAATTTGTAATTCTCACAATGAATGAACTGAATTTACAACTAGTATTTGTATATTTTCTATATATTTCTAAGTTTGTGGAAGAAATAATAAATTAGTAACATGATCTACTCTTGAAAAGAGAAATATATTTCAGGACAAATATTGTGAAGTATAGAGACAAATTTCAAATTTAATTTGATATATTTATATTGTAGTTTTATAGTGAAAGGTTATTCAGAGTTTAAAACAAAATGTGCTTGTGTATAAGTACACAGTGGAGGAAAAGGAATTGTCAAAAAAAAAAAAAAACACTTCACATGTGTTTTAAAAGGGAGCGTTAGATTAAAATGTGTAAAATGTAACTGACAAAATTTGCTTGATCTTAATAAATCGCAGACAGCATATCTATAGCCTTTCCTCATTTGTCATCCAGAAATAAAGGGGTTCAGTTAATTATACCAACTCAACGGTCCTGCCCCATTAGAAGTTGCACGCTGACGACCCCTTGTGGTCACTCTGACAGCGCAGACATTCTGGCACAGTATTTGCTTGGGAAATTTTCTACACAGTAAGAAAAATGTTTGCTTAACATTTGTTCTCTACTTTTTTAAACAAATGAAAAGCTTATGAATGAAATAGTTAATTTATAGACACAATTTTTTGGTCTCTAAAGTACAGTAGCTAAAACAGAGCAAAGATAATATGGTTTCATGTACATTTCAGCAATTAAAAAAAAAACAAAAAAACAATTAAGCATGTTTGGACAGTGCTAAAGCCAGGATACCAGCCCTTGAAGGGGACCCGGTAAATTTGATTCAGTAGGTGGCACTCTTTCCTCAAAGTCAGTTTTATAATGATGGCCTGAAATAGTGTTTTGAATAGCTGTGTCACAGGAGGTCCTGCCTTTCAGGTGAGGCAAAACCAAAAGCTTATGATCACTTACAGTTATAACAGGTCACACATTTCTTCCCACTATTCTAAGATATTTAAACAACCTGTTATAGAGCTGTCACAAAGAGATCAATGCAAAGGATATAAAAGAAGTATGCTGAGCTCTTCAGAAAACAAATAAGTGCTCTACAAATCCTCTGCATTTTAATTATCATCATAATCATTAACCCTCCCAAGTTTCAGTGACAAGGTCTTATTTGGGTAATTATGTTCTCCTTATGTAAATTCCCCTTTTCAGTGAGCTAGGCATATTATTTCCTCTTATCTTTTCAAAATTCTCAGAGCAGTTGAATTGAAAGCCAAGCACTGTAAAACAGCTACTGTCTGTCACCTTCAAAATAGCACACTTTTTTTTAGGGAAAGTGCCTTTATTTAGTTCCTACCTCCCCCAAAACACATCAAGAGGTACACACTCAGTAAAAAATTTCTATGCTTACTTGGGTGATGCTTTGAAATTTTGTTAAATAAAAAATTACTGGAAAGAAGAATGTTTAAAATCACTCTGGTTTAATTATTTTTGGAGCTCCTGAACTCAGATACTTGAAGATAGTTCATAGATTTCTGTGTCAGTTACACTTGTTTCTGGGGTGGATGAGAGAGGAATGTGCTTAAGACACACCATGCTCTTTACTAGAATGAATGACAAAATATTTTAGTTATAAACATTGAATAATTGAAGTACAATGTTAGTGGTAAGTGAGTGAGACATATTTACATTTCACCAGAAAGGGTATTTTCAGTAAAATTTTGATATCAGACAATCATAAATATAGTATCAAACAAAAATAATTCAAATGCTGAGTAAATATCTAAATATTGACCTACACTTCTGAGAATAATATACTAAGTTTATAAACATGTTGGCTGTGTAATATTACATGTACCAGGAGATCTGTTCTCCCCTTTGTAAAGGACCTGATCACAATATACAGATTAAAAATGCACATAAAGAAAGATTTTTAAACTTATTGCACTGCTCACTATTTAGATAAAAATAAATTAAAGATGGTCTGAAAATATATCAGTAAGAAACAATGGTAATTAAGCTCTTTGGTGAGAAGGTTCCATTCAAGAATATGTTGACTGTTACAGAACCCCCTTAAAGATACATTTAATGGTGATCTATAAGCTTCATTTCTACAAATATTTTCATGAACACCTGTATGAAGTATATACACTTGATAAACATATTCAGTGAGGATATACATTAAAGCACTTCTGCTTTGGAAACCATAAAAAGTAGATCTCTCTGCTAATGTCAAAATTTTAAGAGAGATTTTATGCATTGTACTATGGGAGCAACTTTTAATAACTGAAAAAAATCAGTTTTTGAAAGAGAGAAAATCTCTGTACTTAAGACCAAAAAGTGCATTTGCAAGTAGAAGTTTAAAAGGTTATAATCATTGTGATGCAAATGAATTCACAATGATCAGAGAAATAAATGATTGCTCAAAGTGCAGTCTTCCTACTGTACTGTTGATTGAGGATTAAGAGCAACATATCCATTGAGATATTGACATCTTTCCTACTTTGATTGGTAAAAGATGACCACATAACTCTATCTAAATAAAGGTTAAGAGCACCAATGGGAACTGGTAGAAATCAGAGTTTTTAATGTATGACTTATACTCTGAGTACAGTTTTGACCATTCTTCTAAGGTTATGATATGTTAGCATATTATGTGTTGTAATTTCTAATTTTTTCATTATCTTTATTGGCACATTTTAAGTACACGATATCATGACATTTACCATTGGGAATTTGTACCTTTACATGATATACCTATGTTCTTATTTTTTTTTTCCTCATTCCCCTGCCCTCCGAGCAACCCCTCCACACCTCCTTATTTACAAAAGTTTCTTTTTTTATTTTTCGATAAATTTTATTTTATTTTTTTCATGGAAGTGATGAGAATGCTTTTTGTTTTTTCTTTATTAATATCTCATATTACATTAAAATAAAAAATTTCAATGTTGAAGATTTAAATGACTATTTTATGGCATAGCCATTTCAAGAAATATAAATTATACAAGTAGTGTGTAGATTCTTAAGCCAAGTACTGAATAAATCCACTGAAAATGTTTGAATTCCAAATATCCTTTCAGTATATTTTCATATAAAATATACCTTTAAATATTGCCCACTTTTAGAGGGGTATTCATGAAGAGGCAATGCATACAATTCTTTGTGATTCGTGGACTCCAGATTAGATGCAAGCACTTTGGTAGCATAGTATTTTGCCCAAGGAGAACTAATTTTAAAATAAGAACAAAAACTTCTAAAAAGAAAGGAAATCTTAATACTTGGTTTTAATGCTATATTTCTTCCAAAATAAGACCTAATTTAAAAGTCAACCCTGGTTATGATCATGGCAATGGCCAGTGTCACACAGAAGATCATACCCACAATTCCCTTGCATAGTCTACTCTATAATGCCAGGCAAGGAAAGAGGATCAGCGGTTGTATTTTTGATTTGTAGTTTTCAAGGATGATTGTTGTCAGGTGAGGGCTTATTTTTTGGGAACCAATGTGAGTATATGCATGGAAAGAAGGGTTTATTTAAGTAGTTTCAAAACTCTTGTTCTAGTTTCAAAGTGAACCAGTAACGTGTAGTTATCATTTATTCTTTCCTTGCCTCGTCTTGATAAACTTTCATTCAAAAAATTATGCAAAACTAAAAGTGCATTATCGTATTAAAACCAACATTGACATACTTGAAAACTAAGAGGAATTTACAGACAGAAATCTGGTCATATCAGGCTGTGGGAAATTTCTCAAATTTTAAGATTCTAGATTCACCTCCTCTGGAAAGAAGAGGGAGAGGCCCTGGAAAAAGTAAATATGTCCATAGAAGATGTAAGAGGAGTAAGCTGCAGGAATAAATGGTCACGTAGTTTACGTCATCAGCAGTTTCGGGAAATGCAGCAGAAGGCTAAAATCTCAGTTTTATTTGGATTTGACCTAAATCTACAGTTTTTGGGGAACCACTTAATCTGGACAGATCGTCTTCTGTAAAAAACAAGCGAAGTCTATGATTCTGTAAAACAGGTGCAGCAGGTTTGACTCTAAGCATATGTTTCTGTGATCTAGAATTAGCAAGAAAGAGAAGGACATCTTTATAAAAATTCCAGTTCATCGTCTCATAATGATTTTTGAAGATGATGAATCCATAAAAGATGGAGTCATGGCCATAAAATAATACAAAATTTAAAATATGATTGTAAATTGTAAATAGTAGGTACAGCCAGCAGCAGAAAGAATATTGTAAAAAAAAAAAAAACCTTATAAACGCATAAAAAAGTTCAGATATTTTTCAGTAACTGAGCACAAGTGGGTGGGTGAAGAGAAAAACAGTCAGAGAAAAGTAAATACAATGACAAGTGCAGGATATTCATCATCATAACATAATAGTAAAGGGCAGGAATTTCAGAAAAATGTGAAATGAAGAAAATTGATAATCATAATACCATAAAGAAATTTTTAGGGTGATGAAAAAGTCCAGATTTGTAAATTAGACAAGCTTGTTGACTATGTGACACAGCATAATTATCATCCGACGTGTTCTGTGTATGGATTTTGAATTTCAGAGATTATGAAACAAAAAAATTAAGCGCTGACTCCGCACCACATTCTCTAGAGCTGCTTTGGGTGGTTTCTGCCCAGTGGGCTGGGGACGAGATGAGCAGGAATCTGCTGCATTCATTGAATTTTCAACTCGGAATGAAGGGTTTCTGACATACGCCGAAGAAAGGACATATGCGGGCAGTAAGTCTGAGGAGAAGAGCAAGACAACATGAAAGCGCAGCTGCCTCACTCGTAGGCAAGACCCTGGGGCTGAACCACAGAAGTCAGCATTTCACAATAGGCTAGGAGTTCTTTAGTAGTTAGACTCAATTTTTCATAGATAATATATACTTTTCCCCCCTCATAACTTCACTAATTGTACGAAACTCGTTTAGCTCCTCCCTCTTCTACCAGAGCTGAGTTGTGACTTAGTCCTTCTCACTTTGGCTTGCTCCCTCCACCCTTCCCTATTTACAGACTTTGTTTCCATTTTTTCCTTTTCTTATTTTCTTTTCTTTTCCCTTCTTTCCTTTCGCTCCCCCCCCCACTGGGAATGGGGAAAACATAAGAACCAAGTTACATCATTTAAAGGTACAAGATCCCAAAGATGAATGTAACTGTCCTGTATACCTAAAATGTACCAATAAACTTAATGGAAGAAGTGAAAAAAACAAACAAACAAACAAAAAACCTTGACTTGCACACTTAAGACTCTTTCAGTTCATAGATTTTCCTACTAACATGTCAGGGTAATAGAAATTTTTCACAGTTCTGGATATTTCTTTTCCATTTTTATAAGTCCTTCTAAGGACATTTTAGGTAATTATTTTTTGTAGCTCACTCTGATGCCTTTATCTGTTATAAAACAGATTCCTCTCTTAAATTTCTCGTTCTAGCAATGCTTGACCTTTAGTAGAAGAGATTTCTGAGCTTTTAAAAGCTCATTTTATTGGTTTGGGTCTACTCAAATATAGTGGACCTTCAGGTTATGAACAGCCTAACATACAAACAACTTGGGTTACAGCCAGAATTATAGTTTTAACTTATGAACCAAATCTTGAGTTACAACCTGAATGCTAACCATTTGTGCTTCAAGACGGTCTCAAGTACAGATTTAACCTTTAAAGAGTTCTGGAAGGAACATTACCACATCTTTTCCTTGAGAAGTCTTGACCAGTGTGGCTCTAAGAACACTGAGATCTGCCTGTATACAAGGAGAGAGACTTTGAAGGCTATGTAGAGAGCCTTGGATGCAAAGGTAATCTGGTGGTGCCATCTGCCACCCCATTGATTGCCGGCGTTGATTCAGCTGATCTGTCTGGCTAGGCAGGGTCCTCTTCCTCCCTAACTGTTCCATGTGCATCCCTCCTGAAGCTCTATGCTGGGTTGGAAGAGCAAGGCCACTCCTGATAGAGGAAGACCGTTTTCTTGGTCAAGGGTATGTGAATAGCTGTGCTCCCCTGCCAGAACCTCCAAAGAAGCTCTTGAGAAGCCTGAGCCTTCCATTGAGCACCTGGAGTTACAATCAGCCCTCAGAAATGAGTTGAGTTCAGAAGCCAAAGGTTCTACTTTAAGGTTCCTAAATTAAAATCTCAGATCTTATTTACACTAGAATTTGCCTGCAGTATATTAAACTAGCAAATTCTAAGGATTAAGGTTTCAAGAACTTTGGAGGGATTATTCTGCCTAATCACCAAGGATCAGGGATTTAACTCAGTGGTGCTGCCACCTGCTTCATAAGCACAAGATACTGAGTTCAATCCCTGGTACCATAAACAAACAAAAAAAAAAACAAACAAAAAACCCAAACAAAACAACAAACTAATCACTGAATATTTGATAAAATAAAGAACAGTTATAGTATTCTATTACTGCATTAATATAAAAATTAAGGGATCTGAACTATAATTTACATTAAATAGAGTAAAAACAATGTAATAGAACTTGTAATAAATTTGTGCATGCACTTGTGTGTAGAAAAGTAAGTGAGGAGATAATGATCCAGTGTTCATAGGGATATACTATAAAGCATTGTGTCTCAATGGTAAGGTGGCAGGAGGCACTAATATCTTGTACAAAAACGTTATAAATTTAAATTTTATAAATCTTATATTTGAAGATACATTAACTTTTTAAATAACATATGTAAATAAACTAATAGTTTGATTTTTATTCAATAAGACCTTTAATGTGTGTCACTTCACTACTTCGCAAACAAGCAATATTAATTTCCGTGTTTGCTTTTTTTTGTTTTACCAAGAAGAAAATCTTTTTTTTTTCCACAGAAATCTCTCAAGTCTTATAACAGTCTTGAGTGGACTGATCAAAGTATTATGTTCCATTAATGATGTTGAAAATGTTACCAGAGAAGCTTAGTTTTCATCTGTTCCACAAGAGAAATCAGTTAAATTTACAGAGACAAAATTTTCACATCTCAAAAAAATATCAATGTATTCCTCCCTTCCATATTTGTTCCAAACAGATTATATTTGTGATGAATTTTCACAACCCTAAAAATCAATTCTGACCAGAGCATTAGTCATTCACAGGTAGATTATGACTAAATGGAGATAGTGGGCATTTAAAAATTACAAATGTTCCTATAAAAGATACAATTATTGTTTTTATTTATTTATAATTACTAATTTATTGACCACCCTACATGCTATTTGTTATCAAATGTTTAGAAAGTGCTTTCTGGGTTGGTATTTTATTTGTTTAGTCCGTTAAATATTTTACATATACAAAATTAATTTGCTTTTGATTTATATGTTTATCTCTAACTAGCTAATTAGGCCATATTTTTACTTTTGTTTCGTTTTTCATTCGTTTGCTTTTGAATACGTGGCAGCATAAACACAACTGTAAAGAGCACAGATAAGCTCTCAAAATGTTACATGGCATTTTACCCAAACATCTGTCAAGTAAAAGGTTAGAATTTTCACTTCTAAAAGAAAATATATACCAATTAGCAGCAATATTCTCTGTCTATTACATAATTTTGGCAGGGGGAAACTGACATGCTTGTTCTTTATTTAGAGTACCTTTCTACATTTGACTTCCGCTGCTGAATGCCTACAAGTTGATCCAGAAGGTAATTTCTGCACACGATTTTGATAGTTATTTGATACACCTACAGCTTCATTGTGCCAGTTTTAAAACTATCTAATGCATAAATTATCAAATATTACCAGTTAAATTAATAGTAATTGTACATATCCCAAAACATTAATGGCTATTCCTTTACAGAATTTGTAGAGAATTTGCTATTCGAAGCCTTATGTTGAACAAAATTGAAGTTATACTATTTTTTAGATGTCACTGAAATTGTTACAAATATCTAGTGCCAGAAAACTACTGAATAATAACAGTTTTAATTTTTTGGAATGTAAAAGAGGCTTTAACTATTTAGAGTAGTCTTAAATATAATTTGAATATTTAAATTTATGTCTGTTTTAAATAACATTGAACAAATTTCAAAATATGACTCAAAGATTTTATCAAAGCACCAAGAGCCTTTCAAAAACGTAAATTAGCACTAGTCACATTTTCACATAATTAACTTTTCTGTTGGTAATGAGATTTTGCACACATATTTCCATGGTTCAACGTTGTGCTCCAACATGAATACATAGGATTACTTTTTGTAGAACACTATTGTGTATACAGCTAGTTCCTTCTTAATGTAGATTGATTCTCTTGCTTTATTTTTAAAGTATAGTCATTTAAATATTATCATACTGTTATGTATCTGTGGAAGTATTTTTCATATGAAACTAAGTTGTAAGAAGTTGATCAGTTACATCTAAATGCATATTTAATGACAGATATATCCAACAAAACTTAGGGAAACTATGCTTCAAATACATCAGTGTCATAAAAGATAAAAAATGCTGTGGAAATATTTTAGATTAGAGAATACTAATAGACTCACGTCACAATGACTATAATATCTGATACTAAACAGTAGTCTTTACTGAATGAAAAAATTATAAGGGATATTACTGAATAAAATAGCATAATTGGGGTGCATATAGTTGATTAAATACAAATATTTTCATATTACATTTTTATCTGCATTGCCCTTTCTGGGGTTATTTAAGGCAATATGCTAATTTTGAGGAAAATATACATTAATTTATTCAAGAGTAAATAGAAAGTTAACATGTGTTTGTTTGTGCACTTCTATAGATTCTTATGTTAAATATACATTCCACAGTGGGAAGGGAAAATGAATAAGAAGGCAAGTGTCACAAAATATTTACAAACGCTAAATCAGTAAAGATTTGAAATGTTCTTGGTATAACTTAGTGTTGCACACTTTCTGAAAGTTTGAAATATTTGCTATGTGAAAACTTATGAAATTCAGTGAAAATATCCAAATTTTTCTCAGAAAAGCACATCTGTCCCATTCCTCTTTTCTTTAAGGGTTATTTACTGCTCCCTTCCCTCCTTCCTTTCAGTCTCCTTCCTTCTTTCCATTATCATAAATCCATCAAAGAAACATAAGCATCAGATTAGAAAGGCTGAAATCAATTTAGGGCCTAGTTGTGTGGGTGTAGCTCCTTGAACACTGTTGTGAGATGGGCAACACCCAAGAGGATTGTGCTGAAGGGAGCCTTGTTTCACACTCCACAAATGGAAACAGAAATGTGGACATGGTGGAGGAAGTGTGAATGCTAAAGTTTTGTAGAGAAATTGGAAATACCGGGATATACATGATTATCACCATATACATGCAAATGTCAACATAAATATAGAAATAAATAGAAGAGTGTATTTGTATAGCACAACATTTGCATATTTTTACTTTAGTATTTAAACTCTTCTCTTATTTGTTTCAGTAGAATTGAATTCAATCTCTCCTCTTTTTTGTAATAGCCATGAATAAAATCTTCATTGACTGGTTAACTGATCTGACAGAATTTTTCTTTTGCACAGCTTATAGAAATTATTTCTAGAATTAGAGAATTAAATAAATGACTGAGTATAAAATGATTTTAGTTCCCTGTTAAATTTTCAAACAAGAGAGTCATCAAATTTCAATTAGAATTTATATTTATGTTTTTAATCTTAGATCATTATCAATTATGACATATGTTAAACACTTGACGTGACTAATTTTGGAATCATTTTATGATATGTCTTTCAATTTGCTTTATTGTTTCAATTATCCTTATGGAGTTATTTTCATTTTTTACTGAAGTTTCAATTCCACAAATTTTAACATACTGCTGTTTTCATGCAAGCCATACACATAAGACTTAAGATGGGTTATATTAATTTATCACATACATAATTCTATTATAAAAGAAAGATAAGAAACCATTTTACTTCTTTAGTATTAACTCAATCTTACAGTTGAAATTATAAGATAAATTGTCCTAAGAAATATCACTTGCTCCTAAAATATTTTAGAAATATTTTATATATTAGCCAATATATTAAAATAATAATAAAATATTCTCTTGGTATAGACACTCCATGTGATAAATGTATCCTGCAAGTTTTCTATTTAGGCACAGATTTCTAATACTTTGGTTGCTAGATTAAATAAAATGATACACCTTAAATGTCACACATATGACAAAAGTAGGCACTAAATGAATAACTTTTATCCTCCTTCCAGCTTTCCTTAAAACCCTCTTTTGAGTTCGATCCCCAGTACCAAAAATAAACAAATAAACAAACAAAACAAACAAACAAAAAAGCACACACATACTTCTTTTTTACTTTCCTTTGAAAATAATAGAAATGGTTAGACTAATACAGTTTAGTCTAGAATGGAACCTAACATTAGCATAAAATTAGTAGGATATAAAATAATTCAAGAGAGGTTGGAATATAATAATAAAAGGGTATAAAGGATCAACTTGTCCATAATATTTAAACTTAATTGAGTACTATGTGATTCAGATGTCCATGGTTGAGATCAAGGCCATCAAAATGGAGAGAACATATGCAGCAAGGAACTCCAGGAATGTGCTAGAAGCTCCTGTCTTCATGTTCATCTAGGATTATATCTATTTTTTAATATCAGTAAATAAAATATTGTTTCTGTATAAATTTAGAACTCCTATAATTAAATCTAACACTATGATTACAATATAAAATAAGTGAAATGGGTTGCAATATATTATATATATACTTTATATATATATGTATCTATATGTACACTACATTACTACTGACTTCAATATAAAATAGAAACAATCAATATGCATTAGAATATGAGATTTGCAGAAAAGCGTGAATTTTAAATTTGACTTATGTTTTGAAATATTTCTACTTATAAGCATAAAATATACCATAATGAACTGGTTCAACATTGTGTTTTCTCATAGCTTTTTACTGATTTTTACAAGGATAAAGTTGCTATTTAACTTCAACTCTAAGAAATATAGTTGGACAAAATATACTTATTAATAGATTTTAAATATATAAAATTTGTGGATCTTTCTATTTTATGTATATTATATATGCTGTTTAATGAAAAAATAAGAATTCCAAGTACAGCAACAAAAAATCCAACCAATATATAATAAACATGATTTAAGATTTATTTTCAATTTTTAAGCAGACTGTAGTTATTTTTTTTATAATTTATAGGTGTCATTTTAGATACATAATAAACTACATACCCAATTACATCTCTTTTTTTTTTAGAGAACAGTTTGTAATCAGGAGAATGTGTGATGAGGTTTAATCAAAGATTAAAACTTTTTAATTAAATAGAGTCTTTTGTAACTAGTCTTTTGACATTAATTACTGTTTTAGTTGGATTCCTTTTTATTTGTAAAGGGCCCTGAGCACTGAAAAAATTATATTGCATCACCGAAATTGTTGGTAATTAAAACAAAGGCTTGTCTTCATCAGTCCATCACGCACCTTAAATGGAGCATCATTTTAAATGTTAAATGGCTGCCTTAGATAAACAGACTAGAGGGTTTTAAAGAAGAAATAACAGATGGCATGTCAAACCAGTTGCTTGGATGGGCAATTTGAAAGTTGTTAATTGTGGTGATTTATAATCTGTTTTGAGACATTCACTTACACTTTTAGGAACTAACAATAAAAGATGTACGTACAGTTTTGAAGGCTCAACATCTCTATAGGAATCATAACCCTAATCATACCACTGGACATCATTCATATGGCTATAGATTATCAAACTTAATGCTAAAATTGAAACTTACTTATAAGCTCAAATATTTTCATTTGTGGACTCATGGGAAAAAGAAATGAAAGTGAAAACTCTTTGTAAGAGTTGTAAATCTAGATAGAATAGCTATAATAAGAACTACCACTCACTTCTTTGTAATTTCAAATATATGTACAAGGGTTGTTCAAATTAAAAGGGTTGAATAAATGAAAAAGATTCAAACTACCAGCATTTAAATATCAGTGAACTAATTTGTCTCAAAAGAATCTAAGAAAAAGATATGGCTTTATACAGATAAAAGTAATTTAAAAATAATAATGAGCTGTGTTTATTTAAGACCACAATGAATTGGCCTTTAAAAATGTGGACACTAAGAATTTTTTCCAGTTATGACAAATTAATCAAATATTTTCCAAGTCCTGGCTGCCTTGTAATTGAGGACATTTGATTTTAGTACAATTTGCCTTAAGTTGGTATCTGTGGACAGACTAAACTTAATTGGCCTGAGAAAGTATGTTACCAGTGCCCTTAGCTTCATTAGCAGCATACACTATTTAACTGAATGAAATATGCAGACATGGTAGTATTAAAATAGAATTTTAAGAATGTATAGTTATATGAGCAAAGGATATAAACTACTGAAAATGGAACATGTTGTGATTAATTTTACCTTTACTAAAGCACTTGTAAAATCTACTCAGGCCAAATATGTTTGATATCATTGTACTGAACAATCTTCAAGAAAATAATTTCTCATAACAGCAAAAATCCTTAACTTACATCAGTACCTGTGGCCATTTCAATCTCTATTAAAACATAAATTACTAATAAAAATTTCTGAGAAGGTAACCTATGTTGCCCTTAGATATGTATGCACTTCTATTATTTGCAAATATTTCAAGTTTATGTTTTGCTGTTTTTGTGTCTAATAAAGACTTTGTATAAAAACAACAGAGAGAGGTAATTAATTGCTCAGTATGATGAATAGCTTGAGGGTATGGAGGAGAGATTATTGACCTTGCTACTCTTCTTCTCCAACCCTGGGGTTAAACAAACTGGAACTGCAACAAAGAATAGGCATATGCCAAAATTTTCCAATGTGATAATTAGAAAAAAGGCCACCCCATGTGAAGCCCAACTTATCAATAAATAATAATTAAAGAATATCATCTATCTGCTGAAAGGTGCACAAAATTAAGGTATTAGAGGAAATATTAGAGGGATTAGATAACTAATTTTCCTTTATTTATAGATAGTTATTGTGGCTATAGGGATTGAAGTCAGGCAGTGCTGAGCTATGTTCCCATCCCCTTTTACTACTTAAAATAGGTTCTACACAAGTTGCTCAGGCTACCCTCCAAATTGAGATCCTCCTGCATCACTCTCCCAAGTAGTTAGGATTACATGCTGGCTATACAGATCACTATTTACCAAGACAATTTACACATACTATGCTAAAAAGTCCTTCCTGCAATACATTTCATACATGATTTAAAGAAATAGCTGTTGTCCATCAGCTGGAAACTGAATAAAGATGTGTTTTTTTTAATAAAATGTAATACTACTCAGCCATAAAGAATGAGAAAGTAGTCATTCATAGGAAAATGGATACATATTGAGGATATACTCCTAAGTGAAATAAATAAGGCACACATGTGTAAATACCGAATAGTTTCTCTGGTGTGAATAAACTATAATAATACCTGAGATCCTAATGATATAATTGACACTGTGAAATAGGAAGAAAGAGGCTAAAGGTGTGGGGAAAGTGGGAAGGGTAGGGAAAGCTAATAAGGAAAAAGAAAAAAAATATGAGGAAATGAAAAAATGGAAATGAAGTGTTTGTAAAAGGGGAGGGGAGGAAGGGGCGAAGGGAGGGCAGAGGTAAGGGGAAAAGATGAGAATCAAGACCTGTCATGTAAAGGTACAGGATCTCAATAATGAATGTAACTGTATACTAAAATGTACCAATAAACTCATGAGGAAAAAAAAATGAGAAACTTCACAGAGGTTAACAAATTTTCAAAGGTGGTACAGTCAGCAAAGGGCCAACTAATGTTTAAATCGAGGTCATCATTGCAAAATAATGTTAAGACAAAAAATGACATTTGAAAAAAATTCACTTTAAATTATCCATTAGGCAGTTTAATAATTAAATTCCATTTCTCTCAAATTTTAATGTACTACATAAGGTAGAAGATTAGAAATATATTAGAAATGCAGAAAAAACATGGTGTTTTTATAGGTTTTGACTTTAGAAATTTGTTTGTACATTGACGTTTTATACATATAAACTGAGGATTCTTCTTGTGAGCGAGCTCTCATCTATGTTTTCAATCTGTATCTGTCCAGGTCAACCCTGACTTCAGAACTTCCTGACACACTTGAATCCTTGGACTCCTCTTGATATACTCTCAATTTCTTTGCCCCTTTGTCAATGATACAAGTATACATTCTTGTGCAAAAAGTCTAGCCTTTGGTTTCCTTCTACGTTTCACATGAGAATTCTTCATCCTCACTTGGTTTAACATAGACCCAATAGGAGGTTGAGTCTCTAGAGGTCTTTGGGTCCCTGTATCCACCCTATTGTTTAAATTTTTCTACATCTTCCATTCCCATTTGCCAAGACATATTTGTTTCCTTAAAGAAATAAAAGTTTTTTTTATTAATGTCCCTTAAAAATCATATATTTGTGTCCAGTTCAATAACAATTTCTAGGAATTTTTAAATTTAATGTGCACTAGTAATATATTTTACTGATCTCCCTAGGGCCCTTTCACTTTTAGATTAAAATTATGATACAAAAAAATCCCCAAATTGACAGTACAACTATCTATGCACTGTACTTTTCTCTGACTCGTGTTGCTTGTGGTATTCCATCCTTGTATATTTTCCTTTGAGCCGAGAACCTCTCCATTCTTCTAAGTCAAATGAATGAGTGTAGAGCACTGCATAACAGAAATATCTGGCATTACATTATTAAGTCCAAGATTGGAAACTACGGAAAATTACTCATCTTGCTGTCAAACTTTATTGTTACTACTTTTCATCTTTTTCTTAATCAAACCAGGAGCTTGCTAACGACTTTGCACTTTTTCCTGATTTTTGTTCCCTTGGAAATGAAGAAAACAGAAGGTAGAAATAATATAATTTTTAAAAATTCTAATTCTGTACTTGAGGGAGTATGAAACCAAACCATGTAAAGCAGGCTCACCCCTAATCCAAGCACTAAATTTAGCACAAAAAGCATGAAGGAGTTAATTTTACCATTCACCATGTACACTCTATTTTAAATAAGGGAAAAGAAAAAAATGTGAGAAAATGAAAAGATGGAAATAAAGTGTTTGTAAATGGGGAGGGGAAATGGGGATGAAGGGAGGGCAGGGACAAGGGGAAAAAAGGAGAACCAAGACCTGTCATGTAAAGGTACAAGATCCCAATAATGAGTGTAACTGTACTGTATACCTAAAATGTACCAATAAACTCAATAAAAAATTAAAAAGGTGCTAAACTGTTTCATTCAATGTTTTTTAAACTCAGAAATGTATCTCATAAAGGACAATTATATGTGAAATCAATAATTATCTTAAGCTTGTTTACAATAGAAATAATTAAACAATATTTCCCTTTAAATGTATTTGGAGGACTTTAAAATTTAAACTGCATTTTGTATTCTTTGCATTGCTTATTTTTCTGTAGAAAGCCTATCAGTTAAAATGATGAATTTTAACCTTTTCTATTTCTCCAAGAGAACATTTAATTCATATTCTTCAAGCTCTTTAAAACTAGTTCCCCATACTAATGATAAAAATTATTGTTTTATAATATTTACCAAGGTCCAGATGCCTAACCTTCCTCAAGGACATTTCATTTATTTTAATGTGCAAATCTCTGAGAACCATCTTGGAAAAAGAAGTAAATAAAACAGAACTTTAAAATATGCAGCTAATTGTGCAATTTAATGAATATGAATTAACACATATATTTCAGTCAAAGCATGTGGAGAATAGAAAATAAAACCTTATGATATGAAATAATCTTAGGACCCAAAACTGCAATATTAATGGATCAAAAATGTCCTGTGTACAATATTTATTTGTTCTGAACCCCACTTTTGTTCTTTTCAAAGTAACTATTTTCAAAAATTAATCAGTAAAGTCAAATTTTCGGCAATATGAATTTTTAGTGTTCTGTGACTCTAAGAAAGTACAGGATTATTTTATACATTAAATAGTTCTATTTTCAGAAATAATTAGCTGAATAGTAATGTTCTGAACATTATCTGAAAATATGCACAATAAGCTATAATTAAGAAGAACAAGCTCTTGATTCTCTTTACAATAACTGGCATTGAAAGACAATACTCAGAAAATGTTGACTCATCCACTAGAGGAAAGGAGCTGCTCTGTCCCAGAATATATGGTTTTATAGGTATACAGATAACCTGGTAGTTGGAGTTGGTCCACGAGAGGTTTTTTTTCAGTCATGTCCAATTGTGAGTTTGCACCTAGGAATAAGGAGAAAAAAATTACCTTCAAAATCTTTGCCCTGTGATCTGTGTGCTGTATGATTTGATAGTCTTCAATGCATATTTTAGTGATACTTATACCATTTTTTCTGTCACTTCTTTTACTTCACTATGGTCATAAACTCTATGTGTTTTTTATTATATGTTCCATAAATACAGTGTGCTGATTTATATTCTAAGCTCTGAAAGTGAGCTTAGGAATTTCAAATATTATAACATAAATATAAAATATTTCACTGTGATGACTCTTCCCAGTTTCCTTTGCTGGTTTCTTTTCTTGGCAGAGTGGTAGAAGCATGAACTCTGGAGACATTGCTTTGTCAAAATCTCGGTTTGCCACTTACTGGGTGTGTGATGTTTTGAAAGTTACATAACCTCTCTGTAATTTGAATTGCTTATCTATAAATGTTAATAATACTATAAATGGCAATTTGTGTCACCCAATTTGTGAAAGAGGTTGACACACTTCACACGCATAGTTTGGCAGAAGTCAATTTAGGGGTACAAAATGATAAACTCATAGTAGACAAATGGCAAGTGTCAAAAGTCAGGATTTGAAAGCAGAATGAAAGGAGTTTTATGTGTGTGTGTGAAATTATTTATGTTACAAATAAATCTAGGGTTTTCAGTGGAAGTTTTCTCTTTAATGTAACCATTAGATTACATTAAACTAAGAAATATTTCTATTAGTTTATATTCAAATAACTTCTGGTTTGATATCAAGTATGTTTGCCATCACTGATGAAATACCTGCATTTAACAATTTAAAGGAGGAAAGATTTTATTTCAACTCCCAATTTCAGAGGTTTCAGTCCATGGTTTTCTGGTTCCATTGTTTTTGATCTGCGGTGAGGAAAAATATGAAGAAAGGGTGTGGCAATGGGAAGCTGCTCCCCGCACCATGCACGAGAGGGGGAACTGGAACAAACATACTCTTCAAAGACATGGCCATGCTGAGTTATTTCCTGCAACTTGGCTCCATTTCTTAACATTTCCACGAGCTCTCACAGTACCATAGCTGGGACCAAGTTTTAACACACCGGCTTTCAAGGGGACATTGAAAATTCAAACTGTAACACCGACAAATCTGTTTCAGATATTTCAGAGCAAGCTGCTCAAGTCAAGACCAATTTGAAAATTCAGCGGTCCTCAGGAAGTTAAAACGCACTGGTAAATGCAGTTGTTAACCAAGCAGGTAAAGTTTTTTTGTTTGTTTGTTTGTTTGTTTGTTTTGTTTTTTGTTTTTTTTTTCCTCTATGCTCACCATTCTTTGGTAATGTCCTTTCTAGGTATGACTGCATACAATGGATTAGTACGAAGGTCACTTGAAACGTCTTTGGTCTTAAGGAAATAATAGAACCTGACAATTTGAAAATCTTGATGACCTCTGAAGAACCCTACACTTAACATTTGCACTCTTCTGCCAAGGACAACAGCAAGGTCTGTCTCTCCTCTTTTAACTGCTAAGTAAGGTTATTTCTAGGTAATAGTGATGGAGTCGCAGAAGCAGACAAAGATATTCAATCATATCCCTCAATTGCTCTATCCGGAAGAATCTCAGGGAAGTTTCTATAAAGTAGTTGGAAAATAGTTGCTACAATTCTATTCTATTTTTTTTATTTTTTATTTTTGAGTAGTTTGTCGTAGATATGTAGCTGTATCATATGTCTCTGAAGTATGGAAGTGATATCAGAATACCACATATTCATATAATTATTTCAGGGACCTGCACCTTATGTTTCATATTGGCATTGTAAGATAAATTTCTCTTTATGTAAAGATAACCTAGCAGATTATTGTAATAGCACTGAAGAAGGAATATATGTGCCTGGTTCCTCAGCTTATGTTTTCTAGGAGTAACTGTGGAGTAGGATTTTGCTTCCATGCAAGTAACAGTTTTGAACAATCAGAAGACTAAGTGAAGCAATCATGATATAATACATATTGCACTTTCTATATCTTTCTGAACAAAACATTTGCATTTCTTATGGTTTTTTAAAAATAAATTGCTTCTGAATTAGCATACATTCAGCACCATATCTTTACTTGTTGAAATGGTTTTTTTAAAATATTGGCATCCTTTAAAGTCATCCGGTAACATTCACTTAAGGCACACTCTACAAGTTTGCATCTCTGTAAATCTTATCCTGATTCTTTATAGTTGGTGTGATTTATCATTCTTAGACAACAATTTACTTATAGTTTCTTATGGTTCATGTTTTATTTTATTCCGCATTATCATTTTTTTTTTTCTTTTGGTACTGGGGATCGAACTCAGCACTTGTGCTCACGAGGCAGGCGTGGTGCCACTGAGCTAAATCCCTGGCCCTGCATTATTATTGTTTAACTGATGCGTCACCCTTCTTCATCCCCCAATCTAAAAAATTAAAGGACAAAAATGGATGTCCTCTCTGTATCTAGCACAATATTTTGCAAATAACACTCCCTCAATAAAAACATTGCCTACATTGCCTTATCTTCTCCTGTGAATATCTTTGCCAGTTTTATTTGACCCCGTCAGAAGGCCTACCTGAAAATTTGAGAAATTAGGGATATGGCTCTTTGTTTACCTTAGTATATAATGAAGAGAAGAGAAGACTCATGTAATTGTGGCCTCTGCGCTTGCTTCAGTTAGTTCATGTATCAGGTATGATCATCTCTTATTACAACTGGATTGATAATGGGCCCTGGGAAATATTTGGGATTTCTAAATGACATGTGAGCCAATAAATTAAGAAAGACCAAAATATGACAACTTTGTCATTTATATATCATCACAAATGTTTAGTATCAAATAAATATACATATATCCAGAGACATAAAAATAAATGATGGAGTCATGAATTAAAAATTATCCTCTAAAATCACAAATCATATAGCTCCTATTCATTAAAGGATATATCCTTATATGTTTTTTTTAACAAAACTTTTTTTTATTTTTAAAGGACTTCATTTAAGCTTCTTAAAATATGACATGGTAATCATTAGCATAATTTGTATAAATAACAAAAACAATGATGATACTGCAGTTCTTTTAATGAAATAATTCATTATTTAAACTGTCTAGGCATTATGCATGACAGCTACCCTTCCAACAAAAGAGCTAATTTAATACTCATGGAAGAACAGTTTAAATATTAAGAAATCAATCAATCATTCTCTCATCCTAGTTAATGGATAAGACTATTACTTCATTTTTTCCTCTCTGCTGAAGAAATGAGCACAATCAAATTTGAATTTTGTAGAAAATGTAGCAAATTACCATTTTTAGTTCATATGTTCATATAGATTAGAATTACTTAGAAATTATATTAATTAAAATTAAAAATTATAAAATTATTTTAACTCTTGCTTATACGGTAAAAAATGTTAAAATGAGTAAAATATTTAGTTTAAATAATTTGTATATAGTTACTAACATGGTAGGTCTAATGGAAATGAGTAACTGATTTTTTTTTTTTTACAAACAATGGATATCAGGGAAATTTTGCTACTTTTGACATCATGCAAGAGTTTTTATTGCTACATAGTTGTAGGATCACACCATGGGAAAACCTGAATTATAAATTAAATAAATTTATCTATGTGAAAGCAGCTTATAAGAGTGGAGTCACTTATTTAAGAGCTTTAATTTTGCAAATACATAAGCAAATAGCTTCAAATAGTATGTACTTCAATCAGGGAAAAAAGTTGAAAAACATTTTGACAAAAAAGTGATAATGTATAGTTTGGTCTCCTAAAATGCCCCCCCCCGCCAAACCTGTACAAAATAAGGTAGACTGGTAAAGCACTGGACCCTTTGTTAAATGTGGACTGGATTTAGAAAGTCTTATTTTAGATAGTAAGCTTTTATAAAGACAGCAACAATCTTCAAGCCTCTTTTTAAATTAAAAAAGTATATCATAAGGAAATCTTTTACATGTATTCCAATAATTCTGTACCTTAGTTTGCCTCTTTATGCTAGTAGTGTTGGTATAAATTAAATGCACAATAATAACATGTGTATATGTATCATATAGAAATTCTCCAAATTTCGTGACAAAATAATCCATTGCTTTCAGGACAACTCAAAATTTTTATATTAAATTCTTAAAATTTAAAACAGCTTTATAAAAGTGTAAAAAGTCTTCAGAATGATTCAGTGATTTTTGGCCACTCAACTAGTCACTGTTGGAGGTCATTGATTTTTATGTCATTTAAAAATAATTTTTCATATAGAAAAGGGAAATATTTACAAAATAATTCAAACTTAAAGAAAAGGTGTGTAGTATGTTTTTAAAAAGTCATTTCATTTTATTGTATGGATAGACTGCATTACAATTTTATTGTGTTGGTAGACTGCATTAGAGTGGTTCTTACTGTCAGAGTCTTCGTGATTGGACCTCCTATGAGCCTGCATGTATTGGAGGCTGATCACCCAGGGTACAGCAGCAGGATTTAAAAAAGACAAGACAAGATCATAATGCATAAATGGGAGCCCAGGGTGGTCAAAGCTCATATCAGGCAAAGATACCATCTCCTGAAGCTTGCCACCATTTATTGAACAAGCAGTTTCTAGAAGGGGTAAGGGGTAATGCAGGGAACAGTGAAGTGGAGAACACTAATACAAGCAGGGTGCTAGCAAAAGGGAACAAAACATTGTAGCAAGAACAGCTCTTAGATTAATTGGAAATTTGTTTCTTCCCATGGATTAATTTTCACCTCTATAGGAGTTTTCTATATGAGTCATGCTGCCCTTAGCTGCGCTAATACCTTGTCATCCATGATGTCACAGCATCACCCATCGAGACCTCTGCTGTAACCAGTGGTGTCTGGAGTTGTTCTTTTCCCACACACAAACTGCTAGCTCTTCATATAAGCAATTGTGAGCTAATAGGAAGACTCAGATTTTTAATATGAGAAATAAATTTAAGAGTATGTAACTCACTCACGGTGGTTTTCATCATGCAGGTAGTACCCAAAGTTAACATACCCAAGTAATTACTCATAAAAGACCACCAATGTTTCTTCTCATTTGATATTAGTTCTCTGGTCCAGGGAACATAAAAAATGTATTAGCTATTTTTCTTTACAGTATTGTACAATACCATAACACAATATAAACCCTGTATATTTTCAAAAGTCAAACTTGAAATTCTGAAGAAATTCCAAAATTTCATTAATGCAAAGGAAATATTATTAGAGATCTGTCAGCACTGAAATTGGATACAAAAATAGTGCAGAACACATCAGTGGTAAAGTTGAGGACATTAAATTGCAGTGATATAAGCATAACCTGTGTATAGCAGCACAACTCATAATAAAAAAATCTTAAAATTGGCCTATATGTCTGTCGATGATTGAGAGGATAAAGTAAATGTGATATTTATATACAATGGAATACTACTCTCTTATATAGAAGGATGTTTGAGTCATTTGTAGGAAAATGGATACACCTTGAGTCCATAATATTACATGAAATAAGCCAGACACACAAGTATAAATATTGCATGGTTTCTTACATGTGATAAATCCAAAATATAAATAAATCAAAGAGCAAATAAAAGACAAAAGGAAATAAGGAAATCTTTTGCAAATAGCAAAGGAAAAAGACATAGAAGGAGGGCAGGGAAAGGGCATATAAAAACAATTAAAATATGTTATTTACTTCTACCAACTCCCCACAATGAATGTAATCATTATGTACTGAAAACATGTACTAATAAAAATAAAAATTAAAAAATAAAACAGTTATCCATGAATACAAAAAGAGGCTGCCAAGGGAAAAAATTATTTAACTGTTTATTTAATTATTTATTTAATAAAATTTCCCAACAAATTTTATTGTGTTCTCCATTGAATGTCTTGGTCTTTCTTTAAGTGTGGCCTTATCTTTAGTGACTATTTTTTTTCCTTTTTGAGGAATCATTTAGATTTCTTATATTAAAAGAAAATAAAAGGACACAATAAGAATACTTTTTGAAAAACAAACAAAAATATACCATAATTGATTAGAATATCCTTTAATATGTAAAAGTACACTGGATTTAGGTTTAGGAAAATGAAAGAGGAACACAGTTGGCACCAGTGAGCCCCATGGATAAAGTTTCCTTCCCAACTGACCTCAGGCGATCTGTAAGCAGGTCAATAAATACAAGGAGCAGAAGATGAAAAGCAACTGTCTAGATAATTTATTGCTGATCGATCCTTAATGAAAACATGTGAGCCAGCCTCTTCACACCTCCTGGATACAGATGCAAAACACAGGCACTAAGTCTTGAAGCTGGATTTAAAACTAAGACAAACTCTTTAAATTAATAATAGGTATGGCATGCAAATTACAAAGGTGGATGTCAGAACCTAGAAGAGAGAAAAAATATCTTCCACTGATAATATTAAAAGTAAATTGAAAAAAAAAGTAAATTGGAATAACCTTTGCCTGGTAATAAAATTAATTGAAGTACATTAGTTAAAGAATAAAGTGTTTATTTGGGATATTATGATATAAACATATGCTCAAGAATTTTGGAAAAAAAATATCTTGCCCATGCCCATGGTCTTGTCTTATTTATTTTATTTTTGTGGTTCTGAGGAGCAAACATGGCATTGCATATGCTGTTCAGGAGGTCCATTGCTGAGCTACATTCCCAGTGTTCCCGAATAGGCTCTTTCTAGAAAAGAGACCTTTTGTGGGGAAAGACACACAGAACTTGGTTTCAAGAGATGATCTCTTTGTAAAAATTAATGACAAAATAATGATCTCAGACATTCACGAAATGGCAAACATAAAAAAAAGGTCATATTGGTACCAATAAGTTCAGGATGAGGACATTAAAAAAAACCTATAATAACAATAGAGTCTTCTACTGAGCTAAGGTACAGAGGATTGGCAGGCAGGCATACACACTAACAAGAAGATCTATCTATAATAAGTTAAATACCAAAGACAGTAAGTGAAATCGTTAGTGTTTGTAAAAGAAAAATAAATTAATAAACTGTAAAAGAAAAATAAATTAATAAACTGAAAAATATGTTATTAGGACTAAAAATCCAATCCATCAAATAAAGGCGGAATATTTCTTACATATTTATATACTGAGGTAGGTTCTATTCTGCAAATATGATATTTTATACCTCATCCAATGTAACATAAATCTATGAATTTGATTTTCCTACCATCTCCAGTTCACGGAGGAAAATGAAATAGTAAATTTGAGTAACTTGCCTAAAATGATACATTTTTATAATGACCTGTCACATTTTGCATCCTGTGAATACAACAAACAACTACCATCTGGGCTTCAAAGACCTTGAAGAAAAAAGTGGAGGAATCCAAATGTTTAGAGTAAAAGTAATGAAAAGTTTAAAAATATAGAAAGAAAAGAAAGAAAACTGTAACAAAAAAATTTTTCCTGACTAAAAAACGTGAGTTTTTAACTTGAAAGGTTCTGAATGAAAACAGGAGAAGATTTTTGAAGACAAAGTCTTGAGGATAAAGAGGTCAAATATTGAAACACCAACGAGGCTGAAAAATTCTGAAGGCATTCTGCCCCGGGTTCAGGTTATGATCTAGGAGAAAGAGCAGAATGACTGAAGAGATTTTACAACACCATTGGGTCTGGGGCCAAAATAAAATTTTAGTGGATTGTGAAAATTTATGAAATGTACAGATATGATTATCAAAACTGTACATTATTTGTGTTTTTCAAGTGTTTTTGTAAGTAAATTTTGAAAAATCAAGATTGGACAATGTACAAGAAATGTAAAATCAGCAATGTTTATATATATCATGCCAAGTGGAATAGCATGCATACACACTACCAGAGAAACATTTCTTTTAGAATTTCCCTTCAGTAAAAAGACTGTTAAAAATATCTGAAAAAACACTGAGTGGAATTTAACCCTACCAATAAATAATGAAATTTATATTAAATATATAGCTTCCAGTATTTATGGAAATAAGCACTCAAGTTAGAATAAAAAGGGAACAGGAGATTGAAGAAATTATAAAAATTATTTAATTAAAAAGAATTTAGTGCAGAAGAGTTAATGTAAATTAATAAAAGTTAAAAGAGTAATTTCAAATATGCTGTGTAGAATGAACACAAATTAATCACTTGGTCAATTTCCACTTGTTTTCATTTTTTTAGTTCATTAGTTTTACTGGTACAATTTAGGAATGCAATATGTTGACATTTGCTATTGGGAATTTGTACTTTACAAAATATATCTTGGTTCTTATTTTTTCCACATTCCCCTTTCCTCCCTCCACCCACTCCCACTTAAAAGACTTTGTTTCCATTTTTTTTCCTTTTTTAATATTTATTTCCTTACCTTCTTTCCTTTCCAGAATGTCTCCCAATTCACCTTCCCCTTTGGATATTTTCTTCCTATTTCATGTTATCTATTTTACGTTTTGATCATTTTCTATGCTTTTAGTTTCACACCACAGAGAAACTATTCCATATATATGCATGTGTGTCCTATTTATTTCATTTAAGAGTATGGCCTCAATGTGCATCGATTTAGCTATATCTGTAATTTCTAATTTTTTTCATGGCTGAGTAGTACTCCATTTTATTAAAAATAAACACATTTCCTTTATCCAGTCTTCATCTGATAGGCAATTGGGTTGTTTCCAAGTTGTGGCTACTACAAACCATGCCTTTATAAACAGTGGTGCGCATATATTGCTGTGGTATGATTCTTTTAATTCTTTTGGAAAGATACTTAGCAAGAGAATAGCTGGATGAAATGAGATCTCTAATCCTATTGTTTTGAGGCATCACCATACTGATTTCCACAGTGGTTACATCAGTCTACACTTCCACCAGCAGTGGAGCAGGGTTCCTTTTCCCCCACAGCCCCACAAGCAGTTATTGGTAGATTTCACCATAACAGCCATTCTTTCTGGGATGACGAGGAATCTCAGTGTTGTTTTCATTTACATCTCTCAAATTACCAGTGATGTTGAACATTTTTTCATACAATAACTTGCTATTTATATTTATTTGTTTGAGAAATATCTGTTCATTTCAGATGCCCATTTTTGGATTGGGTCTTTAAATTTGGGAGATCTGATTTTTTAAAGTTCTTTATATATTCTAGAAAGTAGACTTTGTCTGAGAAACAGCTGATAAAATTTGTTCCCACATTGTGCATTTTTTCTTCACACTGTTTCTCTTGCTGTGAAGAAGCTTTTTAATAAGAAGACATCCACTTGTTGATTGTTTGTGCTAGTTCACTTGCAAATGAAATATTTTCCTATGCCAATGTCTTCAAGAATTATACCAAACCTCTTTTCCATCCAGTTTATTTTTGTTTTAATTTTTAAATATTTAATACATTTTGATTTTAGTTTAGTGCATAGTGAGAAACATAGGTCTAGAATTTTATTCTTTGGCAACTTGAAAACCAGTATTTCCAGCACCATATCTTAAAAAGATTATCTTTCCACCACTGAGGGTCTTTGGCTCCTTTATCCAAGATGAGGTAGCTGAGTATGTCTGGAGTTCTTTCTGCATCTTTTGCTCTGTTCCACAGATCCTCTGGTCTGTTTCTTTGTCAGTATCATGCTGTTTTAATCACAATATTTTTGTAGTATAGTTTCAAATTGGGGATTGTGATAACCCCTGTCTTGTCTTTATTGCCTAGGATTGTTTTTGCTATTCTAGGTCTCTTCTGGTTCCAAATTTAGTTTTGAATTGTTTCCTCAAGTTCTATAAAATATGCTGTTGGAATTTCAATTGGGATTGCATTAAATCTATATAGGAGTTTTGGGTGCATGGCCATTTTTACTATGTTGGTTCTTTCTACCCAGGAACAAGGGATGTCTTTCTATTTTCTGATATCCTCTTCAATCATTTTTTTTCAGACTGCTGTAGTTTTAGAGTAGAGGCCTTTAATTTCTTTTATTAGGTTGATTCCTAAGTATTTCATTTTGGGGGGATGCTATTGTAAAAGTAATTATTTCTCTAGTTTTTCTCTCTCAGTAAGTCTGTTGTTTGTGTACAGGAAGGCTACCGATTTTTGTGTGTTGACCTTGTATACAGCTACTCTACTAAATTTGGTTGTTAAAGTTGGAAGGCTTCTGTTGGAATTATTGGGGTCTTCTATACAGAGTATCATGTCATCTGCAAATAATGACAGTTTGACTTCTTTATTTCATCTTTATTCCATTTATTCTTTTCTCTTGTCTAATTGCTATGGCTAATGTTTCCAAAAGTATAGTGAACAGGACTCATGATAGTGGACATCCTTATCTTGTTCCTGAATTTAGCATGATGAATTTGTTTTTGACCATTTAGTGTGATATTGGCTGTTGGTTTTTTATACAAGGTTTTTATAATGTTGAGGTAGAGACCATCTATTCCAATTTTTGTAGGGTTTTTATCATGGATGGATGTTGGATTTGGTTGAATGCTTTTTATGAATCTATTTATATGATCATAAGTTTTTGTCCTTGGCTCTACTAATATAGTGTATTATATTTGTTGCTTTATGTATGTCAGAGCAACCCTGCATCCTTTTGATGAATCTCATTTGGTCAGAGTGTATGATCTTGATCTTCTGCATTTTGTTTGCAAGTATCTTATTGTTAATTTTTCCATCTATGTTCAGTAGTGTGATTGGTCTATAATTATCTTTTTAAATTGGGCCTTTCTACAATTTGGGATCAAGGTGATCCTTGCTTACAGGAATGAATTTGGGTATATTACTTCCCTTTTAATTTCACCATAAACTTTAAACTAGTGACACTAGTTCTTCTCTAAATGTATTGTAAACTTCAGGATTGAAGCCATCTGGACCCAGCCTTTTCTTCATTAGAACATTTTTAATTACATTTACAATCTCATTGAATGATGTTGGGTTATTTAGAAATTTTAGGTCTTCTCCATTCAACTTTGAAAATTCATCAGATATCTGTCCATTTCTTTTGTGTTTTCCATCTTATTGTCATATAGATTGCCAAAGTAGTATTGTTTGTCAAAGTAGTGTAGGTTGTCAAAATATTGAGGATGCTTTAGATTTCTGCTGGGTTTGTTGTAAGTTCACCCTTTTCATTCCTAATTACATGGATTTGGGCCTTTTCTTTTTTCTTTGATAAGGTTGGTTAAGGGTTTGTCAACTTTGAACTTCATTGAGTTTTTTTGTATCATTTGCTTAGTCTCCACTGCATTGATTTCTGCTCTGATCTTTATAATTTCCTGCCTTGTATTCACTTTGGGTTTCTCCTGCTTTTCTGTTTCTAGAAGCTTGAGGTTCAGTATTAGGTTGTTTATTTGAGCTCACTGTGTTTTCCTAATATGAGTATTCAATGCTATGAATTGTCCTTATTAGACTGCTTTCATTGTGTACCATAGATTCTGATATGTAGCATTTTGATTGCCATTTAATTGTATAAACTGTCTGATTTCTTCTTTAATTTCCTCTGTGACCCATTGTTTGTTCAGAAGTATGTTGTTCAATTTCAATGGTTTATGAAATTCTTGTTTTTTTTGTTTTTTTTACTATCATCAAACTATGGTCTGATAATATGCAGGCAATAATTTCAATTCCTTTGCTTAAACATGTTCTATGAGTGACTATGCAGTCCATTTTGGAGGCCAGCACATGTGTAACTGAAAAGAATATATATATTCTGATTTTGTGGGGTGGAGCACTCTGTAACTCTGTTAAGGCCATTTGCTCAAAAGTATGATTGAGTTCTAGTATTTTTGTTTTCATTTTTTGTCTAGTTAATCTATTTCTTTTTGACAATGAGGTATTGAGGTCCCCCACTAATACTGTATTAGCACTTATTTGATTTTTCATGTCCATTAATATTTGTTTTATATAGTTGGGTGCAATAGTATTTGGTGCATATATATTTATGATTGTCATCTCTTCCTCTTGCATTTTTCCTTTTGCAAGGAAGTAGTAGCCTTGTTTGTCTCTGTTAATCAGTGATGGCTTAAAATCCACTTTATCTGCAGATAGGATAGTTACTCCTGCTTTTTTTTTTTTTTTGGTTTCCTTTCATATAGAATATTATTTTCCACCCTTTAACTTTCAGTCTATGAGTTTCTTTTTGAGTTGTGTTGCTTGTATGTGCCATATTTTTGGATATTGCTTTTGACCCACTTTGCTGTTCTATTTCTTTTGATTGGTGAACTGAGACCTTTGACATTGGTGGTTATAACTGACATATAGTGACTTATCCTTGTCATGATCTTTCCCTGCTGTTGGAGTCTCTCCATTTTTATTTAATTTATTGTTTTGCCAGATGTATCCATCCTGCTGGGCTTTCCTGTATTCTGACCCTCATTGTTTTTTCCTAGGATTTTGTTTAAAATTTTCTGGAGTGCTATTTTGGCATTCATGAAGCTCCTCAGGTGTTTTTTTTTTTCTTCTTTGTTATGAAAATCTTATTTCTCTATGGAGTTTGAAAGATAGTTTGCAAGGTAGATCAATCTGGGCTGGATATTGTTTTCTTTGAGGGATAGAAATACTTCATTTCAGGCTGTTCTTGACTTGAGGCATTGTGTTAAGAAGTCTGCTGTGATTCTGATGGGCTTTCCTTTGTATGTGATTTGTTTCTTTTCTCTAACTGTTTATAGTATTTTGTTCTACTGTTGGGTTTCTGCAATCTTGATGCTTATATGCCTAGGTGTAGGTTTTTTTTTTTTATAATGGCTAGTTGGAGTCCTATTCTTCACTTATCTGTATGTCAACTTCTTTCCTCTGCTTGGGAAGTTCTCTGCCATTGCTTCTGCGAACAGTATGCTTTGTTATTTACATTGTCTCATGTTTCTTCTTTAACTCTGATAAGTCTTATGTTCTTCTTTGCATCATCTAGCAGCTGGTGGATTGATTTCTAATGGTCCCTTACAATTTTTAAGAAATTTTTCTTTTCATGGTCATTAATTCAAGTCCTGTCTTCCATATCTGATATTGTGTCCTCACATTGGCTCATTCTGCTGCACAAACTTTCAGTGGATTTTTTAATCTCCTGGTTATCTGTTTGTCATCAGTTTTATGGGTACCATTTGTTTCCCATGCTAGGATTCCAGCATGTTCCTTAGCACCTCTATATTTTTTTTAAATCTGTGTCTGCTCTAGAGTTGTTAATCATGTCTTTCACTATGGACACAATGTCTTTTTTCTCTGAGAAATAATTTCTGATTTCATTTTTTCCAGATTGTCTTTTGTTGCCAGTTCAGGGAGTCCAGGTGGTTGAGTATCAAAATTTTCCATCTTGTTGTCCCTTGGGGTTGCCTTAGGTGATTTGGAAGTCTGGTTTTGAGTCTTGTTTATGTTTTTCCTCATTTCAACAGATTCAGCATGCTGCACCTTTGTTGAGACAACTCTTTGCTTGTGTAGTGGGTCTCATTTCTCAGCAAGCCTCAGCGAGGGCTTCTCTCTGCTGCTTACCACTGTACCGATTCCTCGATTCAGAACAGTGGCCTTTTGGATTCCTGTGCTGTGCTGTTGTCCAGGTGGGGTTCTGGTTGGGGCCAGTGCACACTTGGAATGGTATCTAGGCATGACTCTGGCTGGGACTTGCCTGTGTAGCTCTCTTGCCTGTAAGGGTCTTCAGCTGGGGGCTGTGCACCCAAGTTCCTGCTTTCTGAGTACATTTCTGGCTGGGGTGCTGCACACTTATAGATGGCATGTCAGAGTGCCTTTGTCTGTGGCTTGTGCTCCTGGGTCACTCTTTTCCAGGTGGGCCTTTGCACGGGCCCCCTGGGCATAATCTGCTGGTGTCTGGGTGTGGCCCTGGCTGTGGTCTGTGTGCCTGGGCAGCTGTTCTCCAGGCAGGCCTTTGGCTAGGGCCTGTGAACTCTTGCTATTGGTGTCTGGGTGGGGCCCTGGCTGAGACCTGCTTATCCACACCGCTATTATCCAGGTGTGCTTCTGCCTAGGTTCTGTGCACACTTATCAATGGTATCTTCATGGGCCTCTGGCTGTGTCTTGCATGCCAATTAATCCTTTTTCCATGTAGGCCTTCCACTGGAGCTTGTGCAACCAACACACTAGTTCCTGGGTGGGTCCCTAGCTGGGGCTTACACACTTGTTCAGTTGTTTTCCAGGCCAAATTCCATTTCTTCTTTATGAGACCAATTACACTACTTAGATCTACAGTAACTCATAGAAACATGATAGAGTGCTTTCCACTGATATGTTTTAAACTTTTAAAATTGACCCATAAAATAATAAAATTTATAGCTACAAAGTTGAATACAATATAGAAAGACAAAACAAACATATGAAAACACTTTATATTTTTCTCTACAGTTTCCCTGAATCATTTTATTTAAATTAGGAGTTACTTTAAAAGAGTTATATGTCTTTTAAATGTTTGTATTACATTGCATAATTTTACTCATGGTTTTTTATATATTCAAACATAACATTACATAATTAATATTTATTAATATTATATCTATTCTCTGTTTCATAGTTTTTATGTATGAACAAACATTCTTTATATTAGGTTAAAACAAGAAATGAGGGCTGGGGGTTTGGTGCAGTGTTTTGTATGTCTGTCTCGCAAGCTCAAGGGCTTCAGTTTGATCTCTAGTACAAAGATAAATAAATAAAAATAAAGATCAGCAAAGTTAATAGAGACTAATTCTAGTTGATTGATTTGTTCATTTTTTTAGGTAAATTACATTAGTTACTTTTAATTCTTCAAAAACAGTGCATAGGATCCAGTTTAGGTAGTGCTCATTCCTCTTTTTTTTTTTTTTAATTTCATTTTATTTTTTGTACCAGTGATTGGACTCAGAACCTTGCACTTGTGAGGCAGGCAGTGGCACCACTGAGTTAAATCCCTGGCCCAGTTTTCATTCCTTTTAGTTGACATCTATGAAGCAGTGTATTTTGAAAAATACATTTTTCTCCCCAAAGGATTTTGAGTGGATAGGTGAATGTTATTTAAAATGGGTGTCTTGTTTTCAGAAATCCAAAAGTGATTAAGTGATAGTAGAAAAATTAAATATACTCATCACCAAACACATTATAAAATTTACAGCAAAAAATTCTCAAAACATATGTCACCTTTTGGTTATTATTTCTCTGAAATCTTTCTGAAAATATGCAGTCTGCTAAATTTCCCAACACAGACCCTTTTTGGGTTTTATGACTTCTAATCCTAGGACAAAAGTAGAATTCTGTCAGGTAAAATAAATGTAGGGATGAACAATAGAAACCATTCCATTACCTCACCCACATATGCCTATAATTAGTATTCCAAAGCATCTCTCCCTTCACTCAGTGAAAATTGAAGTTGAATTTAACACAGAAACCCTTTGATTGCCAGAGGTATTAGAATTACTTGCTGAAAATACTCACAGATCCTTAGGGTGTCTAACATGGAGTAAGCTTTATGGTGTTTGATTAATAGTTTTTCTCTAAAATATTGCAAGGCTTCCATGATGTTGATACTAATGGTTCCCCATATAACAATGCAGGATAAGCAGAAGAGTTTTAGTTTGAATGGGCACCTAAATTTGCATAGGTGTAGTAACAGTGCTTATTAAAATATCAGCAAGAGTTTACTACAGGCAACTATCCCACTTACAAGAAAATGAGATTATCTTACTTTTCCAGTCTATAGCCAGTTTTCAGTATCTTTCTGTAATTATTTTCATTGGGAAGGCAAGGCAATCTCTAGCTGTTTGGAGCACTACAAACTAGAGGATAAAATCTACACTACCAGTCATATAACAATCTATTTTTAAAATTATAATTCAACTGTTGGCATTTGAACACAAAGAGTAAATGCAAGATTACTTTAACGGATCTTTCAACTATATAGTGCTACAGAAAAGAAATTTAATAAATATAACTCAAAGTGTTATTTTATGTTTCAATATAATGCAGAGAAAATATTTTGTGGGATTCTGACAGTAGTTGCATATAAGAACACCAAGTTAAAATTATTCTTATTCTATGTTATTACATTCAGAAGCTTTTCAGGTGCGCACCATTTTGATTCCTTCTTACACCATGGACTCTCGAGTTATGACTTGACTGAAATGTGAAAACTTGGGTTAATTAGGTTAATGGAAGATTCATCTAGTTCTTGTTATCTATAGTGTGTATCTAGATGACCATGTAGATCTCACTTGTATTAATTTACAATCAACTTGAGGTACAACCAGCCCTAGGGAACTGATTGAATTCATAAGGTCAAGGTCCACCTCATATCCTTAAAAACACCATGATTTGTTTCATAAATGTGTGCTGCTCTGTATTTCAGTTAATCATTCTATTCACAAGCAAGTATTATAAATTCAAGAAAAACTTTCAAAGAATCTTGATCTTTTATTTAGTTCCCTAAGAGAGTATTTTTCTATGATTGTACTAAATAAATATGCATTGAATGTAACACAGAACAGTGTTGTAGGGCACTAATACTTTGATGGCTTCTAAATATCACCTGCAATACCAAGGCTATTCTGTCTTTTCACATATGTATTTATTTTCCTTCAGATTTTTTTTCTCCTTTAGGCATCTAATCCATATTTTCACTGTACACAATATCCTTACTCAGCATGTTCTAGGGCAAATTAACAGTGTAAATATTCTATTTTCTCTCTCTTTCAGTTTAACAAGGAAATGTATACATTTATAATAAACAACATAAATCATATCTAGAATGTCTGAACAGCTAAAAGACTTAGACTCCAGAAATTTAAAGACCTAATTAAAAAATGATTATCTGAAATGAAAAGACAATTCTTAGATGAAGACGTATAAATGGTAAATTCATCCTTGAAAAAATGTTCAATTGCCATTCAAGAAATGCAAATTAACAGAGATTCCATCTCACTCAGGAAGATGGTTAGCATGAAAAAATTAACCAATAACAAATTTCTTCAAGTCTCTTACTATGCCAATGTCTTCAAGAGTTCTACCTAAAATATCCTCCAGCAAGTTTAATGTTTATTTTTAATATTTAGATCTTTAATCCACTTTGATTTTAGCTTAGTGCATGTGAAAGACACAGGTCTCATTTTAATATTTGGCAAGGTTGAAATCCAGTTTTTCCAGCACCATTTATTGAAAAGGTTATCTTTCCTCCAGTGAGGATGGTTGGCTCCTTTTTCAAAGATGAGATAGCTGAGTACATCTGGAGTTCTTTCTGCATCTTCTAATCTATTCCATTGATCCTTGGGTCTGTTTCTTTGTCAGTACCACGCTCTTTTTTTAATCAAAATGGCTTTGGAGTATAGTTTCAAGTTGAAGATTGTGATACCCCCTGTCTTGTCTCTGTTGCCTAGAACTGCTTTTGTATAGCAACACAATTTGTAATTGTGAAATCTTGGAAGCATTCTGCATGTCCACAAAGATGGGTGGATAAAGAAATTGTGGTAAAGATGGAAATAAAGTGTTTGTAGATGGGGAGGGGAGGAGGGGGTGAAGGGAGGGCCGGTATAAGGGGAAAAAATGAGAATCAAGACTTGTCATTTAGAGGTACAAGATCCCAACAATGAATGTAACTGTACTGTATCCCTAAAATGTACCAATAAACTCAATTAAAGCTGAAAAAAAAGAAATACAAAGCTACAAAAAAAAAAAAAGAAATTGTGGTATTATACACAACAGAGTACTACTGTGTCATAAAGAAGGATAAACACAGTTGTTTTTGGGGAAATGGATGCACCCCAAATCTCAATAGTAAGTGAAGTTAATCAGATGCATAGGGTTGAATATCACATGATTTCTCTTAAATGAGAAACCCAATATATAAATACAGTGCAAAATAAAAGAAAGACAATAGGAAAAATGTAGAGAAAAAATGTTAGTACAATTCAGCTTGGACAATGTATCTAAAACTGTAACTTGCTTTTGAGTATATTTAATTGTCATAAAGTTTATAATTTTGTCCTGTTATTCAGGCTTTTAATCTGTGTTTATGATAATTAACTTGATGAGATCATACACAGTAAGTGATTTAAACTAATGGTGGTAAAAAATTTTTAAAAAGGAAGGTGGAAGGAAAAGGGAAAAATGAAAAGAGATGTGTATGCACATATACCAATTTTTACAATAAATGTAATCATGAGAAGCAAACATGTTCTAATAAAATAATTTAAAAATTAAGGAAAGAATCAGACAATGAAGAATGTTAAAGGGGAAATCAAAGCATTAATTCTACATTTTTAATTGCTTTCCTATAATATTTTCTTAAAATAGTGGATGATTTCTCCATATGCACATACTAGAGTTTGGAAAACTATATCTTATTTACTATTTCATAAATAAAATTTATCCTTGAAGAGGATATTAGAATATATGATGATATATTTATTTAAATGTGATCTAAGGCTGTTTCACATTATAATGATGTCATCAAATATTTGTGTCAAAGATCATAAGTCACATAAATCTTAAGGTGTTTTCTACTTCACTCTTAACAGAAAGAAAGGGTCAATCCCATAGTAGAGGCTCAAATTTGAAGTCTTTTGTGGTCTAATTTCAAACTATTCTAGGATTTTCTCTTGTCCATTCTTTTAAGAATCACTTTCATAGAAAGAGTGTTTTTTGATACACTATATTTCTTTATAGAATCATGATAATTGATTTTATTGCTATCTTTGCCCACAACAGCATTTATCCTTTTTCCTCCTTAAACTTTAAAAGTCTGTTCATTTGCCACTGGCCTCTATGAAGTCTTCTCAGAGACTTACACTTCTAGTTAGTTGTTTATTCATTTATGCTTTCATTTATCTCCAGGACAACACTGATGCCTTATCATATATTTCTTCATTGTCTAATAATTTATCTTCCTCTATACTATGGTTTCCTAGAAAACAGATTAGATGTAATTAATCTTTCCAATTCCTTGTATATCTTGCCCTTGGTACGCAAAATAAACTTCCACTGAATAAATAATAAATTAAAATAATTATGAACTTTATATAACTCAATTAATTTATGAAAATTGAAATATAATTTATTTGATAAACACTGTTAATTTAGTCAACAAGTATGTGTAAAGTGTTTGTCATATGTCAAGATTATACTAAATGTTAAACATATAATGAAGACTGACTTTAAAAATGTAAGTTCTATCCTTAACAAGATTAAGTAACATTTTCTGTTCTCAATTTTTACTAACAGCAAATCATGTCATAATATGACTCATTGTTTAGTTTGCTATTTAGCCATTCAGAGGAAGTTTATCTTCCTTAAAGTTTTGCATTCAATTATGGTAAAAATTACAATTCATGTTTCATATAAATAAGCTCTCATTAAAAACAGAAAACAAAAAACAATTAGGGCCGGGGATTTAGCTCAGTGGTTCCGTGGCCTGCCTTGCAAGCAGTTTTCCTGGGAAGTAGTTTCTTTCTCCGGTTCAAGGTTCAATCCCCAGTGTGGAAAACAAACAAACAAACAAACAAAAAACTAAAAAACCAAAAAAACAAAACAAAACAAAACAAAAAACCCTCTCATTTATTTTTCAGTTGGTTTTCCTTACAAGTCTTCTGAATGATCAGTACCTTATCTTTAAGTTTATATTCATAATTCTTTCTGAAAGAAAAGTATTAGATTTTGTTATGAATTTAATGTAGTTTCCAAATTTTATATGTTGAGGCTCTAAGCATTTGTAGAAAGGGCCTTTGAAATGATAATTATAGATAAATGAGGTCATAAAGGTAGTACCCTGATTAAATATGATTGCTGTGTTAATTCAAGAAGAAAAGATACCAGTGAATGCCTATGCCTGATGCAAAAACAAAATGAGAAGGTGGCTGTTCTCAATCTAAAGAGAGAGGCCACACCACACCTTGCTGGCACCTTAATCTTAGGCTTTCATCTGCAGAACCATGAGACAATATCTTACTGTTGATCAAGCAACTCCATCAGTGGCATTTTGTTGTGATAGACTTCACAGACAAATGCAGATCTATTAATCCAAAATTTTGCTCCAAATATAAGGTCGATTATCTTTCTACAATCAAATTCAATCTCCAATCTCTGTACATCAAGCATCTAGACTAGAATTTATTCATAATGATTTAGAATTATGTTTAATACTCATAAATGAAAACTTTTAAATTTTTATGTGATATAAATATTTTCTTAATAATTTCATATTATTCATATATAATTATGTCTTAGGTATTTAAAGATAGTTTATTTTCCAAGCTTTTACTACAATAAAGAGTACTGAAACCAACTTACTGGGGTTAATTTACAATATAATGAAAATTTGTTAATGACAGGTTAAAAATTAAAAACATATAAAGAAACAGGGGCATTTTTATAATTTATGTTTTTGTTTTTCTTCTCAATTATATTTTGATCTTTAGTAACTTTCACATGTGTACAATAACATTCTTCGGGCTGTTTTTAAAATTTCTATATTAACCTTTACCTATCTATAATATTGAAATGAAAAATTTATCCATTTACTAATTCTTATGATTATATATTTCCTTTTAAATTTGATAAGCATTTCTAAATGATTAAAAACAAATTTGTCAAAATTATTGATTCAGATGACTGCAAAACCTGGAAAAGCTATGCTGCTATTGTTACATAACATATTGTTATTATTGGTCTTTTTATATAAATATAAATATAAATTTTTATATACATATTTTGAATTTTTGGAAATCTTAACTGTGCTGTCAACTTTGGAAAAAGTTATCCCAATTTACTGTGTTGACTTGGCATTGTACAGAAATTGACAGCCATATTGTTCTAGAAATGTTAATTTTTTTTCTCCATTTGTACAGGAGTAACACACTGTATTAAATATGTAAGGTCATATCTAAGTGGATTTGATTACAGAAACTAATAAAGTATTCTCTAAATAATGAAAAATAGGATAAGATAAGACTACAAGAGCAAGAAACAATTTAAATATGCTCAGGGACCATTTTCATCTTCAGAATTAAGGATTATTTTAATCTTACATCATTGCCTTTTCTCTTTTACTTTCCTTTTTAGTTTTATTTTAGGATTCTCTATTTTTAATGTTCATACAGAGATTTCTTTAACTGAAATACCAAATAGTTTCTCTGGTGTGAAAAACTATAACAGTACACAGGATCCTAATGAGATAATTAATAATGTGAAATAGGAAGTAAAGGGCTAAAGGTGTAAGGAAAGTGGGAAGGGTGGGGGAAAGGAAATAAGGGAGAGGAAAAACATATGAGAAATTGAAAAAATGGAAATTAAGTGTTTGTAAATGGGGAGGGGAATGGGGGTGAAGGGAGGGCAGGGACAAGGGGAAAAATGAGAATCAAGATGTGTCATGTAAAGGTACAGGATCCCAATGATGAAATGTAACTGTACTGTATACCTAGATTGTACCAATAAACTCAATAAAAAGAAAAAAAATTGTCAAAATGTTAATGCTTAAATTGGTGGAAGATTTTTTGCCATTTATGTTCTCATATAGTAATTTTTTAAATACAAAGGAACATTTAACAAAAGGCAAGTTAAAGAGATAGCATCAGCATCTACAACATAAAAAGTTTGACAAAATTGTCTCTATTGTAGATACGTAATCCAAATAATTATAAACATTTATATTACCAGGCTGAATATAATGTTGTTAATAATTTGGATTATTGATAAGTAGGCCAGTGTTTAACAGAAGTATTTTTCGGTTTTGTTTACTCTAACTGCAGTTACTGAGTGACTATTTGCCAACAGGATGGGAGATTTAAAGATAAAATGATAGCCTGGAGTAAAGCACTAAATAGAATTGTAAACATTGACAGAATAATAGACACCCAGATCATGTTGTTCTCTTTAGAAACATGTGGATGTGTTGATATGCTTGAATGAGCTATTACATTTTAGTACTACAAAACACTAGGAGTTTCAAATCTTCCTTGTGGCTATATCATATAAATCTACCACTGATCCTTTTATAAATTCCACTTAATGTTAATTACTAGAATTGGGTCACCACTAAGTGAAATGTTCAATTCTACTCTGATAAAAACTCATTGAAAAATAACTCTACCAGTATTAATGCTGACCTTTCTTAATTCTGAATTTACAGTCCTTTTGATTGAACTCAGGTCCTTGCACTTGCAAGGCAGGCCACCGAACCACTGAGCTAAATCCCCAGCTTGAATTTACAATTTTTTAAAGGTACTTTTCTTTATTTTATTAAGTTTATTGGTAATTTAAGGTAAACAACACCTTTGTATTCATCATTGGAATCTTGTACCTTTACATGAATCTTGTACCTTGTATCTTTGTTCTTATTTTGTCCCCTTTCCCCTAGGTAGGGGAAAGGAAACAAGGGAAAAGAAAAAAAAAAGGAAAAAAATGGAATTAAAGTCTTTGTAAATAGGGAAGGGTGAAGGGGGTAAAGGGAGGGTATTTGAACTTACCGTCTTATTAACATACCTGGATAATAATAATGACTAACAATCTGGTCAGGGCTTGCTATGTATCATAACTCATTTAATTCTCAAACAACATTCTAAGGTACGGAAAAATGTAAACTTTGTTTTATGAACTGTAATTTTCCTAAATATTAACAGATATAAAATAGAAAAATTGGGGAATAATCCAAACATCTGCTACTGTTACTCTTCCCACAAATAACCATAGGTCCTAGCTTATAAGGAGGAGAGCATATGAAATACATTTTATGAGAGTGGCTGCTCAGTTACTTGTTTTCAGTGGCACATTGCTGATGGGAAGATGAGTACGGTGGAACATTTATGCAAAAAAGGCTTCATTCTAATAACTGGAAAGGCAAGACATACAAATAAGTTACATATAATTAATGCGGTGGTGACCCCAAGTATATATTGAGCAAGTCAAAGTAGGTAAGGGTAATGAAGATTATTAGGTAAACAGCAACAATGGAAAATTTATGGTCTGAATCTTAAAATATTTGTAATATATATTTACCATATTTGCATAATAGTATATACTTTTATATTATTGTTATTATTATTATATATTCTAACAAACCAGAGCATGAACAATTTTATTTTCAAACACCAAAATGCAGACAAGAATGTATATTAAGTCAATGTTTACAATATTAGCAATGTTTGGACACAGCAGCATATTGGGGATGGATAGATAGCGGGAAAGACATGCAAAATAGAAATTGAACATCGGACCACAAAGTTGTTAAAAGTTAGCCACAAGAAAGTAGAACTTATTAAAATATTTTCGTATGCCAATGTCTTCAAGAGTTCTACCTAACCTATCTTCTGGCAGAGTTAGTGTTTCTGTTTTAATATTTGGATCTTTGATCCATTTTGATTTTAGTTTAGTGCATGGTTAGAGATATGGGTCTATTTTCACATTTGGCAAGTGGAAACCCAATTCTTCCATCATTTATTAAAGAAATTTTCTTTTCTCCAGTGAAAGTGTGTGGCTCCTTTTCAAAGTTGAGGTAGCTAAGTATTTCTGCAATTGTTTCCCCATCTTCTAATCTGTTCGGCTGATTCTTTGCCATGCTGTTTTTAATTACAGCAGCTATGTAGTATAGTTTCAAGTTAGGAATTGTGATACCCCCTGCTTTGTCTTTATTGCCTAGAATTGCTTTTGCTATTCTAGGTCTCTTTTGCTTCCAAATGATTTTTCTTATCATTTTATGAATTTCTGTGAAATATGCTGTCAGAATTTCAGTTGGTATCTCAATGAATCGGTTTTGGAATGTTGCAAGTTTCACTATATTGGTTCTTCCTACTGAAGAACAAGGGATATCTTTCCATTTTCTGATATCAATTTTCTAGAATCCTGTAGTTTTCAGAGTAGAGGTATTCTACTTCTTTAAATTGATCTTGGATGTTTCATTTTGAAGATGTTATTGTGAAAGGAATTATTTCTCCCTTCTCTCTGTCAGTGAGTCTGTTATTGCTGTGCAAGGATATTGGTTTATAGCTAAGTGGATGCACACTGAGGTGATAATCTTAAGTGAAATAAATAGGACACACATGTGTAAATACTGAATAGTTTTTCTGGTGTAAAAAACTAAAAGGGTAAATTAGGATCAAAATGTATAACTGATATTGTTAAATAGGAAGAAAATGTCTAAAGGAGTAGGGGAAGTGGGAAGGGTAGGGGAAAGGAATTAAGGAAAATAAAAAATATGAGAAATGAAGAAACATGGAAACAAATTCTTTGTAAATATGGAAGGGTAGAGGGGGTGAAGGGAAGGCAGGGAAATGGGGAAAAAAAAAAAGAACCAAGATGCATCATGTAAAGGTATAAGATCCTAATGATGAATGTAATTGTATTGTATGGTATATCTATTGTATTGTTTTGCCTTGTGATATATTGTATTGTATTGTATACCTAACATGTACCAATAAACTCAATGGTAAAAAAAAAAGGACTAATAAAATTAATGTTAAAAAAAGAAGGCATTGATGACTGGATAAAGAAAATATATGTGTAAAAAAAGATGTGTGTGTGTAACTGAATAAAATTCATCCATAAAAATATAAACTAGAGACAATTATTGATAAATGGATGCATATTTAGGCCACAGTCTTAAGTAAAAAAAAAAATAGGACCCACATGTGTAAATACTGAATTGTCTCTCTCGTATGAGGTACTGAAAGTGTAAATGAAGACCAAAATGTATAATAGATGTGAAATACAAAGAAAAGGTTCAAAATGTGAAGGGGAATTGTGGGGGTGGATATGAGACAAGAAGAAAGAAATGCAAACAAACCTTTGTAGATAGGAAGGGGTGAAGGGGTGGGAGGGAGGTAAGGAGAATGGGAAATATGAGCAGAGTTATATCATAACATACCTTGTACCTGATAAAAGATACAAATTCCCAATGAGGAATGCAATCATAATTTATGCAAAAATGTACTAATAAAGTTAATTTGAAAAAGAAAGTAAGATTTGCAAAGCTGCATAAAGAGGAGTCAAGCTCTTAAGGTCACTAAACACTAACTTTAGCACTGTTGGCTCCTTCACGGACTATTTCTGATATGTAAGTAGTATGTGCTCAAGAGAACAAATATGACATTTTGAGTTACTATTTGATTTCAAACTGCATTGTGATACATTTAAATTATATGCTTTCCATTGCATTACTTTGGTGTGTAAAAACATATATTGATGAAAAAGGCAATAAGCAGCAAATCCAAGTATTTGGCCATAAATTTTTTTGAGAATAAAAGGATTTTTAGCATGTTACCAGTTTCCGTGAAGCTGTACATACTACATATCACTGAATTATTTCACAACACGAACTTTTATATGAGTATAGAACAAGAGGCATAAATTTTCATTGCTTTTCACATTGTATCTTCATAGGATTATGGCATCATTTATCAAATAGGAAAACAGATTACATTAAATACATCTAAATTAGTTTAGATTCTATTAATGATTCAAAGGGACCATAGAACTGAATTTTGTCTTGAAAAAGTTTTTCAATTTCTTAGATGATAATAATTACTAAAACAAATATTAATTTCTAATATAAATCACTGTTCCACACATAACTCTCAGGCACATAAAATTAAAACTAGCACTGAAAATTTTAATAGAAATCAAGGATCATGAAGATATTATTGGATGCATATAATCTTAGACTTCTACTGGTATTCTGCATTAAAATTTTTCTGTAAATTAAGATTGTGTATTAAAGAAAATTCATTGAAATTAATTCATCATGTAGAAATATACAGAACAGAGTATATTTTCAAACATATGACATGTTATATAAAGTAGACAATGAAAAAATAATGGAAAGAATGAACAGATAAGCATATACTAAATAACTTGCTCTTTTTTTTTTTTTTTTTTTTTTTTTTTTTTTTTTTTT
>NW_022900950.1:59387360-59435965 GCF_012274545.1 Fukomys damarensis | reverse complement strand
TTTTTTTTTTTTTTTTTTTTTTTTTTTTTTTTTTTTTTTGGTACTTGGGCTCAAACTCAGGAACTTGTGCTTGGTGAGGCAGGTGGCAGCACCACTGAGCTAAATTCCTGACCGCAATGACTTGCTTTTTTTGAAGAGGCTGTAGTAATGATAGAGTAATAAGAATTTTGAAATATGAACAAATTCAGCAGCAAGTCTACCACATCATAATCACCTGTAAAAATCAAGCACTTGGATAGCTTAATTGAGGAAAACAAAGGCCAACATTAAGCATTTGAGAAGAAATTGTGACAAAAACACAAAACAATCAAACATATCAAATGAAAATAGAAAAAAGGAAATAACAGATGTTAAGTATATGACATTGTTAAAACTTATAATTTGTGAAGTATTATTTTTACATTATAAATGTAAGGGCGTTACCACTTAATTTTAAGAAATATACATGCTATTGCATTAATCTTCAAATTTATCTATCATAATAATAACATGAAATAAACCAATATGTCATTACTGTAAAAATAATAGTGCTCTTCCCTAAAAAGAAAGATTTTTGTATAAAAGTACAAGAACATTAATTAAAATGTACTCATGAATAGCATATCTATTAGTAGAATATTTTCTCATATTAGACCAAATTTTATTAAATAGAGTAACATAACTGGTTCCTTTCACAACTTACTGAAAACAAAAATTTCTAAATATTATTTATTCTAAAATGAAAAGGAATCAAAGTTATCCTTTGTATATTTTCAAATCATAGTGCAATTAAACTGGAGATCAACAGTATAAGAAACTGTAGGAACTTCACAAATGCATGGAAATTGAACAAAACTCTCCTGAAAAATCAATGGGTCAAAGAGGAAATTAAATAAGAAAAAGACAGTTTTTACAAATAAATGATAATGCCAGTACAACATATCCATGGGACAAATCCATGGGACATAGTGAAAGCAGTTCTACATTGAAAATTCATAGCAGTGCATGCCCACACTAGGAAAACAGAGTGAACTCAAATAAACAACCTGATGATGAATCTTAGACTCCTAGAAAAACAAGAGTAAGAAAAACCCAAAGCTTATACAAGAGGAAATTATAAAGATTAGAGCAGAAATTAATGCAATGGAAACTAAGAAAACAATACAAAAATAATGCAAAAAACAATACAGAAAAATGAAAGAGTTGGTTTTTTGAAAGAATAAATAAAACTGATAAACCCTTAGCTAACCTTATCAAAAAAAAAAAGAAAGAAAAGGCTCAGATCCATGCAATTAGGAATGAAAAAGGTGAAGTCACAATAGAACCAACAGAAATCCAGAGGATAGTCAATACCTACTTTTAGAACCTGTACTCTAATAAAACGGAAAACACAGAAGAAATGGACAGATTTCTAGATACTTATGAATTACCAAAGTTGAATGAAGAAGATAAAAACATTCTAAACAACCCAATTGAAATCAGTGAAATTGAAAATGTAATTAAAAGTTTTCCAACAAAGAAAAGCCCAGGTTGTAATGGATGCACCCCTGAAGTTTACATACATTTAGAGAAGAACTACTGCCGCTACTCTTTAAACTTTTCAATGAAATTGAAAGGGAAGCAATACTTCCAAAGTCATTCCTGGAAGCAAGTATTACTTTGATTCCCACATCAGGGAAAGATACAACTTAAAAAGACAACTACAAGCCGATCTCCTTAACGAATATAAATGGAAAAATCCTTAATAAGATACTAGCAAACAGAACACAGAGAGTCATCAGGAAGATTATACAACCTGGCCAAGTTGGATTTAATCCAGGGATGCAAGGATGGTTCAACATATGTAAGTCAATAGATGTAATATATTATATATAGTATATTATATATAGTATATTGTAATATACTATATTATCAGAGTCAAGGAATAAAACCATGGAATCTTCTCAATAGATGCAGAAAAAGCATTTGACAAAATTCAATACCCATTCATGACAAAAAACCCTGCAAAAAATTGGAATAGTTTATATCTCAACTTAATAAAGGCTATCTATGAAAAAGCAACAGCCAACATCATATTAAATGGCCCAAACTGAAAACCCTCACATAAAAATCAGGAAAAAGGATACACTCTATCACCACTCCTCTTCAATGTAGTTCTGGAAGCATTAGACAAAAGAAATAAATTAAAGCAATAAAGACAGGAAAGTAAGAAAATAAACTGTCATTATTTGTCTACAATATGATACGCTACATTGAAGGCCCCAAAAATTCCACCAAAATACTTCTAGACTTTATTGACACTTTCAGCAGAGTAGTGGGATACAAGGTTAACACTCAAAAATCAATAGCCTTCTTGTACACAAGTAACAGACTCACTGAGAGAGAAATTAGTGAAATAATTCCTTTCACAATAGCATCCAAAAACATGAAATATCTAGGAATCAATTAATAAAAGAAGTAAAAGATCTCTACACTGAAAACTACAGCACTCTGAAAAAAGAGATTGAAGAGGGTACAAGAAAATGGAAAGATATCCCCTGCTCCTGGGTAGGAAGAGTCAGCATAGTGAAAATGGCCATACTACTAAAACTGCTACACAGATTCAATGCAATGCTGATTGAAATTCCAACACTATATTTCAAAGAACTCGAAAAAATAATCCAAAAATTCATACGAAACCAGAAGAGACCTAGAATAGCAAAAGCCATTCTAGGCAACAGAGACACTGCAGTGGGTATATCAATTCCCAATTTGAAATTATACTACAAAGCCACTATGATAAAAACAGCATGATACTGGTGAAGAAATAGACCTGAGGATCAGTGGAATAGATTGAAAGATACTGAAACAACTCCCGATTTCCTCAGCTATTTGACAAAGGAGCCAACCATTCCCCTTGGAGGCAAGATAGCCTCTTTAATAAATGGTGTTGGAAAAACTGGATTTCCACCTGCCAAAGATTAAAACTAGACCCTTATCTTTCACCTTGTACTAATCTAAAATCCAAATGGATTAAAGATCTGAATATTTAAAAAGAGTCACTAAATTTGCTGGAAAATAAGTTAGGCAGAACTCTTGAAGACATTGTCATAGGAAAAGACTTTATGAATGAATCCTCAGTAGCACTGGAACTAGAAGAAAGGATCAACAACTGGGATCTCATCTTATTAAAAACTTCTGCACTGCAAATGTAACCATCAACAGGACTAAAAGATAGCCTACAGTTTGGAAACAAAATTTACCATCTGCTCCTCAAAGAATTATTATCTAGAATATATAAAGAACACAAAAAAAAATCAGTCCCCTCCCCAATATAAAGACACAATTCAAAAATGGGCATCTGGAATGAACAGACACTTCTCAGAAAAAGAAGTAAGAGTAGCAAGTAAATATATGAAAAAATATTCCACATGACTGGTCATTTGAGAGATGCAGATGAAAACAATACTGAGATTCCACCTCACCCCAGAAAGAATGGCTGCTATCAAGAAGTCAACAAATGTGGTGGGGTTGTCGGGGGAAAGAAACCTTTCTCCACTGTTGGTGGGGGTGCAGACTTGTGTATTTATATTTTTAATGAAAAATTGTGATATTTATGAATTTTGAGACTCTGCAAAACTTGCAAAGTAAATGCATCATTCTTTTTGTTACAATTTTTTAAAATGTAACACCTTTTAAAATGTAACATTTCCATTTTCAGGTAAACTAAATTATTCTGAATTAATACATAAATGAGGGTACACTGCCATTTATCATTTCATTGTCTATTATTGTTACCGGGGCCAAGCGCATCACAGGGTCATACCATGCAGAACTGCAAGATTTTGAGGCGATAATTCCTCAGGGAGGTGAACTTGAGCACATTGTCCTCTGATCTGCCATTCTTTTACAACATGGCAGGACATGGAGGGCTCCTGTATGTACATGGCCAAAATTTCATAGATAGCTAGACCATGTTAAAATAATAGTGGGGAAATATTACCTCATTAACTATCTATACAATATTATCTATCTATACAACATTAGTTCCTTAACAGAAGCCAGGAGAAGGTGCTTTCTCTAAAAGATGGTGTCTCAATCTCATTCTCATAACTACACAGAATATCTGACCCCAAAACTTTAAAGAAGAGATTTACTTTGGCTAATGCTTTTTAGAGGATTCAGTCTGTAGTCAGCTCATTCCGAGGTAGGGAAAGTGTAAAGATACAGCTGAGTACAGTTTATGCTTTGGTGGCCTGGAAGAAGAAGGGAGTAGCTGAGTAGGGAGATTCACCCTTGCAATTTACACCCCAGTGACCTACCTCTAACGGGGTCACACCTTCCCAGCCCATTCTACTACTGAGCTCATTAGTTCAGCGCGAATGTACTACTGATGTGTATAACACCCCATTATACAATCACATTCCAAAAGCCCAACCTTCGAATACATGTGCCTTTTGTGGGACATTCTAGATCTAAAGCAGAAACAGAAACACATAATGCGCTCAATGAACACTGTATTAGTTACTTTTCTCATTGCTGTGACAAAAGACTTGGCACCCACACGTTAAGTGAAGAAAAGTTTATTTTAACTTACAGTGAGCAGAGGTTTCAATTCACAGTCTGCTGGATCCAAGTTAGGGTGACATAGCAGAAGGGCAACACAGAGGAGAAAAAAAATCCATTGCAGGGCATATAGAAAGCAGGGAGCCTGCTTTCCTTTTTTCTCTTTATCCAGACTACAAGCCCATGGATTGGTGTCACCCACAACAGAGTGGAGCTTCCCATATCTGTAGCCACTTTTAACCATCAATGGACTCATCCAGTCATGGCAACCCTTACTCCAGTATAACACAGCCATGATCCAGTCACCTCTAAAAATACACAGTTTGTGTGTATCTGGAGGGGGATCTAGATAGAAGCCATAACAAGCACCAAGGACAGTATACTCAGGCCCTTGAAATGCTTCACCTATCAGGCATAATGAAGAATGATTCAGATAAACCAGCTCTTGGCTAAAATAAGAAAGATATGTAGAAAATTATTCTCTGAGCTATTTGAAGCTGACATTCATCAAATATATTTATTGTAAAACATCACTATTTTATTGCCTCATATATGTTGATATTAACGATATGGAATTGCCAAGGGAAAGTTACTATGGAATAAGAAAGGAGATGGTCCTCAACACTGGAGGTGTGTCTCTGAAAGCAGTGACTAGATGAAGTGTTAACACTAATTGTTGAATCAAAGAGACTGGCTCCGGAAGTAAGAGAGATGAGGAACTGAGTAGAGAGTTGAGGGATTAGAAACAGAAGCAATTTCTGGAAGTGCTTTCTTAATTCAACATTCATTGTAGCATTACCAACTTTATTGGATGAATGTTAAGCTTGTCTTAACTCTCATATTATGCACTATTTTCCATGTGAAAAAAATTGTTTTGTATCATTTGTTCCAAGGCTGTATGGATTCAGAGTTTGGGAGTCTTGAGAGGGTAAATATTTTGATATTTTGGAAGAAAGTAAATAACTTTGGGGCAGAGTACAAACTATGGTGTATTAATGATGGTGGCAAATTTTTCCCTACTTCTTTTTTTAATTTATGAAATAAGTAGTTAATTTCTCCTTGAATTTTGTCTTACCTGTGCCTGCTTTGACTTATAAAGAGTATAGCTGGTCCTCTGTATGCATAGATTCCACATTCCTAGATTCAACTAACTATGGATGGACAACATATTATTTTAAAATTGTTTTTGTGTTAAGCATATAATTGATTTGTCATTATTTACTAAAAATAGATTTCAAAATATATTTACATAGCATTTAAATTGTATTAGGCATTATAAGTAATGTAGATATCTTTTAAAATACGTAGGAGGCTCTACATAGGTTTTATGCAAACCCTGTCATTTTATATAAAAGATATCACTATCAATGGAAGTTTTAGCAAACATCTCCTCTGGTTCTAAAGAACAGCTGTATGACTGCAGTGAATGTGTCATATCAGACCTCATCTTGAAGAATATTGAAACTACCAGCTTGGTCTCTTGGTCCCTGAGATGCTATTTGCTAGATTCAAAAATCCTACTCATGAGAACACATGGTAGGAGAGACCTTCACACTAAATAGAGAAGGAACTTTCTACTCACTCATTCCAAGGTGTGATTATGTGAATGAAGCTTTCTTGGGACCCACAGAACAACCACTCATGATTGAATAGCACCGCACTCTTGTTCAACATTTCAAACCATTAAGTTTTGAGGTTATTTTGTTATAAATTAGTTGATGACCAGGGAAGAATTCTCTGTGAATTAATATCACATTTTCATGCAGTTGTAACAAAAATACAAGGCTGGTTTTAAACATAAATTGGTAGAAATGTCTTACATGGAGGAAATATGTGAGAAATCCAAATAAAACAATGACATATGTGAAAAATAATGAATAACTGTACAACCAGATAATAAGACATGATTTGTTTTAAATTTAAGAGAGACTGTGATATGGGTGGTATAAAAGATAACAAGAATAATACAATTAAACCAAAGACACAGAAAGAGGTCACATTATTCATTATAGATTTTTATAAAAAGTCTATCAATGAATACCTATTTCATGAAGTATTCTTTATAGTTCTGTGTGTAGAATAGCATGTAAAACAACAAAACTGAAAATCTGAAGAAACTAAAAGAAAATGTGACAATATTGGCTTGGAGATATTCTTTTTAGAAAATTTTCTTGGATATAAATTCTACTGGCAGAAATCATGTGTTTGTTAGTTTTTACAGTAGTTATCATGCATTAATATTTTTCATGAAAACTTTTATACATTGTAATAAAATAAGTACTTTTAAAAAATATAGTAATGTAAATATTTAACAATAATTGGCTATAATATTGGGCAATCATAAGAAAAGGTTGCATGTAGCCAATCAACTTTTGTTCTCCTAATGAAGTTTACTTCCAAAGAAGCAGAGGATAATCAAATATTTTACTCCTGTTCTTCAGAAGATACTTCTTCAGGTTAACAAACTGTCACAAAGTAAAAATGTATGGTTTCCTATGTGCAAGTTTTCATGATTTTGTCAACTGACATTTAGCAGTGATTACCTCTTGGCTGCCAAATCTTCATTTTGCATAATACATTTTCCTTACATAACACTGAAGCAGGGAGATTTTGTTGGTGTGCTCCTGTGGGCTGACAGTATGATCGACATCTGTGTAATAAGTGCAGACTTAGGTGTACAGAGGAAGCCACATTTTCATACTCTGACATCTGCAAACACCTCAGACTTACATGCTACAGTACTGAATAAGTAAGTAAGAAAGAAACCCACATTATGCAAAAACGTAGTGTTAATAGATAAAACTATTATTTCTGTGAAGGTATCTAAAATACCAGTTAGTGAACAGGGCAATATATGCACTTTTTGAAAAAATATATTTTAGGCAATAATATAAAACATGTTTTAAATGATTATGATTAACTATAAAACACTTTAAGTTGAGAATTTTCTTATTTCCCCTGACACATTGGAAAAATATACTCTTCTTCAAATTTCATGAATAATATTCATAAGTGTAATACAAGGTAAATACTAGTTGTTTAAGTCAGTTTACATTTTACTAAATTCAAGCTGACATCACTACTGTTTTTTGCTTCTTCCTGCACAACAAGGATAGGAGATAGAGCTGAATATTTGATTCCTCACAACACTGAGCAATCATTAAAAAACATCCAATGTATAAGTAAATAAAGAGCAAAAAAATATACTGAATTTATTTTTTTAGCAGAAACTAATTATGTACTCTTACTTTCTTATTTTATGTAAGAAATTTGTAGCACACTCTGATTTTCCTGCTTTTATTTGAATCAGTCGTACTTGTGGGAAAAATAAAACTTTAGGTTAATATGTATTTTATTGGTCACATAAATGACTATTAAACTGTTACGATCATTGTTTTTTAATTCATTGAAACCTAAAACTTTTATCTTCACATTTTAAAAAAGAAAATTATGATAAAACTGCCAGTAATTGTTAGAATTTGTTGAATCAAATTAAGAAATTACTGGATTGTCTATGACAGTGCTAACAAGCAAAAAAGTTTAGGTTCTGAGAATGGAGTTAGAAGAAGAAGTGGAATGATTGACTATGTAGAACATTAAAATTAAAGAAATTTAGAATATTTTAATAAACTATTAAGTAAGAAAAGATTCTCAAATATATAGGGGAAATGTGTTTTCTCTGGTTAATGCTGAGTTCTGTGTGCTTCTTTTATAACTGGACTATGGGATTTAGAAAGAAAGCATGTACATTTGGTAACACAAAAATATGAGCATAAAAGTCATGTAAGGAGAAAAAAGTGCTGGAGAGAGTAGGGGAGTAAGAATTAAAAATGGATATAACTCCATTTAAAATGTAGGTAGAGATAAAATATGAAATGAGGGAATCAAATGTGTGGTAGAAGTCAAAGGAAGTTGGTGGTAAGAGGGATATAAAAAGTTTAAACCATATAAAATACATAAAATACGTTATTTTCTGATCTTTGATCAGTGTCTTTAAATGAAAATTAAATGTCAAAATGTTGAAGAAGAAAAAAATTTTAAAAAGGAATAATATAACTTGACTGTAGAATACTACTCCGAATAAGAGGGAATTTATGTAAACTGGAAAGACATCCTGATACAAAAAATTATATGAAAATGTAGTCTCTATGTGAAAGTAAAGATTGAATATCAAAAAAGTAGTGAACGAGCATCAGTTTTAATGTTTGCTTTGCAATGTTATACATTAACCTAAGATAAAATATGCTTGTAGTTTTAAAATGTATTGTTCTTAAATTTTATTGTTATTTGTTTCTGTAGTAAATGTGGGGAAAATTCAACTTTCTGTATTTTGGTCATAGAAGCCAGCATTAAGCTGTTGTGAACATTCTTTACTCCCTTGAAAAAGAATTGTTGTCAACATATAATGTGGGTAGGCTAATTGGAAGATATTATTCGGTCAATAATAAGTGACATGTCCAAGTTAGCCCCCATGTATCTTTCTAAAGTAGGCATTAATTTTAATTTTATTTAGGGAAAATAGAGCCTACTTCATAGTAACTTTAACATTTTGAAGTAAGAATAAATCATTTTGTCATTATTTTTAGCCACTTTGTAGACCTTTACATTACTTCACAGATATTATATATTTGTCATTACCATGTTAAATGGGTTCAACAAAGATGCATTCAAGCATTGCTACCTCCTAAGTGTAAAGTATTCAATGCTGTCTACAGCATTCTACTGATTTGTCCATATGGCGGTAGTAAGAGACTGAATGTTTGGGCATTTTGTCTTTTTCTGCACTGGTTGCATATTTGTGAGAAAAAAAATATTCTATAGTATGTATAATGTGCATCCCAGAAGTTGTACAGAGTCCGGTAGAATTTGTAGAGTGAAGTATACACCCATACAATTATGGCTTTTCTGCAATATTATTCCCATTATTCAGAAGATTGTTTTAGTTTTTCTGAATGATATCCATTGATGCAGTGAAACTGTGCAACTTCTTATTGCATTCTTCATCTGTAGGTTGAGTTTGTTATATTATACTGATTGTACTTGCCATCCTTTGGCTTCTTAATGATTTGAGCATTTTGATGTATAATACTTTTCTCCCTGATAAGACATTTCTTATAATGTTTCATCATCAACATGATTTTTTGTACTCTTAGGGAAAGTGGATTATTTCATATATGTGTGTGTGTGTGTGTGTGTGTGTATGTATTCTGAAATATTATTTTAAGCAGAATTAAATATGAGTTATTTATAGTGTTCCTGCTATGTTATTCAAAAAGTATTTAATTTTATAACTGGAAAACTTCAGTCTAATTATATTATTACTAAAATAAAGTAGCAAGAATTTGCATGTAGTTCATAGCAATGATACTTTTTCCCCATACCAAAAGGAGTTTGGTATTATTTCATCTTGGCTCACTCTAGAGTAACTAAAAAATTCTCTTTAGAGCAAATTAATTAATTTATAGATGACTGTTATTTTAACAAAGCTTTGGGTAAGTCACTAGAAAACATTTGCCATCACTTGCTCAAGATCTGTAAAGGAAATCTAAGCACTTATGTATGCTCGATTTGACATTATAAATATGTTGTAATTAAAGATTTGTCTTTGGTTAGGTAAGCTTTAAATCTCAGATAAAAGTAGTCTGTGCAAATTAGTTTTATTCTCTTTAGCTACATTGAAAAATGTGCTGCTCAAGTAACACATACTAGTGACTCACATCACCTTAAATCTCCACTTTAGCTATGAGAAACTCTACTGTAATTTATATTCTGCTTTGACTTTTATTTAAGAATAGAAAAGAGAAAATATGAGAAAAGGAAAAAAAATGGAAACAAAGTTTTGTAAACAGGGAAGGGTGAAGGGATGACAGGGGAATGGGGAAAAAATAAGAATGAAGATACATCATATAAAGATACAAGATCCCAATGATGAATGTAACTGTACTGTATACCTAAAAAGTACCAATAAACTTAATGGGGAAAAAATAAATTTCCAAATACTGTATTTTCTAAAAATTGAATGAAATGTGGCTAATATTTCAGTACTTGTACAAATTATAATCTCTTTTAAGGAATATGTATTTTAAGAAATGAAGGCTCAGTCAGGTGTGGTAGTCCATGCCTCTTATCTCAGGATTCAGGAGGCTGATGAAGGAAGACCATATATTTGAGTCTAGTCTGGACTGTTCAGTGAGATGAGACCCATCTCCAAACATAAACTAACAAGAAAATTTTAAAAATGAAGCCTCTATGTCATTAATGTTTGAAATATTTCTCCATCATTAAAGAAATGTAAGGTCTAAAGGGAAAGGTAAGTGGGAAGGGTAGGGGAAAGGAAAACAATATGAGAAAAGGGAAAAACAGATACAAATTCTTTGTAAATAGGGAAAGGTGGAGGAGTCGGGGGTTGGGGAATGGGGAAAAAATAAAAGCCAAGATCTATTATGTAAAGGTAACAATTCACGATGTGTCAATGAACTTAATGAATTAAAAAAAGAAAGGAAAAAAGAAATAAAATTTAAATGAATAATGCGATTTTTCCAGTAAAATATTACAATGTATAATGCTTATGGGAAACTAGAGTAGAAATAAGATGACGAGGACCCAAAATATGTGTTTGAAAGAAAATTTATGATAGAGTTCTTTAAAATGCTCTTTTCTCACCAGTATTTAGTACCGAGTTCTATATAGTAACACATATTTGCTATTTTCATGATTTAGTAAAATTTTATCACATTAGTAGATTGAATGATGATTAAAAATAATCTAGTAAAAATATATAATCATCTCCAGCTCCAGGAGGGCCTGCTTGGCTGTGCCCTCCCCTGCCAACACTGCTGCCATCTTCAGCTCCAGGAAGGTAGCCACAGTGGCACCCCTGAAACCCCCCAACCACACCCCTGCATGCTTTCAGATCTCCTGATTGTGCTACTCTTTAGACCTACTCTGTAGAGGCAGAGGTGGCCATAAAGGGTATGTATTTTCCTGCCCTACCAACTTTGAACATCTTTTAAAAAGGGGCAGGGGAAACCTGTTGCAGAACTGAGTGGAGTTCAACCCTTCAGGATGTCAGGGAACTCAATCTGCGCCTTGCAGCTCAAGGTCAGTCTGTGTCCTGGGGTTCTGCCACCAGCTAGCTGAGATCAGGGGACTTGGCTCTGCACATGGCAATGCATGTTGTATATTATGACAGCAGTGATATAGTCTGAAAGAGGCCCTTCAAACTCAGTTTTTTCTTTCTTTTTTTTTTCATTCCACTCTGCAAGTTCTTTTTTTTTTCTGTCCTCTTTCTCCAACTCAGTCTCTTGCTCCACCATATTAATCTCTCATCTCCCTTGTTGTTTCTGCTTCTGTCCTACCTCAGATTTCTTCTTTTATTATTATTTTTTCTCTTTTCATCATGTTCTTTTCTTATGTCATTCTACTTCACTCAAGAGTTATTATACTTCTATTCTGTTTATCCTTTTTGGATTTAAAAGTTTCCTCATGATTGTGTGGTCATTCTATGTCTTCTGGCTTCATGTGAAACCTTCTCTAATTCTTTTAGTTATCTACTCCTCTCATCCTAACTCTGTCTTAAGCCCCCATCCTAAATGGTCAATATCCTTATTGAAAAGTTTATTCACTGCAAACACATTTTGGACTGCTTCTTGATTTTAATTTAATTCACATGGTTTGAAGGTGATAGACTGATGACTACCACAAGTGGTTAGTTTGCAAGTTGTGCTTGATCATATTGTGGTGCTGATTATATCAATTAGGATAAAGGATTGTGATTGATTTAATGAGCTGTTTTCTTCGATATTATGAAAATGAGAATGTCTATGAGTCATTAGAGACGCATGGGCCTAAGCCCAACTATATCAGGAAGATTTAAGTAATAACCAAAAGGTTAAACTAAGAACAACCCAACAACAATGGTAAAAATGAGAAAACTCTTAAGCAAGATACAGACTTCCAATTCACCAATGGAAAACAGTGGGGCAAATGAGGATGAAAAGTCTGACAGTGAACAATCAGGACACCCTGAACTCAAAGCGCAGGAAGTAACAAGACTGATCAATCAGGCTCTAGAGAAATTCAAAGCAGCAGTAATTTCCCAGATAATCATAGAGATGACGAGCAAAATGAAAGTTATAATTTGAGACTCTAGAATAGAAACTGAGAGGAAAATAGATGAGCTCAGGACCATGATAGAAGCCATGTATGCCTAGCATAAGAAAGAATTGGAAACAGTAAATGCCCAATATAAGAAAGAAATGAAATCCATAGGGCAAATTCAAGCAGATATCCAGGAGATTAAAACTCCATCAAGAGTGCTCACAACAGAATAAAAGAGTCCAAAGATAGAATCTCAGATATAGAAGATAAAATTGTAGTCAGTGACTGTGAAAAGAGAGGTCTCTTAAAAAGTTGGGGATCATGATAAATTTATCCAACAACTCTTAGATGATGCAAAGAAGAATAACATAAGACTAATAGGAATCCAAGAAGTAGCAGGAGAAAATGCAAATGACTTTAAAAACTGTTCACAGAATTAATTATAGAAAACTTCCCAGAGAGGAAGAATTTGATACACAGATAATTGAGGCATATAGGACTCCAACTAGCTGTGATAAAAAAAAATCTATACCTAGACATATAATAATCAAGATCCCAGAAACCCAACAGACAAACAAAATACTACAAGCAGTAAGAGATAAGAAACAAATCACATGCAAAGGAAAGCCCATCAGAATCACAGCAGACTTTTCAACATAAACCCTTAGGTTAAGGAGAGCCTGGAATGAGACATTTCAAGTACTAAAGGAAAACAGCCTCCAACCTAGACTGATGTATCCTGTAAAACTTTCTTTCAAAATGGATGGGGTAATAAGATACTTCCATGATAAAGAACACCTGAGAAACTTTATGAATACCAAACCAGCACTGCAAGGAATTCTAAACAATATCCTAGAAAAAGACAATGAAGGGAACAACACAATGAGGCCCAACAGAGCAAATCAAATAGGCAAGGTAAGAAATTAAAAGCAGAAGGAGAAAAAACACATACATGACAATAATAAGTTAGTACATATCAGTTATAACAGTCAATATTAATGGCCTCAACTCACCAATCAGGAGAAATAGACTGGCAGAATGGATTAAAAAGAAAAATCCAATAATATGTTGTATACAAGACAAACCTAGTGCAAAAAAGAAGCCCATAGACTGAAAGTGAAAGTATGAAAAACTTCTTCATGCAACAGGAGCCCAGAAAAAAGCAGGGTTAGCAATCTTATTTACAGACAAAGTAAATTCCAAACCTAAACTGATTAAAAGAGACAAAGAAGGCCACTACATGCTTGTGAAGGAAACAATTCAAGAGGAAGAGATAGCAAATAATTCATTTTCAATCTACTGAGTATGTTAGCACATCATATGCTCCTTTTCTCTCTCGTTTTTTTTTTTTTTTTCTTTCTTTCTCTGGTGCTGGGGATTAAACTCAGCACATTGCTCTGGCTAGGCAGGTACAACACTACCAAGCTAAATCTTAGGCTTTACATTTCATATTTTTAAAATTTATCAACACATTAATCTTTGTCTTTATATGTTGGTCTACCAAATTGATGAGTTATTTTGGTTCTGATTTTCTTTGCTTTTTTATTTTAGAATTTATGAAATCTGTATATATGAGTAGTATGAAAAGTATTAAGGACCATCCGTCATTCTCCTCTCTCATCTCTGCCTTCTGCAAACTTCCTTTTCTGTCAGTACAGCTTGTTCAGTTGGAAATTTGTCAAGACAAATTTTATTCTGTTATCAATATATCTTTGTACCTATTTTCTACTGATAATGAATATTAATTTTTAAGTAAATTTTATCATGGCTATACTTAAATAAATGGATAATAAATCATTAATATCACTCAGTATCTGGTACATATTATAAATTCTCCAACTGCCTCAAAAATGATATTTGTTTTTCTCAAATCACACAAATCGCAAACATTCCACTTATCACTGCACTGTTTTATTATAACTAAGCATATATTGTATTGTAGAAAATATGCATTGTGTATATGTGTGGGAGGTATGTTTTTACACATGTGTGTGCACTATTAAATGAGAAACATGGTCATGAATGTGGTAGGATTTTGCAAATTTGGTGTATCGATAGTTTCCCGGGCAACCTTATGATTTCTCTAAATTAGATGCTTGATTTAATTCATAGTCATTTGGGAAGAATATTACACATGTATTGGTGTTAAATTCTACTATTATGCTTATAAAATATAATAAAAATAAGTATGGGATATAATAAAAAGGAAAAAGAAAAATCATATCTTAAAAATGTGAACTCTTTTAGTTGTTTTTGGATTCCAAATGTAAGTATATTTCTTTTCTGTGGGAATTTTTGTTAGAAAATATAAGTGATACAATCAACAAGCATATGATATTTATCAAATTAATAAGACCGAGGAGTTTATTAATCATAAAATTTTGAGGACAGTTTCTCATCTATAGAATGTAACTTTGTTTGATTTTTAAATACAATATTTCAAAAATATTATACAAAAAGAAAATGAGAAAGAACATATAATGTTTGAAGATCATATCAAATTAATGATGTATTTGGATTATCAGTCTGCGTTGCATAAATTTTTGTTTATTTCATATCCTTTTTTTGCTGTCATACATATGTATATTTGAAATTTTTATTTTGAATCTTCATTTCTTGTTGTCATGTATGTTTGCAATAAAAAATATAAAACATATATATATATATATATATATATAAAATCATGGTTTTAGACATGAGCTGATAATTCATCATATTGAATATTTGTTCATGTTTATTAAATACTCTGTTGAAATTTTCTCTCACATTTGCCTATCACTTCTTACATATTTTTGATAAATGCATAATTACATGAAGTTTTCATCATTAGAAAATCAACTGTCTTGGACTCGGTAATTTCAAATTTTCTTTTTATATTGTCCTCGTTTGTTTTTAAACACACATCATAAATTAAGTATAAAATAAAAATCTACCAATATTTTTCTTTCTGATATTTTCTTTCAGTTAAATACTCATAAATTATTTTTCTATTTATAATTTATAGAAATTTGATTTTATCCTATGTTTGCTAAAATTTAATTCCTACAGAGTTTGTTGATGAGGTGTAAAGTAGCTCTTGAATCTATTCCCTTCATACCATTATAGGCTTTTGGTCAGCAAAGACTTTTCTGCACATTTTCCCATTGTTTTCCTTATTCTTTACTGGAACTACAGTTTAGCTTCTTTCATTCCATCTTCTATGTTCCAAACTAAATAGTCTATTAATTTTGCTTTGAAGCTGGAACAGTTTGTCATCTTTGATATTCTATTGAATTAGCAAACTTCATCTCATCCCCTTTGTGATTCACTGCTGAATTTTGTACCTATGCTTCCCAAATTACTTCTGCTTGTGCTTACACTTTGCTGGAAAAAACCATTTTTTGTTGGATAAATTTGTTAAAATCTTCTCACTTTTATGAGAAAACTTTCACAACTTTTTCCTTATAATTTTCTCTTACATGCTTGTTTTGACCTTTTATCCAAGTTAATTTAATTCATTTGGCCAATATTCATTGAAGGTTACCTTGATGAAACTAGTGTTAGTGTCTAACATTTAGAATTTACAGTCTGGTTGCAAAGAAATAAAGAAAGAAGAAAGAAAGAGAAAGCAAGAAAAAAGAAAGAAACAAAGAAACAGAGAGAGAGAGAGAGAGAGAGAGAGAGAGAGAGAGAGAGAGAAAGAGAAAGAAAGAAGGAAAGAAAGAAAGAAAGAAAGAAAGAAAGAAAGAAAGAAAGAAAGAAAGAAGCAAGCTATAGTTAAAATATTTGCCAAATTTTTATGAACAGGATCCAATGAAATAGAATAATAAAGGGTAAAACCTTTTTCATTACATTGAAGTAAAAAAGTGGCCACTGAAAAAGTATCAGAAAAGTTAGAATTGAAGGATAAGTGGAAGTTTGCTAGGATAAAAGCAGAGGAAGAGTGTGCCTGTGATTCAATTAATCCTTCAGATATCATTATTTCTAGAAAATATTGTAACTTCTTAAGTGGTCTAAGCTCTGAACTTATAGAAAATCTTTCATGTTTTTATCATAGCTATTTCTTATCATAACTACTTATTTCATAACAGCAGTGTGTCCTTCTGTATAACTTATGCATTTTCTATACTTTTTCTATTTCTTGCTCAAGTTGCGTCAGTGTACAGCCAAAATGTGTGTATGTGTGTGTATTCATATTAGACTATATTATTACAGAACCATTGAGCCACGTGCTTGGGTGTAATAATAGATGAATACACATTTAATTCTGTTATGCTCCTAGTAGTAATTGTCACATACTTCTTTCTATAGAAAGTACCTAACTATAACCTTTTTGAGACTGCACTTTTGTATCATATAATGCTTACATATAATGCAAAAGCATCATCTTAATAGCTTATGAGAATTCTCAAAGAGTATGTGAAAACTTTTCTATTTACTCATAATGGGGCTTTTGTTGTGGTGCTGAGGATGGACACAAAGCCTTTTGCAAATGCTAGTCCGCTGAGCTATGTCCCCAGCCCTAATTATTTTTCATCATCCCTAAAAGCCCACCACATTTAGCTTCTTATAGTTGCAGAAAATAATGACCAGTCACCTCCTGGTTTTATGTTGAATGGATGCATTTGAACTACATTAATAAAGTTTTGGTTCCGTACATAGCGTTCACATACTTAATTCTGATTGCAAACTGAATTGGATGGAAGCCAAATCAAATTCAATGGTGAGGTTTAATGTTGTCCTTATGGGGAAAATTGATTTGTTTTTTGTCCATTTTGGTGTACTACCAGAATCATGGAAAGAATTAAATTTGAAAATGGAGCTATGACTATAATATTGGATGAGATCACTCTGAAATGCCTCTTGGTTTCTTTGCTGTATCTTTCTACACTGCATTTGTTCTTCTCTAGGCTTAACATGTTCGTCCTCCAAGATTCATGAAATTTACCCCATCACTGTATTTAGTGGCCCATTCGTATGTTGTGTCCACACTGAGACTTTCTTTTACCAAACTACTCCCTAGCATTCTCTGTTACTGTCTTTTCTACCACTTGGCCCTGCCTCTCTTGTCCTGCAAATTTGTCCAGGTTGGTCTCAATCTTGCAATCCTTCTACCTTTGCCAGCTACCTGGGATTACAGGCACACATCACCATGCCCAGCCTCTATTCAACTGTAATATTCGCAGATATTTACCATCCTGACACTCTAATTTTGACATCATGGATCCAAGATGTAAAAACCAACATTATTGATATACTGATAGTCCCTTGCTAGTGATGAGATGTTCTAAAATCAGAACTCAGAAAATACTGTCATGTGTCAGTGAAAGTTTTAATCCAGCTCAAGATTTATAGTTACTTAAACAGTTATTTACTATATTTCAACCAAATGCCCTTCAAAATATTTCTCTATAGTTATTTCCAACACAGTATCACCAACAGTGTTTCCAAAGAGTTAGTATCACAAATATTGCAAAATGATGCCTTCTATCCACTGATTTTCCTCAAAGTATTTTCCTCAAATATATGACCTCATTTATAAGGAACATAAGTGAGGCTTATTTCCCCTTATTCTTCTTCATAATGGGTTGTCTATCAGTAATTTTTTCTTAAATATAACTGACTTTTTACTAGACAACTCAAAGATTCTGATTTGGGGTACAATGCCTTACTAACTACCTCTGTATTCTTTAATTGTAAAATATGATTTTCCAAGTTTTTAAACCCCTGGCACAGCCACAGATACACATATACTTCAACAAATGGGTACAATATCACCAATTCATTAGTTTATTAGTATTGTTTCTTCAACCATTCATCACAGACATAGCTTTTCTGTGTTGTTTCATACATTGTCTTCTAAATAGTTCATGATGCTCAGCTCATTTCAGGAACAAAGAATACATTGCTTCTGGTGCATGACTTTTCCCTTGTACTCCCTTTTTAGTCTTTTAGCATCCATGAATCTGGAAAATTCAAATCCCTACACTTAAAACACTATGCTTAGACACTTTGTAGAGTCTCTGACACTAGCAATCTCTTCCAAGTGCTTTTTTATTACAATTTGAAGGTTTAAGTGAGGAAACTGTACATATGGAGAAGAAATGAATACAACTATAATCTTGAGTCTGTTTCACAATCAAAGGGACTCAGACCCTCAAAGTCGGTAGGACCCTTCATGCTCATACTATGTTTATTAAGGTACAGATAACTATTAGTGCTCTGGCCACAGGTGTCTCATAGGGCAATATGGAAATCGACTGTTAGTAGAATTAAGGACTAAATTTTGTTTCCTTGAGATCCACTATAAAGGATAGCTTTTCTTTTTTCTTCCTTGTGAATACATTTAGAAACAACTATCCCACTCACTTTGAAGATATGGGCCATAATATGTGTATTTCCTCTCTTCAATATGTCTCAGTTTTAACTATCAGAATTAATCTAATTGCTTATATGAACTTAGTTGACCTGTCAACATCCTTAGTTATGTTTTCACAAAGCCATCTGAATGAATAAGATTTCTCCAACACTATTTTGATGTACTATCAGGAAAAAATCAATCTTTCAGCAAACTTGCCAATGTCTCAAATATGTCCTATTCCATTTGTTATTAATGTCCTTATTTGTTGCTTTTCTATACTTTTCTATATAATAGTTCACCTCACATACATGCTATTGTAGTCACATACTCAATGCTGTATGGTGTGTGTGTGTGTGTGTGTGTGTGTGTGTGTGTGTGTTTTAGAGAGGGGAGAGAGAGAAAGAGAGAGGGAGAGAGAGAGAGAGAGGGGCAGAGAGAGGGAGAATTTCCTCCACAAAACTGAAAACATGTGGTCAGAAGTGGGACTATTTAAAAATAATTGGATCATCATGGGGGTGCTCATCATGGATCAATCTACTGAAGAATTCATAGGAAAATGTGCCATGCGGAGGTGGGTCCTGGTTGGAAGATATTCTACCTGTCTCTCTGGCTCTATTAATTTTTCCTGCTGCCTTGTGGTGAGTAGCTTTCCTTTACCATCCAAGTTCCTCTGCCATTATGTTTCTGCCTTTGGGCCACTATGGAGAGAATTTTGAAACTATGACCCAAGGCTCTCCTCTTCCAAGTTGGTACTCTATTTTGTTCTAGTAACATAAAATTGACTAACATAGACAAATTTTCTATTTTAATGTTCTCACTTTTTCTTCTTCCGTTACCATTAAATGGTGACAACAAGAAGAATTCCAGGAGAGGGGAGAAGAGTCTCTGGATCTTGAATCATTGGAACCTGGTCAGGTCACACAAGGGCCATTGATGGCCTTTCTTTGTCCATCATGTGTTGTGATTCTGTATCTCATCACTGGCTGTGTATTCTCTTATTCTATGTAAAACTCATTCTTATGGAAATAGGTCATCAAAAAGGACGGATGGGTCTTGTTTGTTTGTTTGATAGTTGGAGTTGTTTATATCTAGTCATTAAGTAGAGTAGTTTTTTCTCTCAGAAAATGTTTTTGTGTTGTAAAAATTTAATATAGGAAGCATTTCTTGTCTTCAGAAATAAGCAAACTGATTTAAATTATGAAAAAATTTCCCCATTAAGTTTATTGGGGTACATTTGAAGCAAACAATAGTTACATTTATCATTCAGACTTTGTAATTTTATGTGATATGTCTTGGCTTTTATTTTTCCCCATACCCCTTTATCTCTTCCCTATTTACAAAGACTTTGTTTCCATTTATTTCATTTTTCACATTTTTTCTTTTCCTTTATTTCCTTTCCTTCCTCTCTTTTTCCCATTTGCCCTTTAGCCATTTTCTTCCTATTTCACACTGTCAATTATACCATTTGAACCTTATTTACACTTTTTGTTTTTCACACCACAGAAACTATTCAGTATTTACTGGTGTGCCCTATGTATTTCACTTAAGAGTATAGCCTTGCCAGGTGTGGTGGAGCACCTCTGTAATCCCAGCAGTCTGGAGGCTCAGGCAGGAGGATTGCTGTGAGTTTGAGACTAGCCTGGGTTACATAGTGAATTCCAGGTCAGTCTCAACTACATAGTGAGACCCTGTCTCAAAACAACAACAACAAGAAAAAAAAACCCAGAAAAAAAAATAGTATAGCCTCAATGTCATCCATTTAGCTATAAATGTCTCTAGTTTCTCATTCTTTATGGCTGACTAGTACTGCATTTTACAGAAGATTTGTTTTTTCTCGCAGAAATTTTTACCTCACCAAAGTGAGCCAGGCAAATTCATCTGTCAGATTTTGCAAGCACTTCTATTTGTCCCTCAAGGAAACTCCTGTAAAAATCTACTAAGGAACTCAAATCCTGTGTGTTTCCTGTGAACTTTTTTTTTTTTTTTTTGACGAGGTCTCACTATGTAGTTGAGACTGAGCTGGAACTCACTGTGTAGCCCAGGCTGGTCTCATACTCACAGCGATCCTCCTGCCTCAGCCTCCCGAGTACTGGAATTACAGGCGTGCACCACCACGCCCGGCCTGCAAACTTCTTTTAATGGTGTACCCAATTCTTCTGGTCTATCACACTTGCTCTCACTCTTCTGCCATCTTTGCTCCCTATCTTTCCACATGTCATTAAAAAGCAATGTCTGAGTTCATTGGACTTAACTTCAGTGATTTTTCTTTCAGTTGTCAATTTTTCAGAGCCTCATAAGAAAAATATAATGTCAGTTTAAATGCTGCATTCATTTTGACTATTAAAATATTTCTTCCCTTTTTAGGAGTGATAACGTTTGTAAAATTATTTCAACTGAAAAAATATTTTAAATACATATTAAAGTATTCAGAAGATAATAGAAAATAATGGAATGTTATATAAACTGTGAAATTCTGTGTGTTTCTATCCATAGGTTCATGTATAAGTTACCATTCTATTCATTTTGATGCAAATTACAAGATTTCATTCTTCTTTATGGATGAATAATATGATATATACTATATTTTATTTTTCAATTCATCTGTTGATGAGCAACTGAGCTTATGTTATACCTCAACTATTATAAAAAATGACACAATAAACATTAATTACAGGAATAATTTTTTTGGCAAATCCATCCATTCTTCTGTACTACAAGCCTTTTAAACAATTATCAAAATGAAACCTCCATTAAAAATGTGGTAAATCATGATATTCTGAGAGCAAAAACAGAACAATACTAAGTAAGCGCATTAGAAAAGTCACAAACCACATGTTTCTCTCCCTGGTTTCTTTTACTTCTTAGAACGACTTAAAAAACCTAGCTATTGAGTCATAAAATTTTTGCTGAATTTGATAGTATATTTTGATTCTGGTTAAAAGAATAAATATTAATTGGGAAAATACTGCAAATACTCATTTTAGCATTACTAAATAATTTACCAGTATTACTCAATTTTCAGTATTCCACCTGTTGGATAGTAGTTATATTCCCATCTGCAGAAGAATAAACTAAGACATAAAATGACTTGTTTAAAATATATTGAATAGAAAACTTTAAATATAGCATCACTAAATTTTAACCTTAAATTCTTTTTTTTCTTTTATTGAGCTTATTTATACATTTTAGGTATACAGTACAGTTACATTCATTATTGGCATCTTGTACCTTTACATGACAGGTCTTGGCTCTCATTTTTTCCCCTTGTCCCTGTCCTCCTTCACCCCCTCCTCTCCTCCCCATTTACAAACACTTTATTACATTTTTTCATTTTCTCATATTTTTCCCCTTATTACCCTTCCCCTACCCTTCCCACTTTCTCTACACCTTTAGCCCCTTTCTTCCCATTTCATGTGACTCACCTTTAAGCTCAAATTCTTACTGTGGTATCCTATAATCTGCCTATGCATGCAATGTTTTCTTTTATTTTCAATATGTGTGGTATCACTGCCTTTGCTTTATAAAGAAATGGAAACTTACAAAGCTAAACAACAATAAGTGGTAAGATTTTGTTTTCAATTCATTTTTAATTTCTGCTCACACCATCTGCACAAAATTGATGGAGAAGGGTTAATCCTTGGGTAGTCATAAGTAAGTGAATTTTGCCAGCTAAGATTGAACTTATGTTTACCCCAGTTCTGAATCAGATGATGTATGTTTACTCTCTTATAAGTAGGATGATGCACCAAAGTGAGACCAGGGGAAATTTACCTTGTCCAGTGGAGAAGTAAGTGGCTAGCAGATAGCCATTATTAACAGACTGGGTAGAAGCACTGATGGCCAAAAGGAAGAAAAAAGAGGAACTGTTTTATATGCGCAGAGCAAATTATTGCACAGAGGGTGAAACTCAGAGGAACTCTAAGGTATGGAAGTATATCTACATGTCTCAGGGAGCACGGAAATTCTTTGATTTCATATTAATAAAGAACATAAGTTACAAACTGCATATAAAACCTATGCACTCCTAGGTGGAGTTTTTGGGAAGTGACTGGATCTTGGGTGTGTGATGGTGATCACTGGGTCAGTCCACTGAGAGTGGGTTTACGGCTGAGTGTGATACTGGGAGGAGACGCCTGGTAGGATAAGGGGTAGACAGGTATATCTCCGTCCTCCTCCCCAGTCCTCTCTGCTTCCTACTCTTCCTTATGTAAGACAGTTTCTTCTCTGCCATGTCCCTCTTCCATACTGTTCCTGCCTTACAGCCAGCCATCAGTGGACTGAAAAACTACAAACTGTGAGCTTAAATAAACCTTTCCTCCTTTAAATTGTGAGTGTTGGGTATTCTGCCCCAACAAAGAGAAAGTAAGACCAGTGGTCTTAAATTATTTCATTTGAGTTCCCCCTGTAGACTGCAGGATGAAAACAAGTTCTTTGTTTATTCTATGTAGAAATATTTTTATTATAACATTTTGTAATTTATTTATTCATTTCAGTATGTTCATTATGAGGCAATAATAAAGTCTGTGTGGAACTTATGTCTAAATAGAATTATCTGAGTTGTAGGATTGTACCGTCATCTCTGTGGATCACCAACAAACAATTGATGGTAGTAATTCAAATTTTGGTGATCTTTTGGTGGTTTTCACATGGTTTAGAAATCTGTTTGACACAGTTTATGCTTCTGGTTGCATATGAAAGGAAGCCTATAAGCAAGATCATATTCAATAATCAAAAGAAAAACGCACTAAGTATCTAAGGAGTTCCATAACATTAATTATACATAAAAATATTTCCATCGTGTGATTCTGGAGTGTGATTATCTTTATCAATGGGAAAAATACATTAAAATACACTTTAAAAACTAACAACTTGGTTTCAACCATATGAATATGGACGTTTTCCATGCTTCAATACTTCTAGGTTCCAAATGAGTCCTTTTTGTGGATCTTGTTTACATTGCCTGCTGTGAAATTGAAAAATGATACAATGAGACATGAAAAGAATATGTGAAATTATTTTATTTGAACAGAATATAAGACTTCTTTAGTTCTTTTCTTAAAATCAAAGAGGAATAAATATAGATCACAGAGTTGCAACTTGGTAATGCATCCACTGTTTACACATCCTGCTCAGAGTATTGGCTAATTACATTTTACATGAAACAAGAACATAGTTCCCAATGTTTTGACAAGCAACAAATTGAACATTAGTTAGTTTTAAATACATTTATTAGAAACAGTTGTCCTTGTTTGTAGATTCTCCTTTGAAATAGTAAATTAATTTAAGGCTCATCATTCACGAGAAACATGTTATAATATCAAAGCAATAGTAATTAAAAGATACCTCAGAAACAGACACTAAAGCATACCTACTAAATCAAATACATAATCTGATCTTGAAGCAAGATGAAAGAAGAAAGTATCTGAAGTTTACATCAGCATGGTGCCTTCTGATAATCAGATTTTCAGTCATGATTCATTTGGCACAATTATTCTTCTAACAATGTTATCTGTGCTATAATATAAACATAGTATTGATTTCCACTGAGAAATGCAAATTACAGATTGTTAAGCTTTTTATTCTTGAGGATTACTTTATTGTTAATTATTTAATGGAAATGTCAGAGTAAAGATAACAGTATTATGGTGTTTGAAGTACATTCACAATAGTCAGTATATGAGGATCCTCATTTTTCAACAATAATATTTGAATAAACTCCCATGAATGGAGAATTTACCTGGTAAATACCAATTTATTTGTGTAATTATTTAACTTATGAAAAATGGCAGAATTAAATTGTAAATATTATTTCTTATTTTTAGGAGAATGAGTCAGAATTTGTGTGATTTTCCTAACAGTATTTATTGTTTCCCACTTGCAGGGATTGGATTAAATGTTTTATATCCATCTTTTATTTTAATATTCCAACTGTCTAAGTTAATAACCCCATTTTAAAAGTGAATAAACTAAAGATCAGGAGGTTAAGAAACTCCTTATGTGTATGTGTTCATGGTTTGTGAGCACTTGAATTTCACAGTATTACACTCGATCTTAGCCAAAAGGCCAAGAAACGATTGCATTCCACAGTACTAGAAGAAATATAATTTGGATTTTAAATATTCTTACAATAACCAAACTATTATGTGTTGGCCAGTTTTATGTTATTCTGACAAATAACCTGGAAGATCATGCCAGAAAATTATATATTCTAGCTGGATAATATGTGTTCCATAAATTTCCTAAAAAACTAATGTCAAATATAATTTTAATTTTAATGGGTTATAATAAAAGTCATAACAATAAAAATGGCTCTGTCTGCTTGCTATTTTTATATCAGAATACCATTTGCCTCTGGAGAATGGCTAAGAAAATCATCTACTTGAAGTCAAGTGAGCAGATCTTCAAAGTACAACATGGAGTTCAGAATTCAAAAATATGTTTGAAAGCAAAATGAAACTATTTTGAAAAGGGGTGATGTTTTATAAATATAAATTACAGATCATGTTTTGGATAATGTGTTTAACTTAAAATCTCAGTAAGTTTTGCATTGACATATATTCTTACTTTGTCTTGGAAATGAGTTCTCCATGAAGTAGAACTCTTTGGCTAATGAGTTTTAATTTGAATTTAATTTAAAAATCCACACGTGGGCCTGGGGATTTGGCTCAGTGGTTCTGCCTCCTGCCTCACAAGGGCAAGGGTCTGAGTTTGATCCCTAGTATGAAAAAAAAAAAAAAAGAAAAAGAAACAAAGAAATTTCACACGTGGCTTTTGACTATGTTATCAAACAAAACATTTATAGGTGTTTTCTGTCCTAGGACATATGTAGACGTTTCACTTGCAGTTGAAGCACGAATTTGATTTATATACTCAAAAAATAATGTTAGTAAAGTACTTTGAGTCCCAGATTAACTATGTAGACACAAATTAAATAAGGAGGCTCTCCCAATGTGCTATAGGGTGACACTGGCAGTAACGGTGCCATGATTCATACTGTTCACAAGTCACCAATTTGATAGCTCACATGGACACAGAAAGAAAAGCCATTGTATATAAGGTAAACATGCCAGGTTAAACAGTCCTGACATTGACAAAAATAAAAAATAAAGATTAGGAATTAAAGATTGCTTGTCTGACCATTCACTTTATGTTTCGGTATATAGTGTCAGTGAGCCAGAAATAAAGACTTAAGTGGTATGTGTGTGCTCAGACAATCAGTCCTCCTACAGTGTTTCTGCTTTTAATGCTTGTCAAGCACATGATAGGCATGAAGCCATGGAAACTGGCAATGTGTAGACGGCAACAGAGAGCAAAGTTAAGCCACTCAGGGTATGACAAATATATGTGCATTTTCGGATTTACCTAAATTAAAGCTTTTAAAATCCAGTTGTATAGACTTCTTTCTTAAAATTAGTACCTAGCTTCAAAAAATAGGGAACACTCCCAGAAAACTGAGAGAAAGAAAAGGGGAAAATACCAATTTTATCTTATGTAATACTCTGTTTTTTGGGGGGCAGGTTGGGTACTGGGGATCGAACTCAGGACTTTGTGCTTGTGAGGCAGGCAGTGGAACAACTAAGCTAAATCCCCAGCCCTAACCTAATACTATGCCTTTTTAAAATAATAAATAATTTCTAAGACTAAATCTACTGAACAAAGACTATTCCAATTGATAAGACTTGTGTTCCAAAGATAAAGCAGGTTTCACTCAAAATCTTGCATCTGATATATTTTAAGGTCTATTAACTGTTATTTTGGATAACATTTATTATTTCTTCGCACAATTAAAAAATGCTTCTCATGTAGAGGTACAAATTCCCAACAATGAATGTAACTGTACTGTATCCCTAAAATGTACCAATAAACTCAATTAAAGCTGAAAAAAATGCTGAAGCTCAGACTTTTTAAACTGAAACTAGCAAGAAAATAAAACAAAGATGGAGGATTCATAGATTATTTCTTCATTTTCTTTTACACTATTACCATCCTCATCCCCAATTCAAAGCAGTATTTTGAATTATCTAATCCCCTATTAGGATAAAATTGATTTATGATACAGTAATATGATACAGATTGGTTTATTTTTGGAGGAATGCATTCTATGTTTTGTGAAAACTTTGGAAACTGTCATTGCTATTTTCATTTTAAAACTGCAGAGTAATAATAACACATACAAATGGAGAAACAGTTTTTGCCCAAAATGTAAAAATAGCAAGTTGGAGTGAAGATTCTCTACCATAGTTTTTATACTCTTAAATGAAGGACCATCTAGCTTTGCCTGTAGCTACAAGTTTCCCTGTGAGTGTGAGAAATAATAAAAGAGATTTTTGGACAAAGAACTTCAACCTGGATTCCAACTCTCTAGGAAATCTTTACTTGAGAGGAACTTAGATTTTTCTCTCAATAGCACAGAACAAATATAATGGAGTAATAAAGCATGGGAGTGCCAAAGTCACTTTGCCTTTGTCTGATCTTAGCCTATTTTCCGTAGTTACACTAGTGTTTCCTCTGTGAAGTACAGGTTGCAACTGCACTCGTTTTGTAAAGTCTGGAAGGCAAGTGAACTCACATACCCAGCATATAAGCTCTTAAGAGATCTTAAGTTAATTCTATCTTCATTATATTCCTGTAATCATCATTTATTTTTTATCATCCTCATCATCATCTTCATCAAAGCAACTTTTAGCCATTTTCGTTCACGGAAAGGATTTTATTGACCATCTTGGTTTTTTTAAGTAATCTGGTAAATGTATAGGTTAAAAATGTTATACAAATATTTGTACAATAAATTACATAAATGCTTATGTAATAAATGTTACATAAATATTTTATGTATTTTTTGTTTGTTACAATGTGTTTTATAGGGTAACATCAATTTAACAGCAAATGTTCTATGGATTTCCATGGTCAAATTTTTTTTTTATTCTTCTCACCTTTGTGTAAATATTTTTAGCACTCAGATAGATTTTTCATTCTAATATTGTAGTTTATTCCAAAATTAAAATGAAAGTTTCACTAACTTATAATTAATTATTTTCTATGAAAACTAGAATCATGCTAGATAACTTAATTTTTCCTTTAGAGTTTAGTGAAAATGTGCATTAAAACCCTTTTTAAAATCAAGCCGGAAGTATAGAAAAGTAGCTAAAACCTGAGGCTCAGGATCTAGACTGACTTGGCTCTAATCTTAGCTTTCCTGCATTCTAGTTATCTGTACCAGTCAGGACAGGTTTTGTTGGAATAACGTACACATGTATCCAAATTTTACTGGACTGAAATAATCAAGTTTATTTCCCATTCGTGCTTCATTATTCTTTTGGAATTTTCCAGGGGTCTCTATTACATATCTTCTTTCCTTATCCAAGCTGACATAGATTTGGCTGGGTACATTTTCCACAAACACAGAAAAAGTAAGAGAATATGATGGCTTTTATGCTGGCACTGACAACTTATAGTTATGCTCTTCAGCAAGAGTGACAATTACTATATTTTTATTGTGCAAAGCCACACTGACATACCTGAATTTAACAAGAAGGTATATAATTCTTTTAATAAGAAAGGTCTCATATGTTTATAAAATACAGTACTTTTTCTGAGACTTTGTTCAGATTTCTAAAAGGCAGAAGTTTTAATAACAAATTTCTTATTAATAAATGAGAAACACTATAAAAATCTATTTTAGAGTCCTGTTGTGAGAACAAAATTATACATTTAAATAATTTAAAAGATACTGGCACATGGCAAGTGGTTAAGAAGTGATTTTAGTTATTCATGCCTCATGTGAGATAAATAATAATTTAAAAACTAAGACTTCTAAATTAATAACTGTCTAGCTATTTCACAAGGTAAAACTTATTTTATAGCATTATTATTAAGGTAGACTAGACAAATAAGACAAGAAGTTAATGACTTTTTCAAATCATGACGATTCTCTCACATTAGATGATAAGCTATGTGAAATTTTGGAGATTTTCCAGATATTTTGTGTAGAAAAACAGAAAAAAAAAAAACCTCTATCTGTATATATATATATACACACACACACACACACACACACACAAATTTTTATAAAGTTTTGAAAGTTCACTGAGTTTCTGGAATACAGCAAGGTTAAGAACTTATTGGAGAATACATTACTTGTTCTAGAATATATTATTCCTGGTGGAATATCAGTCTTTCAGTCAACTTATACTTTTGGCTATAATGAAAATAATTATAATTTATTATAATAAAGGATCACATATATCATTTCATAAGTGTTTATTGAGATGGAATAGAGATTCATAAAGTTTATATGTTTTATTAGTAAAGGACACTTTAAGGGACACACATAAATTTCTAAATTTACTTAAAAATAGTTTCTACTTCCAGCTTTCAAGAAAAATGCTAACAGAAATATTCTTCATTACTTTTTAAAACTTCTTGAGCACAATATTATAAATTCACAGGCCTCTAGTACAAATAGATTTATTTATGTAAAGGTCAAACAAAGATATGAATGAAACAAGTTATTCACTGGAATAAACTTAACTCTATTTTCAGATTCTAGTTTTATGTTCTTACCAATCACTTCTTCAAGTCTGGTTCTACTAGTAATTTTCAAATGAACATTCCTAATGTTTCACATTCTAATATTTAACTACGATGTTATGGTTTGTGTCTAGATGTCCCCCCAAACTCTTGTGTGATATTTTTTACATATAAAAGCCTTTTCAGAGGTGGCTGCATCTAGAGAGTATACTGCTGGAATTAAGGATATGCTGTTATTGAATTAGAAAACTGATCGTTTTGGCATAGTTCTGGGTGTGGATAATGGGCGGGTCCATCCTGGGTGTGTATGCTACCCGCCCTAAGGACATGTAGCCTTATTAAAATATAAAGGACAGAAAGACAGCTGCTGCCCTCGCAAGCTGTTTGCTGCATGCTGCCTCTTGCCTTTCAGCTTCCCCCTTCCATGCCATGAACTGTTTTTTCTCCTCTGCGATCCTCCCCTGCCATGCCACCCTTCCTTAGAGCCAGCCAGTTATGGATTGACACTTCTACACAGTAGGAGCCAAAATAAACTTCGTCTTTTAACTTTAGGTGTTGGGTACTTTGTCTCCGAAGTGAAAAAGTAACTAAGACTTACGTAAATATAAGATTTTTATTTCATTGAAATGTAAACATAGCTTATTTGTTGTGATAGAAAATGTGAAGTATCATTGTGTACCTTCTCCCCACACATAACCCCTTTCTCTCTCATCACCTCTCTGCTTCTCGGATGCCATAAGCTAAGCAGCTTTCCTCTGCTACACCTTACTTACATGGTATTTCTGCTTTGCCGCCCTTCTAAAAGCAAAGATTCCAATTGACTCTGGACTCAAATCACTGAAATCATGGGCCAACATATATGTTTCTTCCTTCAAGGTGATTTATTTAAGATATTTTAAGATATTTAAGATATTTTTGATGGGAAGCTAATATAAAATCTATATAGTTTGAACAAACTTCTTTATAAAAATTTATTTATTTAAAAGATTATGCTAAAGGTGTAGGGAAGGTGGGATGGGTAGGGGAAGGGTAATAAGGGAAAAGAAAAAAATGTGAGAGAATGAAAAGATGGAAATAAAGTTTTTGTAGATGGGGAGGGGAGGAGAGGGTCAAGGGAGGGTGGGGACAAGGGGAAAAAATGAGAACCAAGTCCTGTCATGTAGAGGTACAAGATCCCAACAATGAATGTAACTGTACTGTATCCCTAAAATGTACCAATAAACTCAATTAAAGCTGAAAAAAAATTTTAAAAAGAGATTATGCTAAGAAAGAGCTTATGTTTTGCTATTTGATAAGATGGTTTGGTTATTTCATATTATTGTCAAAACACGTATTATATGTGGGGCAAATTCTTTTTAAAGATATCTAAAGAATTATTTTGTGGAATTTGCACAGTTGATTTAAATGTATTAAAGCATGCCACTATTAAAATGAAACTCGATAACTATGCATATGTAAAAGAAAACATTTTGCATATGTAACTCATAATTCTAAACATTTAACTCATTTACTCCAAATCTCATGCTTCTTTTGTTTAGAATTTTGAAAGATTTCTGCCTAGCATTCATTCACATATCTTTATACATATTCCTATTATTCTAGCAATATTGAAGACTTTTATTTCCTGCCACACATACTTTCAAGCTTCTAAGCCTTGCTACGGCTGCCTTCACTTCCATTCCTGGCTTTCTTCCAAGTTCCTACTTATTCTCTGAAAAGTTTCTTAGGGTCTAGTCTGATGAGAAAGAACAACTTATACAACTCAGTCAAGCAGATTTATTACTTAGAGATAGGCATCAAGGATAATCAGAGACCTAGGCTCCAGAGCCAGCTGGTCCAGCAAAATTCAGGAAAGCTGCTCAGAGTGGATGGAGTCTCATCTGCCAGTGCCTCGTGTCACAGCTGAGTTGAGGGACCAAACGGACTCTATCCTGGTGCCTTTAAACAGGACTTAGCTTAAGCAGTGCAAAACATCCTGTTGCTGTAGTAAGAAGGCCATGGCACAGATTGTTTCACACATTGCCTTCTTATCTGAGGATGCTGTACTTGATATATTTCACCTGAGAATTGTAAAGGAGGGAAGGAAGAGCTGCCTCAGCCAAGGACATCAGGGGGCCTGTCCTTCTGTGTTATCAAAAATTGTACTTAGTTTCAATTTTAGTTTTCAAACTTTCTGTTATATAGCCTTCCTGAAAATTAACCTCTAGTCACTCCTACTTTATGTATTGCTATGTAACATTACCAGAAATATAGTAACATGAAACACGACATCTACTTTCTCAGCTTCTATTAGTCTGATGTTTGCCCTGACTTAGTTCTCTGCCTTATGAGTTCATGCAGCCATAATTGAGGTGTTGACAGGGCTGTATTTACATCTGTTTCTTGGCTGGAGAAATATCTGCTTCCAAGCCCACGTGTTTGTTAGTAGTTTTCTGTTCTTTGAATGCTGTTAAATTGAGAACCTCAGTTTCTTGCTGCTTGTTATCTAGGGATGACCTTCAGTGGCTTGTGCTATGATATCTCCTGAAGCCTGCTCATATGTTAATTGGCTTTATCAAATGAGCAAGGTCCATAAAACTGACAGAAATTACAATTCTATTTAGTATCACTGAAGTCACATTTATCATATTACATACTGAATACTTGTGCCTTCAAAATTTGTATATTGATACCCTAAATACTAGTGTGGGAATTTTTGGAGATGCATAAGGAAGTAGTTGAGGTTAAATGAAGTCTCAAGGATGTGATCTGATCCTATAGAATTAATGCCCTTAATAAGAACAGACACCAAAGTTCATAGAGCTCCCCCACCATCTTTCTGGGTGAACTGAGTAAAGGCACATGAGGTATAGCAAAAAGTCGGGCTTCGGTAGGACAGGAAAAGAGCCCTCACAAGAATCCAAATCAGCCAGAACTTTGTTCTTGGAGTTTCCAGTCTACAGATTGTAAAAGATAAATTTCTATTATTTCTGCCAGCTGATACCTTGTCTGTATGGGTGCCTTTTAACAGCAGCCTGAGTTGTCTAATAGAGTCATAGTCTGAACCCAGGGGAGAAATTTATAAAAAAAAATGCCTATCAGAAAATGTGGATCATGGGGGGGGCATGTCCACATCTGGAGAAAAGCCCCATTCTTAAACTTTTGGACATGTAGAATGAAGAGTAAATACTTTTGTTGGAAGAAACTAATAACACTTTTGACGTGTTACTGTGCCATTTTCCAAATCTTACATATTTACTGAATTCTAAACTCCATGGGGATGGAAACTATAGTATATTGTTTATTGACCACGATACACAGTTTTTCTATTTGGCATATCATATATACTCCATTAATATTTATTAAATCAATCATCACATAAGGAAATGCATTAATTCTCTTCCATTCCAGTCACCTTCTTGGAATGTAATACATATTCCATAATTAAAAAAAACTATAATGAGTACTTCCTCGATGATTTCCATACTGTTATTGCACAGCAAACATTAGCCACTTGTCCTCTTGACATACAATCCAAAAATTTCACTTTACTGAATACCTTTATGTGGACCTAGAAAGAGGCTTCTCTGCCCAAATTTTGAAAATTTGCAATCCTCCTCTCATTTCTGATCTTCACTACCTTAATTTAACACAGCTGATTGGTTTGGTTAAGACTTCCAATTCTTTATACTCTTCTGAACTTAACTGTGTATTAATAACCCTCACCAAAACCCCATCATAACTATTGCTGAGGGTTTATTCTCCTATCTGTCATGGACAGCTCCACCAAAAAGCATATTATAGTGTCCCTAGGTCTTGCAGTTTCTAAACTTCTCTGGCTTTCTTCTACAAACATATTGTTAACACGTATTTGTAAAGTTTCTTTAGACTTGTTTCCTTTTCCCCTGATTCTGAGATGTAGAATTCAGTGAAGTGACTTATAGTTGACACTATTAGCAACCACACAACCTCATAGGACTTTTCTATATTGTGAATGGATAGGACTGTCATCTCTAACTTCACACTGACAATTGAAATTTAGTTTATATTATTACTCATCTGCAGGATATTTTTGTTGTAATATAATATGATAAGTAGAATGTAATCAAATGTATAACACAGGTCAGCTAGATAGACAGATAGACAGTGCTGGCTTATAAAATGCAATTAAAAGAGTGCTACAGGCACTCGTACTACTCGCTAAAACTGGATGAAATTTTAGTAATGCTAGGCAAGTTAACTACTTTTCATTTAAGAACTTATTGTGATAAGCAAGGTTAATTTGATTAATTTCTGTGAGGATCACATTTCTCATGAATTAAAAAGAAGAAAATGATATTAAATATGTCACTTGTAATTGCAAGAATTAAATGAGATAATGTGCATGCACACATTTTATGAACTGTCCAGTCTCGTGAAAATGTAAAGTAATATAAACCAGCATCATAACATGCTATATAAAGTCATGTAGATATTTTTACTGTCATTGTTTTAACATACATAAATTTTCTGTCACTTTTTTCTTGAATTGAAAGCAGTCACAGTAAACAATGACAATGTTGAAAAATTTTGAAGACTTCTAGGTAGATTTTAAGAAAATATATACAGAAAACAAAAATATGACAAGATAATTATATGCTCTTTAATACTGGCTTCAAGAGTATGTCAGAAAAAATAAGCTAAGGAAAAAGGCTGACAAGTTCAAAGAGGTGGTTATTTTAATGCTACTGTTTGAAGAAATTGTATAGGAGTAGATACTTTGTGAGAAAATATGATCTCGCTTATGTTACAAAGGTTACAGACTCTGTATACAGTGTTGTAATAGAACAGTTTTACTTCTTTGAGATCTAGAGAACTAACTTTATATTCCTGATCACTCTAAAACTCATAAACAATGCTAACATATCCAATTTTAAGTATCTTAAGCTTTTTTTTTTTTCAGTTACAAACAAAACCAATTCTAACTTTGTTTCAGGGGCAAGATAAATTATCCATGCTATAAAAAGGAATTTCAGAATAAGTTGCTAAATCATTGCTGATGTGAGGAAATTGCAAATGGAAAGTTTTATTTTGATATATTTTCATTATAACCAAGGAGTAAAACCTGCTTTTGGATGCGTACTACTATCTCATACTGTCAAGAATTTTGAAGAGGCTTTTGTGTTAAGTTTTGTAGAGCTTTCTTTTAAAACAAGTAAAGATATTAAATTTAGGCAAAATTCAAACTAATATTATAATTTACATGTTTTATCAATACATTTTAATGTGAGTCACAAGTACCAGCTCAGAAATTATATAGTTATTTGAAAAGATCATAGTTATGTAACACATTGTTTTTCATATTTTGATTAAAGAAGAAAATAGAATGAACTCACCATATAGAAATAATTCCTAGATACCTTGTTTACCCTTTAGGGCACTACAAAATAACTATAACGCATGCACACTGAGAGGTAAAGGATATTTAAGGGAATTGTAGTAAATCACTCACATGGTAACCAACACCGGTCTGAGCTCACATAACTTTATAAAACTATTTTAAAGGTATTAAACTTCCTCAAAGCTTAGGTCAGTCCAGTTCCCTATAATTTTATGTAGTAGTAAAAATACTACTGATTTTCTCCAGGTAGGGGAAAGATACAAAACAGTATGTTGAGAGTCAAGCACACTGATTTTTACTTTATCACTGTATGATTTGGGTGGAAATATAACTAGCTATTTTTTCTTCAATTACAAATTAATGATGTTATTTATGTATCTAATTACTCCTTGTTCTAAAAATTCCATCAATATTTTGGTAGTCATGAGCTACAGCAAGTTTTATGATTATATATGTGTAGAAGGTACTAAAAATGTACATCTAGTTTGATCACTGTTCATTGTTATGGAAAGTGATACATAACTTGGGTGTGAAGAGGAAAACAGAAAGGTAGAGACAATACAAACGAGTAATTTACTGTTAAATTGAGGAGTCTAGGAAAAGAACTTAATCCTTGGCAGCCTAGAGATGTTATTAGTATCTACAAGTAACTAGGTAAGTTCTCAGAGATACATTTCACTGCTTGTAGAAATCACTATGATGGACTCATGGAATTACACACACACACACACACACACACATACACACACACACACGCAGGTTTTTGACTGAAAGAATCAACTTAAAATTTTGACTTTATCATGGCACAAATGGTATTTGTTTGGTAGAAACTAGTCTAATTTTGATCTCTCCTTAGCTTAGGATCTAGAGTGTAATATATTTTCAAGATGTTGGGCAGTATCAGAGAGCTGCAGCTCACATTAAGCAGTCAGTGGCAGGATCAGGAGCCCAATGACCCCAGCACTCCACAGGATTCTGTGTTGCTCAGTTTTGATATTCAGTAGCTTATGTGCATTAAAAGTATCTTTAACTTATATTTTAACTTATCATGGGTTTATTGGGACATGACCCATGAGTCAAGGAGCATGTGTGTATACATGTGAACGTGTGTGGTACCCCTTTACACTTACATACTAAAAATGTTCCTATGAACATACTGTATTGTTTTATTCTATTGCTGTGTAGAAATTAAACATTTAATTCAGATATTATTTGATGAAATGTAGCCAATGCAGCAGAAAATCATCGTGAAACTATTAATTTTTTTTGAACATCTAAGATATTTCAGTACTAAGTACTACAGAAGATACAAAAATAAATCATTAAGTTATGAAAGTCTTTGCAAGTTTTCCTAGAGGAATTACATTTTATTTGAGAGTTAGAAATATTTAGGGTTTCTTTAATTATATTAAATAGTAAGTTACCTCTGGTGTAACTATGGAGAAATTTAGCAATGTTAAAGAATGGGATAATTATAGGTGCATGAGTGATACTTAAAACTCATTGAGCACTTATGATGATCATTGAAATAATTATTATTTCATATACTACTTCATTATCTATAATTCAGCACATAAAACAGGCATTGGAAAGATGAAAAATGGAAGTGGGAAGTGTCACGGAGGTCATATCAAAATTTAGCCTTCATGCTTTTTATTATTCCATCCTTCCAAACGGATTACTCTTAGGAACTGACATTTCCTGTGCAACTTATACTCTACTCTATTCTTAAGATTTATTTTTAAGAGGCCTTGCATGAATCCACATAAATTTGTTCTTTTAGGAAGCCAGTCAGACTGAGGAGGGCAGTTAATGGAATAAATGTCATGTGGTAAGTTTAGAAGGCATTGTCCCTGACAATAAATATTTTTTTTTAATTTGTGAATTTCCACTGAAGGTTAACTTTTCTCCCTCTCACACCTTGTAAACTCAGAGTTTAAAAATGTATGTTGATAAGAAGTGCTTTCCATGAGCATAATTTGGAGTGATGTCTTTCTAATCTACCTTCCCAAAACATTTGCTTTCTTATTTTCTTGATTAAAAATATTAAAGCATATATAAGACCATTCTCGTTTCAAAAGTCTAAAAATGAGCAGAGTAGGTGTCAAGACAGTGCCTCATTTTCTTTAATTGCAGCAAAGTCAAGCAGGTGATATGTATGTGAGGTCATCATTTTCATAAACTTGATTTGCTTTACCACCAATTGAACATTATAAAATTTCTTGCATAAATAAAAATTAAAGTAAAATAAAAGAGACTTGCAGGAACAAGAGGTAGCATATTTATGGCTCTTTTTCCTTTGTGGAGTTTTGAGTAAGACTTTTAGAAGATTCTATCTGCACAACAGAATAGGAGTGACCATGCTACCAGTACTTTTGTTTGTTTAACCTATTTCTTTAAGTCTAAGAGCTTTCTCAGTTATTTTAGAGTTGAAATTTATTTCCCTTTTTTAACGAAGTAAAAAATGATTTTTTTGTGATTCAAAAACAATCAAATCATAGGCTGCTGGAAAAATATAGGGCTCTTATTTTTTATTGGAATGTGTACCTATATGCATATATACATATGTATGTATATAGACACAAATCACTACATTTATTGTAATTATAAGAGATTACGTGGTTTATATAATTTTTTTGCTGTCCCTGTATTCTCAGAATTATACATTTTATGCAAATGAAGCCTGGTATTTCCCTTAAAGCAAAATTCTTTTTCTTGATTAATAACTACATGAGAAAGCTTATTTTGTTTTTAAAGTCCATTTTTATGTTGACAACTTAAATATGCAAGTTTTCATAATTTTCAAAAAGATAATACTTATTCTACTTAATATTTCTATTAGATAAAAATGTTTATTAGAAGGTAACACATTTGACTGACAGAGCTTTTTAGTCTAGTAAATACTTAGTTAAATGTGTAGATGTGTTCTCAATCATACCACAGTGTAAGTTGGGGAACCTAGAATTACTATATATGGATGTACTGGTGCATGATTGTAATCTCAGTACTTGGCCTGAGGCAGAAGGATCATTTCAAGTTTGAGATCAGTTAGAGAGAGGTTCACAGTGAATTCAGGGGTAGTCTTAACTGCATAGGGAGACCCTGTTTAAAACAAACAAGAAAATTTAACTGAATTTACCTGCAAATGTGTTGTACTATTTCACAGAGATATGAAGAGAAAAACAATTAAGGAAGAAGAGATATTTTAAAAATAGAAATATATTTTTATACTTACTGAGAGAAAGTCACTTTCTGTCTTTAAATTTTTATTAGTACGTGTTTGCAGTATATGAAGTTTACAGTCCTCTTGGGGAGTAGGTACAAGAACATAATACAACTTGCTTCCTTTTACTAAAAACATTCCTTTCCTCTCTCTCCTTCCTTCCTTCCTCCTCCTCTAATTTCCTGCTCCACGTACATTTTTATTGATAATATAATCTTAGCTCATGCTTATGGCATATAATTTTCACATTCATCGAAGTTGTTATGTTCCTGTAAAAGGCGAATCTTAATTCTATTTCCTTTTCCATCTGCTCCTCCCTTCTCTTCTCCCTTGTACTTCTCTCTATTTGCAAGAGATCCATCCCCTTGTCTCCTATCCATCCTCTACTGATCTCTTTGCTGTTTAGCAAATTCCTTCCAACATTAGAAATTTCATTCATTTCCTTGCGTATACTTGGAATGCTGCAATCCTTCCCGTGTATTTTGAGATTTTTTTCTTTGGTGTGTCCTTCATGCTTCAACCTAGATGTTACTCTACAGGAAAAATTTGCCTTACATGTCAGGTGGAATTAGGTCTTCTTTTTATTTTCTTTAATAATTTTCTGTACTTATCTTTCTTGGCAAGTATCATCTTTGTAATTAAAAAATTATAGATATAATCATTTGTTTAAATAATTACTTCTACAAACTCAGAGAAGTGTGCATAATGTAAATACTGGGTATTACATAAATATAATGGTATTATGACATATAGTTTTGGGGGTATTAGAGTAGTTTTCAAGAAGTAGAAGATTGTTAAAATTCCAAAGAAAACGGAAACAAATTTTTTTTTTTTTTAAAAAGAATGTGATAGAAAGATGGGTGGAGCAGGGAGGGGAGGAAGAAAAAGGGAAAAGAAAAGGAATTTAGATGTTATGTACCTGTACCAACTCTCTACATGAAATGTAAACATTATATAATACAATCGTACATACTAATAAAAAAGTAAGTAAAATGTATTTTCAAGTTTCAATGAGATATTAGGAAGCCGTACAATTTATTTTTAATATGGAACTAGTAATGTACAGACAGTTTTAAAGCCAGTGGGCACAGTAAACCTTAAATACTGTATAGTCATTTGAATGTTTGGTATTGTCTTAGGTTGGGTTCTCCAAATGCAGACCCTGAGACACAGATATTTGTGTAAATGATTTAATGAAGAAATGCTCCAAGGAAAACCCAGTGAAGAAGTAGAAAAAGCAGGAGAAAGGGAAGAAATCAAGGAATAAGACAGAAGTAGAATTTCAGCCAAAATCTGAGTACTGCTCCAACCAATATGGCAGAGAACCTATAAACGATGCCATGGTAATTGTCAGAAGAAAGCAAGTGAACAGGGCCTTCGTTTTGCTAACAGTCTGTTCTTGGCTACGGGCTGCTAAGGCTAAGTAAGTCGAAGGAGTGTATCTTCAGAATAATTCTGACTCTCTTTGTACTCTAATAGGCCAAGGCCAATTCCTTAGAATCATAGCTGTGGGACATGGGGAAGCAAAGCAAAGGAAGAGCAAAAATAGGTAAATTGAATTAGAAAAGCTGGAATGGATCAGAAAGGAAGTGGGTCCAACACTAAAACTGTCTACTACATTGAGGTTGACAGTACAGCACCATTCACATTTATAGTTAATAATCTAAAACATTCAGAGAATAGCGATAAGCAATAAGACAGATGTTGAATCCTGAGACTTCTACTTCCATTATACTTAAAGTTTTGTTTTTATAATATTTAACCAAATATATCATTATCTTGGGACACAGGTGGGCTTATTAATTAACCCCCACTTTAAGATGAAACTTTCTGTATACAGATTTTAAAAGTGTTAGATTTCTAGACCAGAAATTAAACATTTAGGCCTTTGATCAGAGTTTTTGTATGATATCCTAATTCTATTTTCATACTTGATCGTGTGTACCACTTATTCCCAACAAAAACATGTCAAATGAATGACGTTTTCTATAAGTTGTAAGTTGGAAATTTATATAATACAATTTTGTTACTCAGCAAAGCTTATCTACATTATTCAGTGAGATTATAACATGCCCGTGACATTTGCAAGATAAATCAGTTTTTTTTTTTTTTAGTTTTGACACTTGTACATTTTTACTTGAACCCTACTCTCCACCTAAATACATCTAGTATTAAAAACTTAGGAAGTTCTAAGATGACTATATTTGACATGGGGTGGGCTCTGGTCATACTGATCTTCCTTTCATTTTCATATTTCAGATATCTATCTATGATATCCCCCAGGTTGGAGTTTGAAGTTACTGTTTTATAATATGTTGGATATAGTTAGGCCCTAGAGTTTTATTTGTATCTTTCATAAACCTTCATGAGTTCTGCTACCACGTATTCTTTTTTCTCTATTATTATCTGGAGAGTGAAGCAGGAGTGATCTATAAGAAGATTGAAGGTCCAAGCTTGGGGCATTTTTGGAATTTTGCTGTCCCTGCTAAGTGAATATATGTAGATCACACTCGCAGTTTTTGCAAGAATAAACATTTGTTTCACAGTCGCTCTGGGATGGTTTCATTTAAGACTGAATTAATTATTAATTATTAATTCTTTTACTATTAGCATACAAAAATGACATTGGAAATTTGATCCTGCCTTTTTTTTCCCATTAAGTTTACCCTTAGACTTGTTCTCTCTTGATATGAAAAAGAACAAAAATGCAGCTAAATTTAGTTTATATTCCTCTTACATACTTAATAATTCATCATACTTTGGTGTTTTACTTTAATTTGAAAAAGAAAGTTCTCTAACACCTCATAGTTGTAAAATGTTGTTCCAAAGTGGCATTTTATTTATAACAATTAATTATTGTAGAGAGCAATAAAAATCAGAAGTCATTTATAAATATTTTTACATGCATGATATCTTGGTTTGCAAAGATGGACTGTGACAGAGTAAGTTGATGTAATCTAAAATAACATGAAAGAAAACAGTGGTTTCATTTCACAAATGTAATTCTTTACTTCAGATCAGAAAAAAAATCTATATTGGTTCATACAAAAATTGAAGTGTAAATTTTCAAATAGTTGTTGAAGTGCAGGTTTAAAAATTGCTCCAAATTTATAATAAATCAATAGAATTGAAAAGACTATATTACAGCTATTTATAAGAACTCATTTTCTCCATAAATACAATTAGAAGTTCATATTACCTTAATCTATAGTAGGCCAGATTACTTAGTATCTGAGGAAAATATTCATTGATAGTTATAAAGTAGTAAGAAGCAGTTGTAGTTATTTTTGTGTGTCTTTTGTTCTTTATCTCTTGAAGAAACAAGCGATGCTTATCAAATTGAACCATATAATTGTATCTTCTTTTCTTGTAGCATTTTGCACTCTCTTGATCTATTTAATCTTTGCCTTTTAGTTTTTATTGATTTTTCAATTTTGATTTTTAATTTTTCTGTCTGCATTTAGTTGAAAAATGTATTGTTTACAAAATTCCTGAAACATGCATATTTTGTGGAATGGCGAAATTCAGCTAATTAACATATATGTCACATATTTTTGCATGATGAGAATTCAGTACTCTTGTATAATTTTGAAGAATATATTATTATTAAAAATAATAACTAAAAAGTAGTCACTACTTCGTACAATAGATCTCTTGAACTTATTTTGCATATTTAAATGAAATTTTGTATTCTTTGATGAACTCTCCCAAAAGATTTCTTACATAATATTCCATGCCCTAGTAGCACCATTCTATTTTCTACTGCTTTTAATTCATATATAAGTGATATTATGTGACATTTTTTCTCTGTTTAGTTTATTTCACTTAACATAATATCCCAAGTTTATCTATGGCATCACAAACAATAGGGTACCCTTCATTTTTAAGGCTCAGTCATTTCCCACTCTGTAAATTTATCATGGTTCGTTTTACCCATTCATCTTCTAGTAGGCAGGTGCGTATTCTGTATCTTGACTATTGTGGATAGTAACGTGATGAACATAAGAATACAGATATCTTATCTATATCCTGATTACATTTTCCTGGGATGTATACCCAATAGTGGAATCTCTAGATGATCCCAGCAAATTCTTCTACTTACAATGATTTGAAGGGATTGCATTGAATGTGTATAGCAGTTTGGTAGCATGGCCATATTCACTACGGATTCTTCCTACCCAGGAACTAGGGATGTCTTTCCATTTTCTTATGTCTTCTTCAATCTCTTTTTTGAGAGTGTTGTAGTTATCAGTGTGGAGTTATTTTGTTACTTTTGTTAGATTTATTCCTAGATATTTCATTTTTGAATGATATTGTGAAAGAGATTGTTTCCCTATTTTCACTGTCATTGAGATTGTTGTTTGTGTACAAGAAGGCTATTTAATTTTGAGTACTTGCCTTGTATCCAGTTAATGTACTGAATTTGTGAGTTAAGTGTAGAAGTCTTTTGGCAGAGATTTTTAGGTCTTCTATTTAGAGTATCATATCATTAGCAAATAATGACAGTTTCATTTCTTCCTTTCCTATCATTATTACTGAAATTTCTATCTCATGTCTAATTGCTGTGGCTAATGTTTCCAAAACTATACTGAATAGTCATGATGACAGTGGACATCCTTATCTTGTTCCTGATTTTAGTGTGAAGGTTTTCAGTTTTTGACCATTGAGTATGATGTTGGCAGTTGGCTTTTCATCGATAGTATTTATTAAGTTGAGATAGAGATCATCTATTCTAGTTTTCTGCAGGTTTTGATTATAAATGGGTGTTGAAGGTTGTCAAATTCTTTTTCTGCATCTATAGGGAGGATCATATGGTTTTTTTCTTTGACTCTGTTAATATAGTGTATTACATTTATTGATTTACATATGTTGAACCATCTTTGCATCCCTTGACTAGGGATATAATCTTCATGATGACCCTCTGTATTCTGTTTACCAATATCTTATGGAGGATTTGCACATCTATGTTCAATAGGGTGATTGGCCTATAGATCTCTTTTTCGGTTGGGCCTTTCCCTGGTTTTAGGATAAAAGTAACACTTGCTTCCATAAATGAATTTGGATATATTGCTTCTCTTTCAATTTCATTGAAAAGTTTAAAGAGTAGCTGTAATAGTTCTTCTCTAAATGTCTTGTAGAACTCAGCAATGAAGCCATCGGGACCTGGGCTTTTCTTTGTCCATAAATTTTTTAATTACATTTTCAATTTCAATTACTGTAATTGGGGTGTTTAGAATTTTTATATATTTTACATCCTACTTTGCTAATTCACATGTATCTAGAAATATGTTCATTTCTCCTATGTTCTCCATTTTATTAGAGTATAGGTTCTTGAAGCAAGTAGTGATGATCTGGATTTCTGCTGGATCTGTTGTAACTTTAAAAGTTTCATTTCTTGCTGCATGAATTTGAGCCTTTTCTTTCCTTTTTTGTCAAAGATTGATAAGGGCTTATCAATTGATTCAGTCTTTCAAAAAACTAACTTCAATTTGTTGATTTTCTGTATTGTTCTTTTAATCTCCATTGCATTGATTTCTGTTCTGATCTTTATAATCTCCTCCCTTGTTTGAGCTTTGGATTTCCCTTGTTCTTACTTTTCTAGGAGCTTAAGATTCAGCATTAAGTTGTTAGTTTGAGCTTGCCCTGTTTTCCTAGTGGGGCATTCACTGCTATGAATTTTCCACATAAAACTGCTTCCACTGTATCCCCTAGATTCATGTATGTTGTACTGTCATTGTCATTAAATTGTAAAATATGTCTTTTTTTTCTGTAACTTCTGCTGTTACCCATTGTGTTCAGGAGAGTGTCATTTAATTTTCATGTATTTGTGAAATTCTTACAGTTTCTTATGCTATTGACCTCCAGTTTATTTGAACTATGGTCTGATAATATACATGGGGTAGCTTCAATTCCTTTCCATTTCCTTGATGCATGTTTTATGAGGTAACGTGGTTTACTTTGGAAAATGACCCATGTGCAGCCAAAAGGAATATATATTCTGATTTTGTGGACAGGAACACTATGTAGATACCTATAAAGTCCATTTGTTCAAAAAATTGGTTCAGTTCTAGTATTTTGTTGTTGATTTTTAGTCTAGATTATCTATTTGTGACAATGGGGTATTGAGGTGCCCTACTATAATTGTATTAGTGCTTATTTAGTGTTTCATGTCCCTTAATATGTTTTTAGATATTTTGGGGCATTACTGTTTCATGCACATATTTTAATGATTGTCATCTCTTTCTGTTGAATTGTTCCCTTTACAAAGATATGGTGACCTTATTTGTCTCTCTTAATTCATTTTTGATTGAAATTCACTTTGTCTGCAAATAATACAGCTACCCGTACTATTTTCTGAGTTCCTGTCACAAGGAGGACTGCTTTCCATCCTTTTACTTTCACTCTATGAGTTTCTTTTTCAAGTAGGTGTGTTTCTTGTATACAGCATATTGTTGGATTTTGCTTCCTAATCTATTCTGCCAATCTATTTCATTTGATTAGTGAACTGACATTGATGTTTACAACTGATATATACTGACATTCTCATGAAATTTTGATATTGTTGGTTCTTCTTAATTTTCTCCCTCTCCCTAAAAATTCTTGGCTATTGGATTTGCTCTGTTAGACCTCATGAAGTAATGACCTTCATTGTCTTTTTCTAGGATATTTAAAAAATTGTTTGGAGTGCTGGATTGGTATTCATGAACTTTCTCAGATATCCTTTGTCATGAGAATATTTTATTTCTTCATCATTTTTGAAAGGTAGTTTTGCAGGACACATCAACCTAGGTTGTAGGTTGTTTTCTTTTAAAGTTTGACATACCTCACTCCAGGATTTCCTTGACTTACTTGAAGGTTTGTGTTGAAAAGTCTGTTGTGATTCTGATAGGCTTAACTTTGCATGTAATTCATTTATTTTCTCTAACAGCTTTTAGTATTTTGTACCTCTGTTGGTTTTCTGGGATGTTGATTATTATATGTCTCGGTGTAGATTTTTATTTTCTTATAACTCATTGGATTTACCTTACTTATCTATATGTCTAGTTATTTTGCTCTGATTGGGAAGTTTTCCATCATTAATTCTGTGAACAGTTTTTTATGTCATTTGTGCTTTCTCATTTATTTGTGCCCTGCAATCTGTCTTATATTATTCTTCTTTGCATCGTCTAGAAGCTGTTGGACTGATTTCTAATGGTCCATTACTATTTTTAAGAGAATTCTGTTTTCATGGTCACTGACCACCAACATATCTTCTATATCTAATATTCTGGGTTATTTTGCTATATTTACTTTTAATAGAGTTTTTAATCTATTGGATATCATTTTGAATCTGTTTCATGTTTTCTACTTCTTTCTTATGTTGCTCTTCATGGTATCCATTTCTTTCCTATGCTGAGATTTCATGGCTTCCATCATGGTCCTGAACTCATCTATTTTTTTTTATCTGTTTCTTTTCTAGAGTCTCTAATCATGTCTCTTATCTGAGAAAGTATTTCTGTTGTGAATATTTATAGAGATTCATTCAACTGTGTTTTTACTTCCTGTGCTATCAGTTGAGATTGTCCAGATGGTTGATTATCAGACTTTTCCAACATGTTTTCCAACATGTCTTTGGTAAGCTAGAAGACTGTGTCTTGTTTTAATGTCTTCTCATTTCTATTATTGTTGTTGGTATAATGTTTGGTTTAATTCCTGGGTTGATATTTAGATTTTACTTATGTAAGTATCTTTGTTACTTCTGTTTAGAAACCTCAAGGAATGATTGCTTCTTTGAGGTGTCTTCCAGTTATACCTGGTCTTTGGGATTTGAGTCTCTAACAACCCTGGGGCAATATCATTTTCATTATACCAGGAAAGATAACTGATTAGATCAATCACGACACTAGTCCAAGTGATAAAACCAGCAACAACGATAGAATCAAATACAGCTTAGAAAATGACAGTTTGTCATAGTTATTAATCTATTGCCCTTAATCATGCGAAATAAAATGAAATCAAAGACTAACCCAAAATATGTTTATAATGAATAACCTAATCAATATAGTAACTCTTCGGGGTGGGGACTTAGAAGGAATAAGTCCCCCTTACTATTATTCAATTCTGCTCTAGCTTAGGGCAATGGCTTTTAAGACCCCCTATGCTTCTGCAGGGTAGATGAGGAATAGGTGTAGCCAGGAAGCCAGAGGTGGGAGTGGGGGTTTGGGTTGCTGGAAGTGCCTGGGAGGCTCCATTTCTCACCGGTCTGCTCATGGCAGGGAGGCTGGTCAGCTGGTGGTGGGTAGGCCTGGGTGGGAGAGGGGCCCAGGCTGACGACTTCATGCAGCTCCTGCCCTCACCAGTCTGCTGATGGCTAAGTTAAATTATTTGCATGCTGTATCTTTTTCTTTTTCTTTTTTTTATACTTATCATTTCAAGGACTAACATGGCTTTCACCTTTTCATTCTAGTCAGTACTATCAGACAAATATCTTGCAAGTATTGAATGCAAACTTACTGTTAAAGGTGTTGAGCACGACTAACATTTATTTCTTATGAAATAGTTTTAGCATTTAGTCACTAAGTTTGCAATTGATTTTTTTTTTTAATTCAGGGCTCAAAATTCTGTATGCTGTGAACTTGTAAATGAGCTATCATGGCCCAATTTCAACGGTACTTTTGATTTTCTTCTTGACATATATACCAGTTTGACATGTTGATTGTTGCATTTACATAGTTTAGAACTTGAATATTTATAAGCATTCTTCCTATACATTATTTGCTTGTGTATTTTCATGGTTCTTCAGTGAAATATTATTTTTGCTATACATTTTTTTAACAAAAAGGTCAGGTAATAGACTCAGTTGCATTGTTTCTTATGTGAGTCTATACATATCCTCTGCAGTTTTTGTTTCTGGTATTTTATTCTGTATTATGAAGAAGTTATTTTTCTTAGGGATGAACCAAGTCTTTCTTTCCAAAACAGTGTTGCTATCAAATATCTTAGTAGATAGATACAATGGAGGCTTTGTTTTCCTCACATATTGAAAAAGGGTTTATTGTCCATACCTCTGTGATTATTTTGAAGCTTCCTATTTCAGGTTAATGAAGAAAAAGTGGCTTACAATCACTTCTAAGTCCCAGATGCCTGTCTCTTTTCCAGTACTTCCTCACCACAACTCAGATTGTAGAACCCACTGTTATTTTGGAGAACATGTTTTTGTGGTTTGGTTGTAGAAAAATGGTTTTTCAAGCATAATTTCATCTACATACAAAGGCACATTGAAGGGTAATACTGATGAAAGAGAAAGATTCTCTGTACAGTAGGCACTGATCTCAAATGCAAGAACATGAGATGCTACACAGAAGGGAGTAAATAGTTGTATACAGTAATGCAATACAGCATACTATCTCAATTATACATTTATGGCTATGTATGCCTTTTTTCACTTTCTCATTTATGAGCACAGAATTAAATATGTCTTGCTTACAGGATGAGAAAAATCCTGTAGTAATCTAGTTGATCATTCTTTCAGATATGGCATAAGCAACTACTTGTCATTCACTTGTGTCAATTTTTTAAAAATCTATACAGTAAAAATTACAAATATGAACAAGTCATTGCATTAGTGAATCTCAGTCTTAGCTATTATTATGGTTATTAGATTTATTATGAGGTTCACTATATAAATTATCCTTGCATTTGTTGTGAATAAAAATCAAATTCATACCTTGAGGAATACGGAAAGAAGAGAGGAAAGAAGGGATAGAGAGAATTTTCCACTTTTCTTATCTTCATATTAAAGAAAAAGAAATATGAGCAACATGTAAGAGATTGTGATCCACATGGACTTGGGCAGAAGAATACTGGCTCATATTTTGTTAAATAAGTAAGAGAAGCACGGGATGTAAATACATCAATGAGCCTTGGAACTCTAGGGTTTAGAGATACTTACTGTGCTTTAAATATCCAAAAACTGGAAAATAAATGTTCCTCTCTCTTCTCTCTCTCTCTCTCTCTCTCTCTCTCTCTCTCTCTCTCTCTCTCTCTCATTGAGTTTATTGATACATTTTAGGTATACAGCAGTTACATTCATCATTGGGATCTTGTACCTTTACATGACAGATCTTGGTTCTCATTTTTTCCCCTTGTTCCTGCCCTCCTTTCACTCCCTCCATCCTTCTCCATTTACAAATACTTTACTTTCATTTTTCCATTTTCTCATATTTTTTTCTTTTCCCTTAAGGTGTAGGGAAAGTGGGAAGTTTGGGCGAAAGGTAATAAAGAAAATAAGTGTTTCTAAGGAAGGAATTTTTTTTTTTTTATTGAGTTTATTGGTACATTTAGGGATACAGTACAGTTACATTCATTGTTGGGATCATGTACCTTTACATGGCAAGTCTTGATTCTCATTTTTTTCCCCTTACCTCTGCCCTCCCTTCACCCCCTCCTCCCCTCCCCATCTACAAACACTTTATTTTCATCTTTTCATTCTCTCACATTTTTTTCTTTTCCCTTTTTGTTCTTCCCCTACGTATCACACCTTCCCTACA
>NW_022900950.1:59380187-59383395 GCF_012274545.1 Fukomys damarensis | reverse complement strand
TTCCTGGGGTACTCCTGTGGTCCCTGGCGGCTGCTGGACGCTAACGCCGGCCCGCTGGCTCTCTCCGAAGTACCCGGCCGCCCGCCGCTGCGCCTCTACTCCGCTCCTGTTTTTCTTACTTTTGATTTCTCTTTATCTTCAGGTGATTGAGGTCAGTCCATCTGATCTTGGCTGGGATAACTCATGGTTCTGTGGTAACCTGGAAGCTAGGTTGGAGATTGGCTCCTGTAGGAAATTATTCATTCATGTATTGTCTTACTACAGGCTGGCCACCAGAAAGCATGCATCTTTCATTGCCCATTAGTCTCACCCAAGCAGTGGTGGGGTTTGTGAAGCAAGCAAAAATTTATATAATTCCTTGAGGAATAAGTTTCCAACCAGCACACACACAGACACACTCATACACAAACATCTTCCCCTTTATTCTATTGGTCAAAGCAAGTCACAATTTAAGTGCAGATTTAAAGGATGGGAATATTGTTTCATTTTTTGATGGAAAGAAGTGTGCAATCTTATTACAAGGGCAACATGGACCTGGAAAAATGAAAAACACATTGTTGCTCCTTAATCAAAGCCTAATTCATAGAGAATGTATAATTTTGAAATAAGTGTAATTGTGTTAAAAATAGTTCTTGCAATGACTTGATGTAGTTTTCAAGTTTCTCAGCTTCCCTTGAAGTAATATTGAGATTTTTTGCCTATTGGTAGACAATTAACTACTTGAAATTCCACATATCTTATTGTCAAAGACAACAAAGATAGAAATGTACCCCTTCATCCTTCTTTTCCCATATATGCCAGCATTGGAGATGATACAGTTTAATTAGCACAATTTTGTAATGAAGGTATACTTCTGACTTGTTTGAATATGTGAGAAATAAGTATTGTGAGAAACCACAAAGATTGCTCAATTTGATGTGATATCCTGTATGCAAATATCAAAAGTGGTTGAAAATTTTCAAAGGCTTTCCTAAGCATGGGCTTTTTTAAAATTGTCTTCTCCTTCATTAAAAATGTTGCAAAAGCCAGGCATGGTGGTGCACACCTGTAATTCCAGCACTCAGGAGGCTGAGGCAGGTGGATCTCTGTGACCAACCTGGGCTATATAGTGAGCTCCACTTCAGTCTCAACTACATAATGAGACCCTGTCTTAACCCTGCCCCCAAGACATTGCAAAAGATGTTTACCATGGAATCTCACCAAATTCCATTTTAAATCACATAAATATATAACTACTTGGTTACTGTACAATTTAAAAATATAGAAAATTCTTATCTCCTTTTGATTTGTTTTTTACTTCTATTGACCATTCAAATCCTCATGTTTTTGTCCACCTACTTTGTAGTATTATGAAAATGGAATGAAACAAAATTTTATGACCAGCTTATTTCACTTAATGCAATGTTTTCTAGGTCTATTCATCTTATAGCTTGAAATACTACTTTATTACTTTTTATCTTCAAACAACAATCTATTGTAAATATAAGGCATTTTACTTACTCATCAGTTGGTATTTGGGCTATTTGCACATTTTAGATATCATAGGAATAGTTGAGAGTTCTTCTCCTGAAAAAATGTTTTATGTACTTTTCAACAATACTTCAATGCCTTGATACCAAATGAGTTTCCAACAATTCACTTCATTTCACTTCATATACTTATTAGTCTGTATGGATCCATAAATTAAAGTGCTTAATCCCATGAGACTGTTCCCACCTCAGATGCTAAGTATAATTCCTGAGATATCCATATTTCAGTTTGACCAGCTATAAATTGAGGGTTTCCACAACTCTTTCCACAAACTTTATAATATCATGGAATGATTTAAACAGTTGGGGAATTTATTTACTTCAAGTTATTTAATGCAATTACTGACTTAATATGAGGGATTTAAATAAACAGCTGTATAAACTGGAACATGACAGGAAGTCCACGTGGTTCCCAAGAACAGGAGATTCTGGTTTGGTAGAATTTGGGTGGTTCTCCTCTCTCTGGCAAATGGATAGGATCTTCAATGTGGAAGCTCCTTGAATCCCAAAGGTCAGTGTTTTTCATAGAGATTTTATTATATATCCATGATCAATTAAGTAATTGACCCCTGATAATTAATATACTTTCCCCTTTTCCTCCTCAGAGATTGTGAAAATGGGGCCATAAGACTTAACATTCTATGATTGTAATCCAGGAATTATTTCATTTGAAAAAAAATTGTCTTCTATTTTAATAGTTTTAGGAGATCTATGACAGAGAGCAGGAAGAAAAACTGAGTATCATTCTTGTTACACCACAGAACTGCTCTGGACATTTGTATATGCACTTTTGTGTAGCAATGTATTGCTGTTTCTCTTGGTGATATACACAAAAAAAAGACCTTTTAGTTTATTTGGTAATTCTATATTTAACAATTTAATGACTTAAACAACTCTTTCCCAATTAAGAATTTTTATAATGTCACTGGTAATCTATAATTCTATTTTCTCCATATATTTCCAATAGTCATTAGTGTCTGTCTGTTTGATTATCTTATCCTGCTAGTAATGCATTTGAATTTTTTGTTTTGTTTGAATCATTTTTCCAGCAGCTAATTATGTTGAACATCAATTTATGAGTTATTTGCAATTTACAAATTTTCTTTGTACAAACAGCTATTCATATACTTTGCCCAATTATATTGCTTTTTATTGTTGAATTGTAAAATTTATGATACATTCCACATACAAGTATTTTATCAGCTACATAATTTGCAATTTTTTTTCATTCTATAGGTTGTGCTTTTACTTACTTGTGGATATAGCCTCAAATGACAAAGTACTTACTTTTTTTTAGGTGAAATTTATCTGTGAGTTGCTTTTTAGCTTTTTAGTTTTGTATTAAGAGACCATGAACTAATTCAAGGTTATAAACATTTATACATTTTCTCCTAAGATTTTTATACTTTTAGCTTTTATAATTATGTCTACAAACTATTTTATATTAATTTTAATGTGAGGTATCAGAATCAAGTCTATTGCACTGTCTATGTGTGAATCAGTGATGCCAGTAGTATATGTTGAAAAAGCTGTGCTTGGCATCCTTAGAAAAATGCAAGAGCAACAAATTTAACAATTTATGTCCAAAAATCTCAGTTCTATTCCACATATATGAATGTATGTGTGCGTGTGTATATATCTCCAAATGTATGTATCCATATATGTATCATATATATATA
>NW_022900950.1:59370215-59380065 GCF_012274545.1 Fukomys damarensis | reverse complement strand
ATATATATATAAACATATACAGATATAGCTATGGATATATTCCCACATATGAAAAAGAAATTTTCTTGATTAGCTTCATTCTAAATTTTAAAAATGGGAAGTATGAGACTTTTAGCTTTTTCCTCTCCTCAACATTAGTTTAATAAGTTCTTCTAAAGTTCCACATTAATTTTAGGATTCCTAGGAAAATTTATGTACTATTATTAAATATGCTTATTAAAATAAAAAGCATTGATATCTTAACAAAATTATGGTTTCTGGTGTATTAAAATGACATTTGCATTTTATTTAGACATTTATTAATTATCTTGAAATAAATTCTGTACTTTTTAGCAAGTGTACTTATCTGTTATATTAAACTTACTGTTTTCCATTTCTTTATTTTTTTCTTTCTTCTCAAAAATTAAGTTACCATTTCTCTATATGATATAAGCTTATTTTTTGTATTTCTTTTGAGCTCTTAGTGATTAATGTATAACACATCTCTGTTTTAGACCCAAGAAATTAATGGCAAGTTTTTTTCTTACCAATATATTTGATTACAATATGCCTGGGAATGTATCTGAACATTCCTTCTTTTAGAGTTAATTAATAATCTGAAATGTATAGTTTAATCTTTCTCATCAATTTAAGAGAGAATTTAGTCATTTCTTCAAATAGTCTTCTGTTCCTTCCTCTATTCTCTGGCACACTTATGACAAATATTTCAATGTGCTTATGTACATATTTCTTTATTACAATGTTTATTTTTATTATTCCTTTTTAATAAATGTAATCTTTGATTCCTGATCACTATCATTCTTTCCTCAAGTTCAGTAATTTGCAAATAATTTCTCTGGGTGGCCTGAGCCCACCCATTGCTTGATCTCTATTAACAAAAGTGATTGAAGAATGTGCTGATAATGTAATATCCTAATATAGGGAAGAACTTCTGTAAAGCAGTGTAGGCTTTGTTTCTGTCAAGAGACTGTTACATCTTAAAATACGGAGGGGTTTTCTGGATAGCCTGGGCCTCTTTCCACTCTACTCAAAGCAAGACAGAGCCTGGTGTTTAGCTCAGTGGTTCTAGCAGCTGCCTCACAAATGCAAGGACACAAGTTCAATCCCAGTACCAAGAAAAAAAAAAAAAAAAAGGAAGATATCTCCCAAAGCTTTTGTCAGAAAGTCAAATGGCCCCTGAGTTACATAACTGTGGGGCTAGCTGACTTTCAGTATTCTCAGGTGATGTACAAAGGAGACAGACACAGTCAAATTTACATTCCCATTGGGTAGATTTCTTGATCCCTAGGCAATTTTTCACAATAGATCCTCCACATTATTGGTTCTCTGATAATTGCCTGTAAGCAATAAATATGCTTTATATGGTACAGTTCATGTGAGCATATTCTCTCTCCCGGGACTCAGAAAGGAAGTAAACAGTTCATGGTTAACTTGCTTCATATAATTCTATTTCTGCCAGTTAAAATCCGCTGAGCAGCTGTATTTAATTTTTATTTTGATTGCTCTATTTTTCCACTCAACATTTTTCATTTTGATCCTTTTCATAATGTTTTCTGTAGTTTTTTTCATTAATAAGACATTGTTATTAAACATTTCCTTAATTCTTAAAAGCTTTCCATGTATTGCAAGCATATTTATAACAGATATTTCATAGATTTTATCTGATAAAAGTACAATTTAGTACAAATTGTACTGTCTGTCTTTTATTCATATATGGGTCACTATTTCTTGATTCTTTGTGTGCTTCATATATATTTGTTTTAAAAATCACACATTCTTGTTATTATGAATTTTATCAACTCATAATATGATAGATTTCATCCCATCACTATGTCCTTTTGTTGCAGTAAGATAATAGCCTATAGCAACTTGAGACAGTTAAACTCATTCCATTCTCCAGAGTTTTTTTTAGGATTGTTATTAACCATGTTTTTTCTTGTTCATTACATTAGAACCTTGGCTAGCCTAGGTCCTACCTGGGATAGTTTGCCTTTACTACTTTCGAGATTGGATAGGAGAAGGCAACCTTGTTTCTCTCAGTTGTATATTCTTGGTATCTAACTTTCACTACCTAAAACTGACTAGAATGAGAGAGATTTCCAATGTGCCCACCCTAGGGAGAAACTGTAGCCCTAGACTTGAAGATACTGAAGGAGGCGACCCTTCTCTCAGCACAGTCTAGTTAGAGTGGAGCTACTGACACACTGACTCAGAAAAGGGGATGTGAATAGCTTCTGGATCACATGCTGAAAATTCACCCTTCTCTTAACAAATTGATTACACTTGCATGCATGCATTTTATTTGTTTTCTATATTTTAGGATATTATATAGAGATTTTGAATGGCTCATTTTATTTTGTTACTCATACATAATTACTTATCTGAAAAGAAGGTTTGTCAACCCTGTAATACTGTTATTCTGGAAGTCCCACTATTTTAGTTTCTTCTTATGTAATAGGAAACAAATATGAAATCCAAAGGCATTTATACCATCATTATGGGTTTTTTTTCTCCCAAATGTTACAAAATAGATTTGCTGCTCACTATCTAAACCATTTAAGCACTGATTTCTATATTGCCATATCTGTTTTAGTTTGCTGTGCAATCTGTGCCAAATTAGTATTCTATCATAGGAAGTATTAGCAATTCATATAGTTGATTATTTAATCCATGCATAAGTCATATGAGTTATATAAAATTTTATTAGATTTAATATCTTTTGGAATTGCCCTGTTCTTCTATATGACATTTATTCTGTCTTATAAAAACAAGTATTCTTATTGGCATTACATGTCCATTTTATTAAGAAAACTTAGACAAAAGTAGAATTTTATCTTAGCTGTGTATGTTAATATTTTCTAGATGAAGATATGAAATTGGAAAAGAGTTTTCTTAAATTCTTTAAAAATTTTTATATTTTAATATATTTGAAATTTTAAAAACTAGCTCCTCTGAGGCTACCTTCAGGGATTTCTAATCTCTAAGAATGCTAATCAAAATTTTGATGAAAGGGAAAACTCACAATTTTTCTAAAGGAAAGAAAACTTATTTAATTATAATGACTAAATTATTTGACAACTTAAAAAGGAATAAGTCAGTTTGATATATCAATTAAAATGATAAATTACTACTTTTAAATATGACTAATCTATAGTTATTCATGTATGTAAACAATAATTTTGCCTTTGGTGATATTTTAGCCTAGGCTGTTTATTAACTTATAAAATGTATAAGTTATTAGAACATCAGAGACCTGAAAGGTTAAGCAATCTAACATAATACATAAGATATTATCCTCCAGAAGTGCATGCAGGGTCCAGTCAGAAGCACACCCAGATACCAGTGGCTCAGCAAAGCAGACCCCAGCAAGAAGCCTGTCAGAATAAGAGAGGCACAGAAGCACAGGCCCCAGCCAGGGTCCTGCCTAAACATCAGTGGCTTGGGCCCACTGACCTCAGCCAAAGGCTATCCCAGGTAACAGCTACATAGGGGGCAGACCCCTATAAGAACCCTTCCGGGACAACAAGGAAACACAGGAATACAGAAGGCCACCATTCTGAATTCAGGAATTGACACAGTGGTGAGAAACAAAGAGAAGGCCTTTCTGAGAAATGAAGACTACTGAGAGAGCAAAGAGTCATCTCAACACATACTCACATAGCAGGCTGCATCTAATGAAATGAAAAGAAACATAAAAAAGACTCCAAGCCAGACTTCCAGATCGCCTAAGGCAATGCCAAGGGGCAACTATGTGGAACAATATGATACTCAACCAAATAGACTCCCTGAACTCACAAAAAGAGGATTTGGAGAAAGTAAAATCAGAAATTAGTTCTCAGATGATGACAGAGACTGTGTCCATAGTGGAAGTTCTGATTAATAACTCCATAGCAAACATAGATTAAAAAAAATAAGGAGTTGAGGAACATGATATAATTCAAGTATAGGAAAATGGAATCCATAAAACAGATGCAAACAGATTTCCAGGAAATTAAAAACTTCACTGATAATTTACACAACAGAAGGAGCCAATGTGAGAATAGAATATTAGATATAGAAGACAGGGTTGTAATTAGTGATAAGGAAAATAAAATTTTCTTAAAAATAGTAAGGAGCTATAAGAAATCATTAGAGCAGCTGCTTGATGACGCAAAGAAGAATGACATAAGATTGATTGGAGTTAATGAAGAAACAAGAGAAAGTGCAAATGATATTTAAAAAGACTGTTCACTGAAGTAATGGCAGAAAACTTCCCCAGTGAGGAAAATCAATTTGACATACAGATAAGTGTGGTCTGTAGAACTCCAACTAGCTATGATTAAAAAAACCAAAAAACAAAAAAAACAAAAAACAAACTAAACCTAGGTATATAATAGTCAAGATTCCAGAAACCAACAGAACAAAATACAAGTTAAAGACAAGAAACAAATCACATACAAATGAAAGCCCATGAGAATGGCAGAAGACTTCTCAGCACAAACCCTCAAGTCAAGAATATCCTTGAATGAAGTATTCCAACCACTAAAAGAAAACAACCTCGGACCCAAACTGATGTTCCCTGCCTTTCAAAATCCATGGAGAAATAAGATACTTTCAAGACAAAGTCTGCTTGAGGAACCTCATGAATATCAAACCAGCACTCCAAAAATTTTTAAACAATATTATATGAAAAGAGAAAGACAGTAACAAATCCAGGAAACCTACCAGCAGAATGAATCCACCAGGTTGACAAGAAATTAAATGTAAAGGAGGAAAAAATACTAAGGAGGAGAATCAAACAACAGAAAAAGGTTATGACAAGGATCAGTCAATACATATTAATTATAACCATCAGTTTTAATTGTCCAATTCACCAATCAAAAGAAATAGAATGGCAAAATGGGTCAAGAAGCAAGATCCAACAATATGTTGCATACAAGAAACACACTTAATTAAAAAACAAACACAGATGGATAATTAAAGGGTGGAAAACAATGCTTTTTGTCAGAGGAACCCCCACAAAATCAGGTGTAGCTATCCTCTTTACGGATCAAACTGATTTAAAGCACTGATTCACTGAGACAAAGAAGGACACTACATCCTTATAAAGGAAACAATCCAAGAAGAAGAGTATGACAATCATAAATGTATGTGCACCAAATACTAGTGCACCAAACTATATAAAACCAATATTAATGGGTATGAAAAATCAAGTAACCACAAATACAGTAGCAGTGGGGGACCTCAATAATATACTGTCACAAATAGGCAAACTAGACAGAAATTAAACAATAAACTAGGACTCAATCGAATCCTTGAACAAATGGACTTAATAGATGTTTACAAAGTGCTCAGCCTCACAAAATCAAAATACACATTCTCTTTAGATGCATGTGGGTTGTTCTTGAAAAGATACCATATACTTGCTCTCAGATGTTTAAGTAAATACAAAAGAAGTGAAGTTATCCCCTGTATCTTATCAGACCATAGTGCAATAATGTTGGAAATCAATAGCAAAAGAAACCAAAAGAATTTCATAAACGCATGGAAATTGAAAAATGCATTCCTGAACAAACAATGTGTTATAGAGGAAATTAAAGAAGACATCAGACACTTTATACAATTAAATGACAATCCAAATACAACATATCAGAATTCATGAGACACGATGAAGAAGTCTTATGGGGGAAATTCATAGCAGTGAATATTAGGAAAACAGAGCAAGTGCAAATAAACAACCTAATGTTAAACCTCAAGCTTCAAGAAAAAGAAGAGCAAGAGAAACCCAAAACTCATGCAAGGCAGAAAATTATAAAGCTCAAAGCAGAAAATCACTGCAGTGGAGACTAAGAGAAAGATGAAAAAAATCAGTGAAGCAAAGAGTTGAAGTTTTGAAAAGAATAATAACATTACAACCCTTAGCCAAACATCAAAAAGAAGAATGAAGAGGAGAAGGAGGAGGAGTGGGGAGGGAGAAGAAAAGGCCCAAATCTATGCAATTAGGAATGAAAGGGTGAAATTACAATAGACCCAGCAGAAATTCAGAAAATCACCAATATATACATTCCAATGAGATGGAAAAACAGGAGAAATGGGAAGATTTCTAGATACATATGAATTACCAAAATTGTATGAATGTTTAAATAAATGCAAAGGAATCGAAGTTATTCCTTGTATATTATCAGATCATTGTGCAATGAAGTTGGAGATCAATAGCAAAAGAAACCACAAGAATTTCAGAAACACCTGGAAACTGAACAATACACCCTGAACAAACAATGGGACATAGAAGAAATTAAGAAAGAATTTAGACAGTTCCTACAATGAAGTGACAAGCCAACACACAACATTGAAATTTATGAGACACAGTGAAAGCATTCTCACAAGGGAAATTCATAGCAACGAATACTCATGAGGGAAACAAAGTGAGCTCAAATAAACCACCTATTGCTGGACCTCAAGCCTCTCAAAAAAGAAGAGCAGGACAACCCAAAATTCATACATGGGAAGAAATTGAAAAGATTAGAACAGAAATCAGTGCAATGGACTAAGAGAATAATACAAAAAAAATGGATGAAGTAAAAAGTTAGTTCTTCAAAAGAACAAACAAAATCTATGAACCCTTAGCAAACCTTTTTAAAAAGCAGAAAGAAAAGACTACATCAGTGCAATTTGGAAAGAAAAGTGTGAAATAACAAACCCACCAGTAATGCAGAGGATCATCAATACTTACTTTGAGAAACTGTAGTCTAATAAAATGGAAAACACAGAAGAAAAAAACAGATTTTGAAATACACATGAATTAACAAAGTTGAATAAAGAAGACCTAAAAATTCTAAGCAAACCAATATCAATTGATGAAATGAAAAACATAAATTAAAAACTTACCAATGAAGGAAAGCCTGGGTCCTTCATAGCTGGTGGCTTCATAGTTGATTTCTACATGACATTCAGTAAAGAATTATTGCCACTACCATTTAACTTCTTCAATGAAATTGGAAAGAAAGCAACACTTCCAAATTCATTCCTCGAAGAAAGCATCAATTTGATCCCAAAAGCAGGGCAAGCCCTATCTGAAAAAGACAGCTACAGCCCAATGTCCCTACTGAACACAGATGCAAAAATTCTCAATAAGATACTGAAAACAGAATGCACAAGATCACCAAGAAGATCACACACCCTGACCAAAGTGGGATTCATCCTAAGGATGCAGGGATGGTTCAACATACTCAAATCAATAAATGTAACATTATATTAACAGAGTCAAGGACAAAAACCATAGGATCATCTCAACAGATACAGAAAAAGCATTCAACAAAATCCAACACCTATTTTTAATAAAAACTCTACAGAAAATTAAAATAGATGGTTGTTATCTTAACCTTATAAAAGCAATATATGAAAAACCAATAGCCAACATCAACTAAATCATCAAAAATGAAATCCTTCAATGCTAAAATCAAGAACAAGACAAGGATGGCCACTACTGCTGATCCTGTTCAATATAATTCTGGTAAAATTAGCCACAGAAATTAGACAAGAGAAAGAAATAAAAGGAATAAAACTAAGAAACAAAGAAGTTAAACTGTCATTGTTTGCAGATGCCATGATAAAAAGATGTACAGAAAAGAGCCCAACAATTCCACCAAATGTTTTGTAGACTAAACAACCAAATTCAGTACAGTAGCTGGATGCAAAGTCAACACACAAAACTCAACAGTCTTTTGTACATGAACAACAGCTCACTGAGAGAGGAACTGGAGAGACAACTCCTTTCACATTAGAATACAAAAAACAAAAAAAGAAATACTTAGAAATCAACATAATGAAATAATTCAAAGACCTCTACTCTGAAAACTGCAGCACTCTGAAGAAAGATATAAAAAAGGATATGAGAAAATGGATAGACGTTCCTTGACCCAAGGTAGAGAGATCCAATTAGTGATAATGGTCATACTTCCAAAACTGCTATGTAGACTCAATGTAATGCCAATTGAAATTCCAACAGCATACTTCAGAGACCTTGAGAAAAAAATCCAGAAATTCACTTGGAAAAAGAAAAGGCATGGAATAACAAAAACAATTATAGGCAACAAAGACAAGGTAGGAGGTATTACAATCTCCAAAGTGAAATTATACTACAAAGTTACTATGATAAAATCAGCATGGTACCAGCAAAGAGACAGACTCATTGATCAGTAGAATAAACTAAACGATGTAGAAACTACTCCATACTCAGCCACTCATCTTTGATAAAGGAGCCAAACACACTCACTGGAGGAAAGATGGCCTTTTTAATAAATGATGCTGGAAATGCTGGTTTTTAACTTACCAAAGATTAAAACTAAGTCTATATCTCTCACCATGCACTAAACTTAAATAGAAATAGATCAAAGATCTAAACAGTGAAACAGAGACACTAATCTGGTTGGAAGAGAGGCTAGGGAGAACTCTTGAAAACATTGGCATAGGAAAAGATTTCATGAATAAAACCTCATTTGGAAGTAAACTATACCAAATAATCAACAAATGGGATCTCATTTTATTAAAACTCTTCTGTACCACAAGAGAAGCTAGTGACAGAGTGATGAGGCAACCCACAATGTGGGACAAAAATTTACCAGCTATTCCTCAGACATAATTCTAGTATCTGAAATATATAAAGAACTTAAAAATATCAGACCTCCCAAATTTAAAAACTCAATCCAAAATGGACATCTGAAATGAACAGACATTTCTCAGACAGAGAAACAGAAAGAGAAAATAAACATATGCAAAAATGTTCAACATCACTGGTCATTTGAAAGATGCAAGTGAAAACAACAAAGATTCTATCTCATCCCAGAAAGAATGGCTGCTACCAAATCAACCAATAACAAATGCTGTCAGGGTTTAGGGGAAGAAGGAACTCTTCACCACTGTTTGTGGAAGTGGAGCCTTGTGCAACCACTGTGGAAATCTATATGGGGATCCTAAAAATACTAGGATTAGATGTCCAATTTGTCCCAGCTATTCTTCTGCTGGATATTTTCCCAAAAGAATCACACCACAGAGATATTTGCATATCCATGTTTATAGCAGCAGAGTTTGTAACAGCTAAAACTTGGAAACAGCCAGTTGTTCATGAAATAGTGACTAGATAAAGAAACAGTAGATTTTTTTTGAAAAGTAGAGTATTATTCTGCCATAAAGAATGAGAAAGTAGAGACATTTATAGCTAAATGGATGCACATTGTGGCCTTACTCAATTGAAATAAATAGGACACACATGTGTAAATATTAGATAGTTACTCTGGTATGAGAAACTCAAAGAATAAATAAAGATCAAAAAGTACAATAGATAATGTGAAATAGAAAGGAAAGGCCCAAAGGGAAAGGGAATTGGGAGAGGAAGGGGAAAGGAAAAAAGGGAAAGGAATATATATGAGAAAAAGTAAAAATGGAAACAAAGTCTTTGTAAATAGGGTCAGGTAAAAGAGTTGAAGGAAGTGCAGGTAATAGGAAAAATAATAGCTAAGATATATAAAATAAAGGTACAAATTCCCAATGATGAATGCCATCATATTGTGTATCTAAATTTTACCAATAATTTTAATGAATGAAAAAGATATCATCTCTGTTCAATTATGTAATAGAATAATCAAGAAATCTCAGTGATCTAACAAAGTTGGTATTCTTTTTTTGTCCACATGATTATAAAATTTTTGTTTTGTAGGCCCTTGTTCCTACTTATTACTTCTGTGAAATGCTTTTGTTTCACTTTCTTTGTTTCTAAAAATTTTGCTCCTTTAAAAAATGATAGTCCAGTATATCAAGGAAAAAAAGTATGGAGAATATTAGTGGGAAAGTTTGATGGTAAAATTGTGATATA
>NW_022900950.1:59345582-59370149 GCF_012274545.1 Fukomys damarensis | reverse complement strand
ATATATATATATTTCATTATTTTCTCTGTAGAGTCATACCTAAATTCCAAGGAGGTTGGGATATGAATGGTATTCATGTGTTCTGAAGGAAATGAAACTTGTGAAGCAGTTATCCCATATGCTACAATGTTTTCTAATGACTTGACTTTCACAAAGGCAATATGTAATATGCTCACAATTCAGCATTTACAGCCATGGAAGACAAGATAATGATTGCAATATTTCCTTTCTTAATGTGCTTATGAATGCATTAAGTAAAAATGGCTTCCTAATTTTTGGTTATTAATAATTATGTAGACATGAATCAGAAAATATGATAGTATTAAAGCATGTGCCTTCATTCTGAAGAAGTTAACAAGTAGACACATAAAGGGCAAGTGTCTTAACCAAGTCACAAATCTTACTAGTGAAATTTACTTTGGAAAAAATGTTGTAAAAAAGAAGAAAGACAACATAAGATAAAGAACAAACAAGATTAATTAAAGAAAAACTAAATTTTATAATAACTATTATGTGGACATAGTATTTTCTGTTTTTTCACAATTTCTTCCTTATCAGGCAAATGAAGAGGCTGAGTTGAAATTTCTCCAAGTTTTTCTTGATATCCTCATTGTAAAGTTTGAGTCTTCAGGTCTTCCATGATGTCTGCTATGGTGAGTGACCAGAAAAATTATCAATCCTATTGTTATTTAAGAAGTTTTAGGTTGTGATCATGAAATTAGTACAGAAGTACACATAGTATTGAGAAGAAATTTATTTTCAAATTTATCTTCTAAATTAATCAGAGAAGCCTCCAATGAGTTTTTATTGTAAAACCTGAACTTAAAGATATAAAACATTTCCAATATTACATTTGAGTAAAAGATAAAAGGTAAAAATATGTTTAGACTATAAAGATTCTAATAAAAAAGCACATGCAGTAGACCTTTCCACAAACACTTTATGTAGTTTTATATTTTGACTTTAATATTGACTAATTTGTACCTCTGAGGAAAATTACATAGACATAATACACTCTCCTTGATCTCAAGCTTATGCCTTAGAACTTAATATTTTTTTATCTTCATTCTTCTTGGTTAAAAATAACTATAAGTGATTAGCAGGAAGAAAATATAATAATAATGTTCATAAGACCAACTGGATAATTTTCCACCCAAAAAATTTAAAGCAAGGTGTTACTGCTATTTCTTTTAATTGCATATAATTTTTTCAATTTTCCATTTTAAAAACTCTTTAATCACTCTATCAACTCATTATGATAATTTCTCACAGATACCTATGAAATGTTTCAATCTTAAATAAGTAGCCATATAAATATCTCAATTAGTATTAATTCTAGTGAAGTATGGGTTTTAAAACATAATTCCTACATTTTGTTATGCTCTGTTAAAATGTAAAATATAAAGGATTAAAAATACTATCTAAGTGAAATAATTCAATCTCTGAAAGAGAAATATCTCATTTTTTCAATTATGTATAGAGTCTAAAACACTTAAAGTAGAAACAATAGATGGTGCAATAGTTATTATAAAAGATTGGTGATAGGAGAATAGAGTATTAGTGATTAGATGGTACAAAACCTCAGGAAAAGCTTTTTAAAGAGATCTATTGCACAGTATGGTGCATAGAATCAATAAAAGTGCAATATACATGTAAATTTGCTATGAGAGTAAAGTTTGAATATTCTCATCACAAAAATAAATATTTCAATGGATGGATATATTAATTAGATTGATTTAATAATTTCCCATTGTATGAATAAATCATAGGATCACGTGTTACCCGCAAATATATACAACTAGATTTTATCAATTTATAATAAAATGTTGAAAAATGATAATATATATTTCCTGAAGGCTCAGTTTTGGATCAAACTAGATATTTAATTGAACATTGGAATATAATGTAGTTAGTGTTATGAGAGAAATATTCACCTTAATTAGGGAACCATTTTTTATTGCTATTTGGGCTACAATTTTCTAGGTAGAACCTGAGTGTTCCTAGGAAAAACTAATTACACAGAAACAGGAAAATTCTGTAGTCTAAAGAAAGAGAGGAAGTAAAGCACAGGTACAAACATGTGATATCTGTGTAGGCAACTGCAGGGAATTTATAAGTAGAATTAAGTAGGTGTAGCTGTGTTCCGCAGTAAGTTCACAAGAACTGTGTGCAACTCATTCCACAATGACTTTAGTGATATAGCTATGTTTGCTAGGTATTGGCTAAGATTGGACTATTTATATATTATAAATCATTTTATTTTGGTTTCTTTTCCTTTCTTCCTTCTTTTCTTCCTTTTTCTTTTTCTCCTTCTTATTCTTGCCTCCTTTTATTCTGGAGATTGTCTGTTAAACATCCACACAGTATTGCTTTGGTAGTAAAATAATTTTTAATAAAATCATGCATCAACATGTGAAAAACAGGCAGAACTATAGTTTATGTGCTTTGAGCATGGGCCTGAAGTTCTGCATTTCTCTCAGGTGAATAATAGGATATTTCTAGACTATAAATATTGAGAAATATTAACAACATATGATGAGAAGCCACTGGTGATTCTAAGGTGTAGCTATATACTGGAAATTAAACTGGTACTAGAAAACTAATTATGTTTGCATGGTTAAAGTAGAAAAGTAGATATTTTTCTTTTACCAGGAGTTTTAAAATTGATTACTTAGTTTTTGAAAAGAGAAGGAATTCTTGAAAGTAACATGCAGTGCTCATGTTTTCTTATGGAGAGTTTCAAAGACTGAAGAAAAATTTGATAAATAATTTTAATAATTAAAAAAATAATAAATAAATTTATTTTATTTTAATTTCTCCCAGCCCTTTCAAGGAGCTTAGCACAGTAAGTTGGTATGTATATGGGAGGGCATCTGTTTTATTATAAAATATTCTTAATCATTGGTACATTTTCAGTCTGAAAGAAAATTACCTGGAAAATTTAAAGAAGGGAGTGGAGGACTTTCAAATTTTGGCTACTGAATATATCTGAGTGAAATGCACAATGTATTAATGAAGCAAAAGAATAATACTATGCTTATGTCAAGTTGGAAAATAGTTATCATGTATTTAAAAACTGTTGAAATAACTTTTTTATCACCAGACCATTGTATTTTCTCGCCACTTAACTTTCATAACTTTGTCTTCTTTTGAGCTTTTTAATTTCTTATTATGATCTTGAGTGCTTGGCAGTGAAATGCATGTAAAATGACATAATATGCCTTTTATGGGCTATTCAACTAGTGATCTTTGAACTCACATTGCTAAGTAGTCTGTGGAAAAATAAGCCATTTTAGTACAATTTAAAAAGCAATCTGCATTTCAAAACCATACTGATAATATTTATTCATTCTAATAGGATATTATACGTTGGAAAAATTTTTTTAAAAAGTGATATAAGAATCTGTCAAGTTTAGAAGAAGTAATTATGTTCCTTTCAGGTCACTGACCATAAATTTCATGGCTGAGTTCTGGTATATTACTTTTCAGAAATTCATTTTGGTTGTACTCTAGAGAGTCTAAAAAGATTCAATGTAAGTAAACTGGTAATATAAGAATGGTCCAAATGGATTGGTTTAAACATTAAAGACAGAGATTGAAGAATTTGTACAATAATAAAAGATTAGAACATGAAGTAACAGCTTGCAGCTGTACTTGTGCTTAGAATTACAAAAATTCTGGATGTCTTTTGTAGTGAGGGCATCAGTGCTATGCAGTTTATGAAACTTTTCATCTTCAGATACAATTCTACTACTAAGGAGAAAAATGATATGCTGAATTAAAAAAAAAAAAAACAACTTTCAGAGGCTTGTGAATTTCCAGGACTAGAAAAAATCATGTTAAAAGCTCTATCTAAATGGCCTGAGACTTTCATTATACTTTCAAGCTAATAAATGTTTTGTCCTTGGTTCATAGATGCTAGCAGAAGGAAGGAGGCTCTTTAGTGAAGATGATAGACTTTATTGACCACATTAGTGGAAGAAGCATGTACTTCAATTTTTTTTTTCAGTTTCTTAAACACAGTGTGGCACATAGACTCTAAAATATTCCTTTCTCCTCACAGTGATTTCTATTTTCTAACATTCAAACATATGTCATTTGCAAATAACAATTTGACTTCCTTCTTATACATATTTTATTTCTTTCTCTTGCTTGATCAAACTGTTTAATGTTCAAGTACTATATTGAACAGGGGTGACAATAGCCAACATTTGCATCTTACTCCTGGTTTTAGAGGGAAAAGTTCAGCTTTTCCTCATTTAATATAATGTCATCAGAAGTTTTGTCATTCAGGTAGCTTTTATCTGAATGAGATTAGGTTCTCCTTTGCATTTGCATATTTTCTTCTTGGTTTTTATCATGTATGGATGTTGAATTTTGTCAAAGGCTTTTTCTGAGTCAACTGAGATGGTCATGTGACTTTTGTCCTTGTTTTTGGTTATGTACTGTATTACATTTATTAATTTGTGCATCTTGAACCATCCTCACATCCAAGGATGAAGCTTATTTAGTTGTAATATATTATGTTTTAATGATTCATTGCATGTTGTTTCCTAGGATCCTGAGGATTGTTACAAAGATTAGGTTGTAGTTATATTTTCTTAACTGTGTTTTTGTCTGACTTTGGAATCAGCGTAATCCTAGCTTTCAGAAGTGACTTTGAATGTACTTCTTTCTTTTCAGTTTTATTAGAGTTGAAGAAATAATTGACATTATATCTTACCTTTCCTAAAGTTCTTATAGAATTCAGTGGTTAATCCAGTTTGTTGTTGTTGGGGGGATTGGTGGGTTTTTTAAAATTGATGCTTCAGTTTTTCCAAAACCAGTTATTAAAAGGTTATCTTTCCTCCAGTGAGGATGCTTGGCTCCTTTGTCAAAGATGAGGTAGCTGAGTACATCTGGAGTTATTTGTGTATCTTCCAATCTATTCCACTGATCCTCAGGTCTGTTTCTTTACCAGTACCATGCTGTTTTTATCACAGTGGCTTTGTAGCATACTTTCAAATTAGAGATTGTTATACCTGCTGTCATGTCTCTGTTACCTAGGATAGCTTTTTCTATCCTAGGTGTCTTCTGGTCAAAATGAGCTTTTGGATTATTTTTCTAGTACATTTGCCCATCAGTTGGAGACTGGATAAAGGCAGTGTGGTTTTTCTATAAAGGGAAGGAGGAATTAGAGGAATACGATTTTATGTCAAGTTCAGAAATCTAAGAACCCAAATCAATGTAAATATTATAAGCCAAAATGTGTGCTAAAACATATATTAACACAAGTACATAAAAGATGATAGGGGAACCAGAGGAGGAGGGGGAGGAGGAAAGAAGGAAAAGGGATTTAAAAAAATAGACCAATAACTGATGTTGGCGGGGTTGTGGAGACAAAGGAAAACTTTCTCCATTGTTGGTGGGAGTGCAGACTGGTGCAACCACTATGGAAATCTATATGGAGATACCTCAAAGAGCTGGGACTAGAGGTTCCATTTAACCCAGCCATCCCTCTTCTGGGTATCTTTTCAAAGGAATTAAAAGAATCATATCACAGTGATATATGTTCACCTGTGTTTATAGTGGCCCAGTTTGTAATAACTAAAACTTGGAAACAGCCCATTTGTCCATCAGTTGGAGACTGGATAAAGAAGATGTGGTTTTTCTCTAAAATGGAATACTACTCAGCCATAAAGAATGAGAATTTAGAGTCATTCATAGGAAAATGGATAAATATTGAGGATATACTCCTAAGTGAAATAAATAAGTCACACATGTATAAATACCAAATAGTTTCTCTGGTATAAAAAACTAAAATGGTACATAAGATCCTAATGACACAATTGAAGATGTGAAATAGGAAAAAAGGGCTAATGGTGAAGGGGAAGTGGGAAGGGTAGGGGAGAGGTAATAAGGGAAAAGAAAATATATGAGAAAATAAAAAGATTGAAATAAAATATATATACATGGGGAGGAAAAAAGGGGGTGAAGGGAGGGCAGGGACAAGGGGACAAATGAGAACCAAGACATATCATGTAAAGGTACAAGATCCCAATGATGAATGTAACTGTACTGTATATCTAAAATGTACCAATAAACTGAATGAGAAAAAAAATCATTCTTTAATTTGTTTCCTCTTATTGGATTCTTCAAGGTATTTATGTATCCTTGGCTTAGTTTTTGTAACTTTTATGTATCTCTAAATTAGTCCATTTCTTCTGAAATATTGTATTTATTGCAGTACTAGTTTTTAAAGTAGTTTCTAATAATATTCCTTATCTGGGGTTGATAACATCCAAAGACAACATCCAGTGGGAAAAGAAGGACAGGATACAACTTCACACATAAAATATGAACATGGAAACAAAATTTCTCTTCTTAGTGACTCATGGTCCCCTCCCCTTATGTGTTATGTTCCAATACTGTAGACCCTGGAAAGCAGTTATGAATTCAAAAGCTAGAGGATTTTTTTTTCTTTTTTGGGTCTTTTCTGTCTTTCTTCCATGGTTTAGGGGGGTTATTTTTTCTACTTTTTAATTTTTATTTATTTTGCTTTCTGCTTTTTCTTTTTTCTTTTTTCTGGTTTTTCATTTTTTGTTACATTTATCTTGTTCCATTAATTATGTTTTGCTCCCTAAGAGGATCCTATATCTCATGACTTTCTATTTCTCATCTTTATCTTATGTATTTTTAAATTTTAATTATTTTATTTTCATTTTTGTCACTTTCTCCATCTTTACTAATATAATAATAAAGATTTATTAATCTTTTGATATTTATGTGACACTTTGCTATTGTTATTGACTTATTTTTTATTGCTAATGGTAATATAGTTGTTGAACTTAGTAGATACATTCTATATGTCAGTATGCAGTGTATCTTTGTATCTAAATTATCCTGCAGATTTATTTTTTATTGTTAAGAGTGGCACACTGATAGCCTTTATTGGTTTTTGTGGTATGTCAATATCCAGTTTGTGTTTGACTCTATTACTTTGGCCACATTTGTTGCTATTGGCAGGGACTCATAGTTGATGTTATTAACTTTTTGTTTTTTACTGTGTGAAAAAACAATTTTGTCCTTCAGTCATTATTGCTGTTTCATTTCCAGACAAATGGATGCTGGGGTAATTATACTGCATCCTCTTTTTCTATTAACAAGTATGATTGATTCTTTTGACAAAGGCGAATAAAGCAGACAAGAACTTAAAGGGTTTCTATCCAAGCAACAAATTCTTTCCACTATGATCACTGCATAGCACTCAGAGCAAGCAAAAGAAACAAAAATCAGAAAAAAGATAGAAATATAAGTAAAGAGAAAGCAAAATGCCTTCAAAAACTCCCAAATTCCACAAAGCTAGGCATGCATAAGAAGGAAATCAAAACCTAAACATCTTAACTACACAAAATTATACAAAAGAGGAAATAAAAATACTGCTCAAAAAGGTACTAAATGAACTCAAAGATGATATAACCACAGAGATAATGGAATAAACAGAATGAACAAGACATTACTAAAGATGCTAAAAAATTTAATGATGAAACAATTAGAATCCATGAAAAGGTACAAAACAAACATATTAGGGTTAAAAACTTTTATTTAATTATGGGCAGCAGGAATGACCAATGGGATGATAGAGTATCAGAACTAAATGCACTGAACCGCTGAGCTAAATCCCTGCCTAGAAGAGAAAAAACAAAGGAATCAGCAACAGGAAAATAATATAATTACAGGAATAATTCAGTATCTTTCAGTAATTATTCTCAGTTCAAATGATCTTAACTCCCCAATCAGAAGACAGATTGGCAGATTCTATCAGAAAATAAAATTTGATGGTTAACTATATACAAGAAATAAAAAAGAACCAAAAAGAAATCCGTAGGCACTATTCCACAAATGGGAGCCCCTAAATAAGCAAGAATAGCTATAGAAATGGGCTGTAAGGCAAAACTGATCAAAAGAGGCAAAAATGTTACTGCATGATAGAATTGTTAAAGGAACAATTCAACAGAAATAGGTAGCAAATATAAATATACATGCAATTATAAATATACATCTAGTGCATGCAACTTCATCAAGTATACACTATTGAACATATAAGATAAGCTAAATATGAAAACAATTATAGTGAGGAACCTTGATATCCCATTATCACATGTAGACTAATCAATAAGACAAAAAAAATCACCAAATTCTTGAATAAATGGATGCTATTCAGTAGACATCTACGCGGTGTTCCACATGACAGAACACATGATTTCAACAGCACATGGAAGTTTCTACAAAATAGACTGAATACTAATTTATAATGAATAAGTAAATAAATACAGAATAAATCAAATTACCCCATGCATATTATTAGGTCATAGAGCAATGAAACAAAAAATAATGGCAAAAGAAACAATAGAAATTATACAAAATCATGGGGATTAGACATTGTATGCTTGAGTAACCAATGGGTCACAGAAGAAATTAGCTAGTTCCTAAAATGAAATAATAATTCAGTAAAATATGCCAGAACCAATATGACACAACAAAAGAAGTCCTAAGAGAGAAGTTTATAAATGAAAATCCACATCAAAAAATAGAGCAAGCCCAGATAAAAAACCTAATGATGCACCTCAAGAATTAAGAAAAACAAGAACAATCCAAACGCAATGCTAGTACAGGAAGGAAATTATAAAGATAGGAGCAGAGATTAATGAAATTGCGACTATAGAACAATACAAGGAACCTAGGAATTAAAGAGCTGGTTCTTTGAGTGAATAAATAATAAGCAAACAGCCAATTTTAATGAAAATTAGGAAAGATCCATTTCAAGGCAATTAGAAATTAAAAAGACAAAATAAAAATGAGCATCACCAAGAACTACATATTTTTAAAAAACCCTAAAATTCTAGTGACCCATAGACTGAGAGTATGTTACCTTATTCTAATTATAACTTCTGAATTCATTTAAACATCACATTTTGCAATATTTATATGTAAAATACATAATGTTGCATTTCAGACTTCAGATTTGTATAACAAAATACCTTGTGTTTCCTTAAGAAAAATTTTGGGCTATCATAAATAAAATCATGAATAGATAAGAATATATTTGAATACCATTAGAGTGCATAAATCTAAAAATAGAAATACATAATAGGAAATTCCAACATATTGTATTATATATTTGCATGGTATTCAAGTTTGTTGTTTGTATATTTTCATAACAGTTTACACTCACTTCTTGAGATAATGAGTTTCAGATATTCACTGTGTAACTTAATTATGTAAAAATTATAAATAGAACATGGTTCCTCAATATTAAAATTTTATTGCTTTGGGGGACAAAGTTTTGTCTGGGAACAGTTATATTTTATGCATTTTTGGTAAATCAAATAAATGCAAATTTCAAGAAATCGCAACATGATAGTACACTTATACAAATGACAATGAAAATGAAAACAATTATAATTAGCATATTTTTGTAATTTTAAAGGGTAAGCATTCTATAGTTCAGATGTTCACAAAAAGAACTGCATCACAAAATATTTCTTTTCCAACATACAAATTTGCAGGTCTCAATCCAGTGTTGGTGGCAAAAGAGTCCAAACTGATTTTCTTGAGAATAACAGGTTATGGCAATTTTCCAAGGCTCCTCAAAGGTTAATCATAGTCTGAAATTTCACTCTTGTTACTTTCCTTAAAATGATTCTTGTCCCTTCATTTTGGCCTGAACAGAAGAAAGATGTAGAACAATTCAATTTTTACTTGAAAAAAAATAATTTTGATTAATTTAGAAATTTATAGGTGAGTAAAGAGCTAAATATACTTAATAATGAAACAATACCAATTACATGATTAATATCATAAAACTATAAAGTACATGCATAATTATGAATACTACTTAACAAAAGCACTTAACATGTCAAATGTAATCAGAGGTAAAAGAAAAGTAATAGGACATTAAAAGAAGAAAGGGAATTCCATTAGTTAATATTATTGTGAACCAGGACTCCAAAAGAATGAAAAATTCAGAAATTTTATTTTACATGAATGTATGGAATATTAACATCAGTTAAAAATAGGTGAGACATAATGTAAGTAATCAGAATTCAAAGTAACAGATATTAAAATATAAAATGTAAAACCTATTAAGAATTTAAAATACTTAAAAGAAATAATTAACTGAAAAAATTAACTAAGATGTAGGAATATCTTTTTTATTCATCTATATTAGGTGTACAGAGTAGTGGATTTAATTCTGGCATTTTTGTACATGCCAATAACATACTTTGATTATTTCTTCCCTCATTTTCCCAGTACAAACTGCTTTTAAAAAGTTGTTCTGTTCTATGTGAAAAATAATTAAAACTAATTTTATAAATTTGTATATGTATAAGTGCTTTATGAACTACAAAGCACTTTACTGTGATAAGATAATAATTATTATGCTGACATATTTATATATTAATTTATTGACAATATGTTTGTTTTATATTATTCAGCCTTCTTGCAGCATGCATCATAATTAATGTGGCAATGACTAACAGTAAATAAAACAAGTCTACATTTGTCTTTAAACTGAAAAATGAAAGCAACCAATGAGCCTTTAAGAACATATTGTTCTTCTGGGCCTTCATCAGAGCAGACCTGTGAGGAATGCCAAGACAAGTACGCACCCCTGCAGCATCCCCTGCCCTCAGGCTTTCTGGTTGTGCCAGTACCTGGATACACACTGCAGAGGCACAGGCCATTATATTGAACTCCAAAAGATAGAATAGAAGTGAACAACTACAATAAAGGCACACCAGACCTCCATAGTTGGTAAGTTGAAGGGATCACTGCCTTCCATCAGAACCTGGACTATTTTCAGGGGAAGGGCAGCTGGAACCCACCATAGAATCTTGCAGAGTTTAACCCTGAAGGAGGTCAGGGAGTTCAACTTTGGCCTTGAAATCAAAATTCAACCTGAATCTTAGGGGTCTGCTGTTGTCTGGCTGAGACTAATTGACTTAGTTCTGCACTTTGCTGCCCACATTGTCTACTGTGAAAGCAGAGATATACCCTGAAGGGGCCCTTCGATGTTTTTTCTTTGCTTTCCTCTTATTTTTAATTTTAATTTTTAAAATTTTATTTTTTCCCACTCTTCAAATTTGTTCTTTTTTTCTTTCTTCTTTTTCCCATTTAGGCTCTTGCTCCCCTACATTATTCTTCATCTCCCTTTTATTTCCTGTTCCTGCCCTAATTCAGATTTCTTCTTTCTTTTTCTTTTCTTCTAGCTTTTTCCTTCTCTGAATTGTCATTAGTTTCACAGGAAAGTGAGTAAAATAGTTACCCTATTATTGTTGTTTTATTCTTGCCTTTGTTCTTGCCCTCTGTCTTTCGCTCTAGTCTTCAGCAGTTCCACAGAGTTTGCATGATCATCCAGTATCCTCTGGCTTCACTTGAAACCTTCTCCTATCCTTCTACCTATTTACTCCTCTCCTCTGAAAGCCTTCTAAATTCCCACCCGAAGAGCAAAGTCGCCATATTGAAGAGTTTATTCACTCACTATAAACATATTTTGGGCTGGCCCTCGATTTTGATTTAATTCACATAGATAAAGGTGATAGTTTAACAACTACCACAAATTGAGAATTTCTAAACTATGCTTGATGATATTGTATTGCTGATTTTATCAACTGGGCTAAAGGGTTGTGATTTATTTAATCAGCTTTCCTTTTTGACGTTATGAAAATGAGAGTGTCGCTGTAACATTAGAGACTCAAAACCTGAAGAGCAGCTATATCAGAAAGATTGATGTACTAACCCAGGGATTAAACCAAGGACACTAACAACAAAAATAAAAATGAGATAATTCTTATGCAAGGCACAGATACATACTTCCAGTTCACCAATGGCAAATTCTATGGGAAACAAGGTGGAAAAGTCTGATATTCAACCACCAGGACACGCTGGACTCATAGCACAAGAAATACCAAAACAGATGAAGGGGGCTCTAGAAAATTTCAAAACAGAAATAATTTCCCAGATAACTACAGAGATGGTGAGCACAATGTAAAACATGACTAGAGACTCTAGAAAAGAAACAGACAAAAAAATAGAAAACTTCATGACCATGATAGAAGCCATGAAGGCCCACATTAGGAAAGAAATGGAAACCATGAATGCCCAATATATGAAAAAATGGAAAGCATGAAACAGATTCAAACAGATGTCCAGGAAATTAAAACCTCTCTAGAAAACATTCACAGTAGAATGAACAAATGTGAAAATAGAATTTCTGATATAGAAGATAGGATTGTGGTTAGTGACCATGAAAAGAGAGATCTCTTAAAAAAAGTAAGGGATCACAAGAAATTGATCCAACAACTCCTAGATGATGCAAAGAAGAATAATATGACTGATAGGAATCCATGAAGTAGCAGGAGAAAGTACAAATGATATTTAAAAAAATCTGTTCAGAGAAGGAGTGACAGAAAACTTCCCAGAGAGGAAGAATTTGACATACATAATTAAGGTATATAAGACTTCAACTAGCCATGATAAAAGAAAATGTACACCTAGACATATAATAGTTAAGATCCAGGAAACCTAACAAAAGAACAAAATATTGGGGCTGGGGATCTAGCTCAGTAGTGCCACTGCCTGCCTTGCAAGCACAAGGACCTGAGTTCGAACCCTGGTACCATCCCCGCAAAAATAGTAATAAAATAAAATGACTATGAGGGTAAATTTTATAAAAAAAAAGAGTAAATGGGGCCATACTCTTAAGTGAATAGTACACACATGTGTAAATACTGAGTAGTTTCTTTGGTGTACAAAACTAAAAGTATAAATAAGTTTCAAATTGTGTAACTGATGTGAAATAGAAAGAAAATGGCTAAAGGTGTAGGGAAAGAAGGAAGGGTAGGGGAAAGGAAATAAGAGAAAAGAAAAAATATGAGAAAATGAAAAAATGGAAATAAAGTCTTTGTAAATAGGGAAGGGAGGAGGGGGTGAAGGGAGGGCAGGGATATGGGGAAAAAATGAGAAGCAAGACCTTTCCTGTAAATAATGAATGTAACTGTACTGTATACCTAAAATGTACCAATAAACTTAATGAGGAAAATAAAAGAAAAAATATGAGAAAAAGGAAAAATTGAAGTAAAGTCTTTGTAAATAGGGATGAGTGGAGGGAGTGAAGGGAGGGCAGGGTTAAGGGTAAAAAATGAGAATCAAGATCTGTCATGTAAAGGTGCAAAATCCCAATGATGAGTGTAACTGTACTGTATACCTAATAAGTACCAATAAACTCAAAGAAAAAAAAGAAAAAAAATATTGCTCTTGTTCAAATTTCCCCACGGTAATTTAGAAGGATTAATATAACAGTCAATTAAAATGGGAAACTGATATATGATTTTTTTGTTGTTGGAGGACATATGATAAATGTATTATCTTACACTTTTATTGGTAACAAATCTGTCAAGGGTATCATTGGACTTGTTATGATCTGAATATTTTTATCCCCTTTGCAAACACAATTTATATGTTAAAAACTTACTAACCTGTTTTTTAGAAGAAACATTAAAGATAGCTCAATGAACATGCCAAAATTTCTGTCTTTATTTTCGGTTAATAAAAAAATGTTTCAAATTTAAATGTATTTCCATATAGCAATAACATTCTCATTTCTGAACTAGTACTTGCATTATGGGTGCCAAGCATCCATTACATTACCTAGAATATAACCCTTATTTTGCCCTAAAAAAAGTGCATGTATGAAATGTTGGTTTTGATGTAAACCTCATAATTTAAAACTTCATTTATATTAAGTAAATTACCATTTTAAATATCATCTAAATATAATATATTGATACAATATAGAAGTTAAATTAATGTTACAGATGAAGTTCTCAGTTAACCTTTTTGGGCTTAATAAGTCTTTCTTCTAAAAAACAGATGATGTTTGCAGCAAGATAAAAATTTCTGTATATAATCTACTTCCTCAGTCTAGTTCCATTTGAAAAATATGTTCTATTATGTTACATAATAACTCAGAATCAAGTATCACTCTGAAAAATTGCTGTAATCTATGTGCTAGCTAGATAAAGCATGCCAGATTTTAGTATAGACTGCTTCTATAAATCTGCCATTACTCTCAGTTTTATTTGTTTTTAAGGAATAGAATATACTTTTACAAATATCCATCATGTGTCTTAAGAAAAGTAAGGGGCACCATCATAATTATGAGAGTGCTGAGGTAGTGCTTGGAATTCTCATTGTGAGCCAATGAAAGTTAGATGTACATATATTGTTAGTGTTGTAAACAGTGCAGTTTGAAGCCTGACTCTATCCAGAATGGATGTAGCCAATTTTGACATCATATTATAGATAAATAAGCATTGTAAACTAAACCAATGAAACAAGCATATTCTACCTTTAACTTTTTGTAAACCGTGCTTTGTGGATTACTTCGGTTTTACCATAAGGCTTATATATTTCAATATTTTAAAAACATCAGTATTAATTCTGAGTTGGAAGAGGTAACCCAATCAACTGCCATTATGCTTGATACTAAAAGATACACCTTTCAATAAAATAGAATTGAAATGCAAAAAAAAAAAAAATCTTCTAACAGATGTATTCATTAGTAGATTTCGCCTCTAGGGGGACATTGTATCCTGAGGGTAAGGCCCACATGCCTCAGATCAATGCTCAGGTAAATTCTGCCTAAATGAGTTTGTAGTTTGTTTGTGGCTTCAAACATGTCAGGACTGAGTGAATAGATGCCATAATTGAACCAGGAAGTAGCACTTCCTAGACACCAAGCTAAATAGCATCTTGACCGTAGCCATCCAAATTTAAGAATTGTTACATATAAATTTTGGTCAAGCAACTCAGTTTATGATATCTTTGTAGCAATCCAAAGTAAGTCAGTGATAAAATAAACATGTTATTATAACATATGAATTTTGGGAGTGATACATTCAGATTATAGCAAGTTCAAACCTTAGTCACAAACTCATACATATACATGAGTGAATGTGAAAAGTAGTGAAATCTGAACAAAGTCAAGAGATAGCATCAGTACCAATTTCTAGCTTTGCTATTATCCTGTAGTTAAGTAACATGTTACCATGGGGACTGCTCAGTTAAAGATGCACAGGACTTCTGTGTTACTTTTACAAATTTCTGTGAAATGATAATTATATCAAAATTTCAAAATTGAAAAAATTTATCCAGCCCAGGCTATAAAACCTTATAAATAGCACTCCATTATGTTTACATGACACTCTGCTAAGGTTCTGTCAGGGTAGTGTTCTTTAATATTACACATATCAAATAAATTTAATTTTTCTTAATCATCAGGTTATTTTGCTATTTCTTTTGGGAGTGAAAAACACATAATAGACATGTATTGTTTCTGCTTTGTGTAAGTTACTGCAAATATAATCAAAAAAGATAAAATAAGGTCTATGTTATCATGGAGCTTGGAGTAAATTGGAGAAAATAAGTGAAAAGTGGGTAATCTTACAAGTGAATAAATTACTAAAATCTAATATGTGTTATGAGATGAATAAACACAATGTTGTATCTGAATTGAGACCTGACCAATGAGTTCTTGTTTTAGTAAATAACATTTCATTAAAACACAGGCATTTCTGGTTGCATGCATATTTTTTGTGGACAATTTCTTGCTATAAAGGTAGAAATGAGTGTTTATAACAGAGATTAAGTTTGTAACAGATTATGTTTATAAAGCTCTTCAAGAAAATGTTTATAGCCCTTTGATCCGAAATATTTTCAAACTAGTTCTCACTATTCTTTTTTTTTTTCCTTCTACATTGTAAGATAACTTCTGTGAATGCTAGGAGTTGAAGATTTAAAAAAAAATATTCATTGATTTTATTGGTACAAACTGTAACATTTCATCCCTGACTCCCAAAAGACTCATGTACATCCCTTTATGCAAAAGGAAGTACTCCAGCATTAGGAATTGCCAAAGTCTTAACAGTTCCCACAGCATTGACAATTCCAAGTACAAAGTGTCCTGTGAGATTTCAGAGAAGTTCTTAGCTTCAAGTTACTGTATAAATGAAAAGAAAGTTAAACATTTCCAACATTCAATGTCACAAGATAGACATTTCTGTTCCAAAAGGTAAAAATAGGGGACTAGAAAGGAGCAGCAACAAAGCAAGTTCAAAATTTAGCAGGGTGAACATTAAGTCCTGTAGTTCTCTGTCCAGCATCTGAGGCAATTTTTAGCAAGATGTGAACACCAAAGAGCTTGAGTAGCTTCACCTCTATGGCACTGCATGTGGTTGCAGCTCTCAAGGCTTTTCTCTTGGGCTGACTCTGCCCTTTCCTTACAATTTTGCCAAGATGATCCCTCTTCCTGGCTTCGCCAACCTTCTGGCATCACCACTGCACTTTTGGATTCACCCTCACAGCTTCACACACTGCCTTCTCAGAGCACACTGCCTGGCCTTTCAGGCCTTCTGAAATCTGACTGGAAATCTTTCTGGTTCCACAGTTCTTGCATTTTGCACACATAGAAAACCCACACCACTTGATAAATTCTCAGGTGTGCCATCAGCTGGCAAAGTAGCCAGGCTTCCTTCTTGACTGTAAGAGCTCAGGTCCTAGATTGCTGAGTGCTTTGAACCTAATCCAGACGAACAAATTCTTGTCTTTCAAGCTCTGATCAGAATATTCCATCAAGTACAGCTTACAATATCCCAGGACTGCTTGTTCAGCCAGTATCTCCAAACCTTTTCAAACTCTTCCTACAAGCCAGTTATAAAAGTTCCTGAAGCACATGGTCAGGTAAAGACAAAGCAAGGACCCCATTCTTAGTACTAAAATCTGCCTTAATTACTTTTCTTATCACTGGAACAAAATGCTTGACATCCAAAGTTAAAAGAGAAAATATTTATTTTGGCGAACACTTCATAGAGGTTTCAGTTTATAGTTGGCTGACTCCAAGGCAGAGTGGCTGGCAGAGGGGCATCAAAGAGGAGAAACAGTTCATGGCAAGCAGAAAGCAATAAAAGTACCAGGCAGCAGTTGGCAAGCAGCAATACTCTCTCATATCCTATTCAGGCTAATCACCTTAGTGAGGGTGCCATTCTCATCCAGGATGGGACAGGACTGCATTAACCCTAGCATCGTACCCTGAATCAATCCCAGTGTCATATCTTTGATTCCAGCACCACACTTTTATTCCAGATCCCTCAAAAAAGCCCCAGTTATGACCACATGAAGCTTTGGGGGGGGGACATCTGGATACAAGCCATTATGTAACAGGATACAAGTGTATAAAATGATGGATAATCAATTTTACATTAAGAGGGGGCAGTGGGTCTTGTAGTAAATTTTAAAATTGAGCTAAGTCTTAAGAGGTGAGTAGTTATTTGGAAATTTAATAAAGGCACATAGGGAAAAACAACATGAAATGTCTGAGGAAATTTCATGTAGTTTGCTATAGGGAGATAGCTGAAAATCAATAACCACCCTCTATTTTCTATTTATGTTAGAGTGCTGATTTTGTTTATACAGGTAATATGGTCAGCCTCCCTTGTGGCTGGGCTTGGTCACGTGACTAGCTTCTAGCTAGGTATGGGAATCTGATAGCACCCTAGGGCCATCAATGAATGTCTTCAAGCTTTTTAAAAAATAGGAGAAATGATACATTTTATTTTGTTTAATCAATTCATTTTCAGTTTTCCCGTTAGATGAAGTGCAGTGAAATTCTTAATGATGTAAAGGGCCAGGACCATATAGTCTATGTTTACAAAAGTAGTTTGAAAATACTTAGAGAGAAATAATTGCATGTATAGTACACCATGATAAGAAAATTGTACTTTGTCCATATCCAGTATTTCTTAAGCCTGGCTGCCTTGTACTCATCTGTGAAGTAAAAAATAAAAGCAAAAACTAAAAATTAGCTTCCAGATCTCACCCTAAATCAATTGAAATAATCTCTTAGAAAGGTGTTTTCATCCATGGTTCACATTTAAATTTTAATGCCCAGGTACTATCCAAACTTAATAGATCAATATTTCTGAAGATAAGAATTTAGGGATCATATTTCTAAAAGTCCTCACAAGTTTTTAAAATGTTCACTTATGAGTTAAAATCATACTAAAGACATTAAGTGAAAAATTTATAAAGATTTTAAATAAGAGGAAGAGATTTAGTTTATATGTTGTATTGGCTGCAGAGAGAAGAATTAATTGTTTAAGAAACAATAAAGGTTTTATAATGAAGGTATGTGTTTCTCTAAATTGTTCAAAATAGTTTTCCTTAATGTAATATGAATTAAAATTTCTACATTAATATTATCTGGAAAATTTCCCCAAGCATGATGCGATCCTACTTTTTAAAATATTATAATTTGACAAATTATAGATATTTTTGGAATATTAAGTAATGTGATATAATTTCTTAAATACAGTATACGAAGAATCTGAGTACTTGAGGAAGACTTACTCTAGCCTCCTCAGAACTGTGCTCATGAATTACAGCTACTAGAGAAACCATATAAAAATTACTTGCTCAATAAGGGCATTTACTGGTTCATCTGACAAATTCTTGAGGTGGAGTGCTTCAAGATTCATTTCATTAGTCAGATTACTGGATTTTTCATCCTCCTTCTATGGTATTCTTAGTGAATTACCTAAGACGTGTTGATGCGGGTGTTACAGAGAAAGATCAAAATACAGAGATAGGAAAATAGAATGTTTGGCTTTATATTCTTTATTAAAAGTGTGGACAATTCCTAGAAGAATTTCCTTCCATTTCAGTGCCTCATTTGTCAGAATGTTATCATGTAACTACTCTTAATTGCTGCTGCTGCAAGAATGAATTGACATAGTTGCATGTTCTTGGTTCTTTCTGCTATCTGTAGATCTTAGTGAAAGTTGAGCTTCTCATGTGGCCAGATTGTAAGAGACTCCTTTGGAAAGAATGTGTATGATAAAATGTACAGCTAGAGAAAATCTTGACTATAGGAGATTTAGAACATGAAGGACAACCATAAATGAAAGTTTGAGTGCTTTGGGAACAAGAAAATAAATGGAGCTTCTTTCTCTGGAGTCAGCCAGATGGGAATTACAGCACATGCCGAGAGAGAAAGAAGAAGCAGCAGGGCTTCCAGGCTCGGAGTTGTCAGCACAGTGTGGTAAAGGTGTATGTAACAACTCTGCAAAGGACTACATTGGCTCTGCTATTAATTATAGTGTGACCCAGAGCAACTCAAGATCTCTATCTTCTCAACTTTTCAAAATAAATCTTTATGAAATATCTTATTATAATCTTAGATGTAAATAAAATGGAGCTTATACTAATTGAGTGAAAATTACCTAATATCACACAGGTAGTCAATGTCAAAGGTTTGTTCAATGCAATAGGGAGTGATCACATAGCTCGTATTCTTTTCAAGTAATTTTGTTTTCAAGTGTTTGAATGAAGCATTTTTTATTATGGCTTTATAATTTTATATTTTTCTAAATCTACAAAGTATATGCAAAAATTCTGGGCTGCTTAACTTATATAATAAGTCCATCAGTCCCTATTCAAGTGTCAACTTTATATCCAGAAAACCATACTACTTTAACACTCAGGTTGTAAATATAAAACAAAAAACAAATTTTAAGAATTTGACTCAGGTTAAAGAAGAGTAGGTTGAATTGGGTTAATGCACTGTAAAATATTAGACAAGAATATGAACAGGTAGACTGTTCTGGAAAAACAGGTGCAAGTGAATATAAGAGAGAGGAAGAAGTAAAAAGCCTACTTTGACCTTATTTTCTTTTAGGCTAGTCAGATTTTTCCTCTTGTTTATGTTCCTGTTCTCTGATCTGTATAGAATTGAGAACTATGTAGATGGGAAGTGGGTATAGTGCCCCTAAAATGGCCATGACCAGTGTAGACTGTAGAGTCAGTCCATCAGATTTTTCATGCACAGTGCTATCTGCTAATCACCATGTAATTACTCATCGCCTAGTACACATGATACATAGTACATGGACAAGTAAAGCAGTTTTGAAGTATGTGACTATGGCAAGTTTTTGGCACTGTGACCACTTGCAGAAAGGTTCATTTTGGCTAATGGTTTTAGTCCACGGTACTTTGCCTCCTTTGCTATAGGCTGATGGTGAGACAGTATCTCTTGATGGCAGGGATGGTTTATGAAATCTGCTCATTTCATGGCAGCCAAGAGATAGAAGGAGCTGGGAATAAGATGCTATAACCCCTGTGATATTTAAACTGGAATGTCAATTTGATTTCTTGGGAACTCCCTAAGATATTAATAAAGCATAAATCTAGATGTGTCTGTGTGGGTCTGTGTGTGTATCCTGATTGAAGAAAGACCTTAGGAAATAGGTCTTGTCTCTCACTTCCACTTGTCTGGCACTGTACCCTTGATGTGATTCTCCTCTGCCATGAACTGACTGGTTTGTTCACCATATTTTTCTTGTATGATGCTTTTTGCATTGGAGTCAGCCAAGGATGGACTTAATACTCTGACACTATCAGCGAAATAAAGTGTTTTCTTCTCAAGTCATGTGTTTGTCTCCAGAAATGAACTCTCTTTCTTACCTGGGGATCCACTCTGACACTGTGTAGAGCCTTGCTAAACTAATATAGAATGAATTGGGAGATATATCTGTTAGCTCTCAGAACATCCTCCATCTTCTCATTCAATTATGCTTATGAAATATATTCAAAGAAAAAATAAAGCAATACTTTGAAGCCAGTGATTACAGAACATTAAAGCCTGAGTAGGAAGCACTCTTTTGAGTTTGGAATTTTTATGTCTATGCTTGTACTACATCTATGAGGTTATTACTCATCAACTGAGATATCTTCTCAGTGAGTCAAAGAAGAACAGGGAAAAAATGTTAGTTTCAAATGACCAACTGTACTATTGCTTCAAGGATGGTGTCTTTAGTGTTAGGCAACTTGCCTAATATATGTGAGCTGTAGTATTTTGGCCCCAGAACCAAATATCCACCACCACCACAACCACTGGCAAAAGTAAAAACAACAAAATACTACAGAAATACTGCTGTGTTATTCATCTGGGACCCCGAAATATTTTGGAGGAACTTTATGCGATAGGGTTGCAATTGTCAAAGATAATATTAATTACTACTGTGCTTTGGTTGCATCGTGTAGTTTACTCAGCAGTTGCAAATCATGCTTGGAAACATAAAAATATAAAGTAAAGAAATGGTCAGAATTTATTTATTTGATGAACCAAACACTGATCTCCAAACAAAAGTACAATCCATTTGTTCACAAATAAAGGTATTTGCTACTTAAATTTGCTGTAAAGTTGATATCTGTCCTGTTAAAGAGAAAAAAAAATATTCTAATAGTCTTTAAAATTTTATTATTACTTCTTTCTTGCTAGTGCTTCTTTAATTTAACTATGTATAGGTAATAAATTGAAAGATCAAATAAGAATGTAAAGTAGAGAAGAGAAATGGCAGGATCTGCTTTTTTCTAAAATAAAGTTTTAAAACACATGGAAAATAACAAATGCCTGTTACACTGCTGTTGTTCAAATTGTTTAATTTTGAAATCATTCTTTCAGACAACTTAGAACCTTTCCATTTTATCAGGCTATCTTTTCTTGTTATGGAGCTATGTTTTGAAATTTTCAATAGCAGATGAGCTCTTTTCATTTCAAAATTACTAATGTACTTTAAGAAATCTGTATAAACTTTTTCTAATAAATCTCAACATTACATTGCAAACAAATTATTAAAATATATATGATATACATAAAATAAACTTACATAAAATGAAAAATATAATAATGGAAAGTTGGAGGAAAAGATGAATTAAATTGTGTTCTACTAGATTTTCGTTGCTGCATAACAAATTTAGTGGCTTAAAAAACCACCAAGTTAGTCTCAGTTTTGTAATTTAGAAGTTCAGCAGCAGATACACAGCATGAGTGGTTCTTCTGCTTAATGTCTTATAAGGCTAAAATTCAGGGGTCCATTATCATGTTTTTATCTGGGGCAATGAATGAGTCTTCCTCCTAGCTCCATGAATGTGGAGATGTCCTTGTTGTGTAAGTCTGAGGTGCCTGTTTCCTTGCTGCATACTAGCTATAGATCATTAGCAGGTTCTTGAGATAACCCACATTCTTTGTTATGGGCCCTCCTTCATCTTCAGAGCTACCAACAAAGACGTCCTGACAGCAAATCTCTTTATCCTTCCAATTTCTGATGTCTCAAGGATCCCAGCTCCCTTTGAAAGGCTACCAGACTAAGTGAAGACCACACAGGACAGTTATCTTCAGGGTGAACTGTTTTGAGACCTTAATTGGTTCTGCAAGAGTTTCTGCATAGCAGTATCTAACATAAGTATTTGATTCCATGAGAGATCAAATATACTTGATTCTGTAAAGGGCATTTAAGGGTTATCTTAGACTTCTGCCTATCTCAACATTTCTGGGAAAAATTATACACAAATGTATATTTTTCAGGGTCTTTGTTTTTCTATCAGACCCTGCTTATATTCATACTTACCCATATCTGTTACACAAATAAATTTATCCAAACTTGCTCACTGTCTTTGTGAAACTCATTGACTTTTTAATGTCATTTTCTTTTAATATAAAATACAAATATTTGCTAATATGTGCAGTGTTTATGTTTTAACTGCCAAGAAGAACAATAGCAATTCTATGTATCTCATTAAGTGCATAGAGAATAATTGCAGTTTTAAGACTCTTGTGTGCCATAAATAGTTACTCATGTGTAAACTTACTCTCTGTGGATAGAATACAGCATAAAAGAGAATATTTAAAGCTAGGGATTTAGCTCAGTGGTGCCATGCCTGCCAGGCAAATGCAAGGTCCTGAGTTCAATCCCTGGTACCAAAATAAATAAATGATTAGCATACTTAGTATTCTAGTGGTTCATAGTGGTAATAAAATTCATTTGGTGGTAAAGCTCATAATTCACAATTATAAAGCATGATGAAATTGAATCATTTTGGATAATTTCAGGGTATGAAGAGATCCTGAGGCACAGGATATCTAAAATCTGAAGAAGTTATGCAAAAATTCACAGAATGTTAAAATTTATCTAAAATCTGAAGATAGCTTGGAGTTTACAAAACCGATAAGACAAGAAGGACAGATTACCTGGAGGGTAATCTGGCTAACACATCTGTTATCAGTTGGAGTTGATCCTGGTCCAAGTGACCTGGCTGGTACTATTTTACTGTTTGATCTGACCACTTTGTATGCATCCATCTTGTGTTTGACACCCCAATAAAACAGTATAATCTTCCTTCATTAAGGTTAACTGTTCACTGATGTTTTCTAAATTTTCAGATGATTGTATTCTAAGTTTTAAGACTTAGTGGAAAGTTTAAACTCCTTCACAGTATGTAGCTTAATTTATTTAGAAATTATTCATTAAACCAAAGAATTCCAAAAACTAAGGAATTTTATTCATTTAGGTAAAAATAAAACTTACTGTACAGGTTGAAAACTAATTAAAATTTAATAAAAGAAACAAACTATTCTATGCTTATTCACATTGTTCTTGTTTTGTGGAACCTACATTGATTTACATGTTATCTGGCTTTCATTTATGACTCTGTGCTCATTAAAACTGTTTACAGAAATATTAGGATATTTCTACACATTTAAAATTAAATGATCATAGCTCACCTGTACAAAGGACAAATCATAGAAGCATGATGAGTCTAAGATATTTAAAAATAATTAATTTGGGCCAGGGATTTAGCTCAGTGGTTCTGGTGCCTGCCTTACAAGCACAAGAACCTGAGGTCGATTTCCAGTATCCACCCAAAAAATTAATTAATTTCGGCTTGGCATGGTAACTCACTCCTATAATATCAGCTCTGAAGTGGGCTGAGGCAGCAGGATATAAATTAGAGTCCAGCCTGGCCAATTTAGAGAGATACTCTCTCAAAATAAAAAAAGGGAGGGGTGAAGATTAACTTGGTAGTAAAATGCTCCTGGGTTTGAATCTAAAAGCAACTACAAGAAGACCAAAAAATTAACTTGACCACCTTGTATGTTGGTACACACCTCTAATCCAACTACTCAGAAGACTGAGGAAGAAAAATCTCAAATTCAAGGCTTTCTGATGAAATTTAGTGAGAGTTTGTCTTACAAAATAAAATAGTCTTAGGAGAAGATCAGTGCCCAGTAGTAGAAAAGATTATCATATATATCATAATATATTTTAGAAATATATCTTATTATATATGAAGGTGATGAACAAAACTATATACATATGGCCTATAATCAGTTATAATTGCTCATGAACAATTTCTACTTTATTTACAAAATTTATATATTTTAATGGGAATGTTTGAAGCAATCTCTATTTTTTGTTTTTTGAATTTTCTTTTGCACATGTGAAATTTTTGTGTACCTTTCTGAATCTATAAAACTTATAAACTTGGTAGTTAATTTTCATATGAATTTTAGGTAATATACCATTTTATACCACCTTGTTTGTATTCTTAATACTCCATTACTTTTGTGGGTTTTTTCATTTTTTTTTTTTTTTTTTTTTTTTTTTGGGGGTTTTTTTTTGTTTTTCAAGC
>NW_022900950.1:59300537-59345515 GCF_012274545.1 Fukomys damarensis | reverse complement strand
GTTTTTTTTTTTTTTTTTTTTTTTTTTTTTTGGTACTGGGGATTGATCTTGGGTCCTTGCAAGGCAGGCCACTGAACCGCCGAGCTAAATCCCTGGCCCCAAGTAAAATTTTAAAATTAAAATTGCAAGTATAGAATATATTTTTGAGTAATAACTCCACCAATAACTTAAAATAAAAACTAGAAGAAAATGGGAAAGCCAATAGAGTTCATGGCTGGAAAAAGTGGCTATTACAATAAAGGTTAACATTTATCCAGAGTTCAATTTTTGTCAGGCAATTTTGAAGAAAAGATGGAGACTTAGTTCATTAATGAGCTTTTCAGTGTTGTGCAGCTAGAATCCACAGTTTCTCTGAATTCAGCCAGTACAGGTCTGGGCCCCAAATTCTTAATTAGTTTGATCTTTAATTTCCTAGATAATTAGGTCCATATATGTGGAAGAAGTACATATAGAATTCATATAAAGTTTTCACACCTGAACCACAAAACTTCCACTTACAGAAAATTAAATCAATGGTACTAAGGTGATATATTTGAAGAAATATAGCTTCCTTCCTAGAAATAGTGAGAAGAGACATATTCATATATAAAGATCTTGGAAAGTTTTTAATATGACTGTTGAGCTAGATGTTTTGCTATAAAAGATAGCTATACTATTTACATTGATGAATAATATTTATGAGAATTTTGTAGTTAACACAAATATTATACTAATGTTAATTAATTGTGATAGCCCTTGTTGTTATCTTGTACACCAGCCCTGGACCCTTTATGGTTATTTCCATTAGATTTAACTGGAGAACTATGAACATATAACATATTTTATAAGCACTTTCATAAAATAAATTTTACAAAAAAAAGGATTTCTTTCATATATTTTTATAATTATTGTAATTATAAATGTTACTCTCTTGTTAATTTTACTTTATTTTATTTTCAAACCTATGCTCTCTAAACATAATGTCTGGATACTTCTGTATGCCAAGTCAATATATGGCCCCTTGGAGAAAATGTCTGATTTGTGATATTGACTAAAAATTATTGTGCACTGAAGACACATGGGACTGGGAACAATCATCCTACTGCATGGTTTATTAGTGAGTAGTCTTACACAAGTTATCTTACCTCTATAAACTTCAGCTTTTCATCAATGAATGCTAACAATGGTTATTTTAATTTTGTCTGAAACCTGTTACAATTTAATCAATTAAAATATAAATTCATAGTTCTAAGAGCATTCTTTTCATTTTTTAAACATCTTCCATCTTTTATAGATCATCAGTCATAAACATTTTCAGAATTCAAAGGAAAAATAAATCTGAAAATCATATAAACTGGTCTGTTTTATCTTAAGATAGTGACTGTTAGAATATTAACTTAAACTCTTTATCTTTTATAAATTTTAATTAATAGATCCAATTTCTGATGTCTGAGGCCAAAGAACAACTAATGAAATTATTTCTAATTTTATCTAACTTTTCTTCGTTGTTCATGTGCAGGCAAAATTTTAAGAACTCAATATTAATCTCATTTTTAATAACGTCATTCTGAAATGTGTCAAAATAATAAAATTTTATACCTTTCTAAAGTTATTTTTGTTATTGACATTACAAATTAATATCATTGATAATTTGTTTATAAGATCAAACATTTTGTTGATACATAGGCTAGAATACTAACTATTGGAGAGCTTTAATGACTATTGAGTAAAGGATCAATTCAGAACCAAATCATGAAATTTGTTTAATTGATGGCAGCATTCTCCTTTTTAAATTTTTTAAAATTTCTTTGTAAAACTTTTAATAAATATGTGCGTTATTCAAGAAAATATTAACTTCCTAGAGAAATCTTAATCTTTTTCAGTTAAAACATGTATTACTTTCTTAGAATCAGAGATCTTTGTAGAAATTGAATTTCCTTTTCCTCCTCTTTTGCATTTCTTTATTTTTCATGACTGTAAGGAATTTGTTTGCCCCTCTGTTGTTAATAGCCTTGTAACGGCCAAAACTCTTTGTTTTAAGAGGGAAAGATTCCACAGTAGAAATATAGAAGAGTGTTGCAATGGAAAATTCTCCATCAGGCTCATCTGGATCCAGGGGCTGATAACGCTTGGTCAGGGCTCAGCTGTGTTGGGTCTTTGGCTTTGTGTTTTGGTTGAGCTGCCTGACACGGGCTGGGGAAAGTCTGGGCGGGGGATGGGGTTGGGGGGGTGGAGATAATGCTGTATTCGACAGCTCCAGGCCTTCACTCTTTTCTCCCTAAGGTAAAATTGTGTCTTTTTATTACAGTGCCAGAGGACTGCCAGGAACAGCCATGTGGGAGTTTTGGCAGACCCTTTTGTGCTAGTTCATTGTGTGTGTGTGTGTTTGTGTGTGTGTGTGTGTGTGTGTATGTATGTGATGTTCTCATTAGCGTTTTGGTGATAAACTTATTCCTGAGGCCCATGGCGGAACAATGTCACAAAGCTACCTGACTAAGCATGAGTTAGAATATTTCCTGAAGGAACATCACATCTTATCAGAATGTGAAGGAATTAGAAGTAGGAAAAATGTTCGCTACATTTTTGAGTCCTGAAAAGAGCATAGTACTTGGAGAAAAATACACAAAATTTGCTTAAAGTCATATGGCCAGTAATTATGCTATAGACCTCTTCCTCATTCAGTCTCTTAGTTTTATAGGAAAACATAGCCTGTAAAGTTGGCCGCACTATTCTTCTGTGGTTCTTACCCATCATTAGCTTTTATCAAATGCTCAGATGCTATAAAATGTGAGTAAAGAAAATGAATAATCAGACTTCTACTTACAATAGAGCTTAGTAGCGTCAAATAAAAATGAATAATCCCAGAGGGATGGAGATAATGAATAGAAAGGGCCATTCTTTGGTAAATTTGAGATTGTCAGAACCTTTCTGTCAGTGGGGCTGTGAAGGGAGGGTCAGGATTCATCTAGGCAGAGTTTATTACTTGAGGTAGAAAAAGTTTATAAAATTATATAAACTTATGTCTGTGTTGGCTGATTAATTAGATTGAAATCTAGAAGAACTATAGGCTTGTCATTGCTTTTTCCACATTTATAATTACAAAGCTGATGATATTAAAAGGACTGGAGTATTAATCTTGGCAGCTAACTTCAGTTCTTTCACAGTCAAATGTTACTAAGGAGACAGTTGCAGTAGAGCTGAAAACACAAAATACACTTTGCAGAGAGACATTACCAAAGAGAAGTGGACAAAATCTACCTGAAGGTGCAATCCAGCCCTGATCTTGACCGGTGCCAGATTGAATGGAAGTGACCTCCCTTCCCTATCTTCCTAATAAATTTTTTTTGTCTCAATGACGGATACTAACATCACCTTCAGTCTTTACTTTTTTGGGGTATGATATTGAGCATACGCTATCAGTTTTCTAATATATAACATTGTGTATATAATATACATATCACATATTATAAATATATTGATATTATATAATTACTGAAACTATTAAAAACTAAAAATATAGCATTATATCAATAATATACATCATACATAAAAGATCTTATATATAAAGGTATGTGTAGGGAATATCTACCTATCCATACAGAGAGAGAGGGGGAGGGGGAGAGAAATTAGGAAAATTTGGTTTCCTTTCTGTTTCATTAATTTTTATTTTTTTCCCTTTCTACCTACCTTTTCATTTGCTAAATATTAGTGTCTAAATTCAAATTTTGTAATCTATGACCTTTTTTCTACACTCATTATTTTGATGGTCTTATCCATTCTTAATTCATAAAGTACCATCAGTGATGCTATTGTATTCTAAATCTATCTATGTATCTACCTATCTACAATATTTGAATGTACCTGTCCACTCAAATTTAATAGCTATTTCATATAGGCAAATGTTTCATAATTTTTCTTAACTAGACTTTTGATTTCCGTGTAACCAAATGTATTATTCCCACCATTTTATTTTAGAAAATATAATTCCTAGCTTTCATGTAATAAGACCAAAAACATTGGATTTAGCTTTTACACATTTATTTATTACCAATCCATCAATGAGACAGTCTTATTGAATTTGTCTTTTATATGTACTAATTATGTGCCACTTATCATTGCATTCACCCTATTCCAACCATGACTTGCATCTTTCACCTGAAGGCTTGCTATGGATGCAACTTTTGGCTAAGTTATATCCTTGTTTTCCAATAGTTTATTCTCAACACAGGAAACAACATGAGAAATGTTCCACAACATTGCTCTGAATGCTGCAATAACCTCCCATAGCACAGAGACTAAAATCCTAACTATGTTCTACACAGCCCTGTGCATTCCATTTCTGTTTTGTCTCTGAACTCATTAGCTGTTAGTTCCTCAAACACTCACTTTAGCTATTGTTTCCTGTTCGTTGTTTTGTAAATATACCTACACCGGCTTTGGCACTTGCTACTGCTAATGCCTGGAAAATTCTCTCTACAGAAGTTCACAGGTCATCACTCTCATCTTCCTTGTCTTTAATCAAGGGCCACATAGGAAAAATTTTTCTCATCATCATATTTTTAAAAATGACTCTCCCCCATTACATGTTATTATTCTTTCATTCTCTTCATTTTCTCCACAAAGCGTTGACTTTCACACACACACACACACATACACACACACACACACACACACACACTTTACTGTATTTTCTTACTGTTTTTTCCACCATTAGTAGAATTTGACCACGATATTTGTAGTTCTCTGTTCACTGTTATATTTAACCACTCAGAACATTGACTAATGTATAACAGGTACTTAATAATTGACAAGATAAATGTGAATATTATTAATTTTTGTATCTCATTTGATTGTCATAATGTTCTCTATTGGAAGATATCTTTATTCCACTGTAACATAAAAACTATTGGGCTTATTTTGTTATAATGAGAATATTATTTAGTTCATACTTTCAAATATTTTGCATAGTATACCATTGAAAAGAAAATAGTACTCCTCCAGCCATGACCAATACACACAGAATTCACTTAGGTAGGTGCTACCGAGAAGCCAGGTAGGTTTTCATTCAAAATTACTGCTCCTTTTATTGACTCTTCCAGAGTTATGCTCAGAAGAAAATGGAAAGAACATCTGATACCCAGTATTAGTTAGTCATTTAACAGTTCTGGGAAATAGCAATTCTCATTCACACTGTCTGTTAGTATTCGCAGAGTGGTCCTGGCAAAGCAGCCATGGAGAGACTTGTTTTGATCAAGTCTGTTGGCTTTCCTTTTACGGTGCACCAGACAATGCACCTGTGTAACTTTATGTCTTAATTGGATCAACAAAATATCTTTGAAACTGGGTATAATGCTGCTATAAGTTGAAGTTTTCATGAAAGAATTGTCCTCACCTCATTTCTTCAAAATAAGAAAACAGAAACATTATGTTCTGTTCCTCAAATTTAGTAAACTGGGCAATATAAATGTCTGCCTCTGTATTAGATTTGGCACACATTTTTACTAGTAAAGCCATCTTTTCAAAGAAAGACTACTTCACAGAAAATATAACCTTAAAACTCCAATAATAATCATAGGTCACAAGTACTTTGAAAATAACATAGCAGCAGTCAGGAAAGTCTGCAATAAATGATGAATAAGCAAAATCTGACCCAATTTCTATGCCTTTCATATGTGTTTGCATCTCTTCTTTATAAGTTCTGCTTTGCCTTTTTCTTCCAGGTATTAAATTTTAATGGTTCTGAATCAGTAATTTTAATTTAATCATTTGCACAGTTTTGATTTTTTGAACTGTTTGATTTTTGAATCTTCATTGTTTTATGACATGACGCACTTTTATTATTTCATGTTAATGATGGAGTCTATTCCAGAAAATAAAAAAAGCATTCTAAGGAGTGGAGGACTATAAAACAACTTTGTGGTATTCTTTAAATCACAATTATTTTTAGTTTATTAAAATTTTGGGGAAATTTCAGATGAAGATTTACTATATACTATATTTACTTTCATGAGAAAAAAATGATACACCTACACTTTGATTATGAGTAATTATAGCTTTTAGTTTATACTTGCCTTGTACAGACACTGACTCATATATTAGTTATTAAGAAAATAAATTTTGGAAGGCTTAGCAAAAATTTAGGAGACAGTGAGGAAACTCGATTACTCCACTAAAATCACAACAGCTAAAAGAGGATTCTTATTAAATTTTTATGTGAGTGACATGTCATTATTTTAACTTTTAAAGAAACTTCTTATAACAAAGTCTAATTTCCTGAAGTTTAAAGTTCTAGAATGCTCTCTTTCATCAATTTTTCAATTTCCTTTAAGATTAATACAATCAACTATTTCATGGTGACCAACTTAATTAACATGATGCATAGTTTCATTCTTCTTCTGTATGTCAATCTTTAGAAAAAAATTAACTGACCTTTTTGAATATAATTGTAATTAATAGTTACACTACCTCTGTAGTTATAGGCACCAAGCTTTTGTAGTTTTGTAAGTGTATGTGATAAATAATATTAAAGAATTTCAGTATTCGAGTAAGTAAAATTAGCATTTTACAGGTGGAAAAATTCTGCACCAGATATTTTGTTAAAATATTTTGCTACCATTGTATTTTCAGTGACTTCTTTTTAATTTATGTACATAGCCAAGCTTGCTAATAGGTAGGAATGGGCTTGTGCCACACAAAATACCTATTTCAGAAAAAAGTAAACCATAGGGCCTACTTATTAATATCAAGAAATAATTAGTAATTCTACATAAAATATTGGTTTGCAGATTTGGCATTGACCACGTAATTTATCCCACAAACTGTGCTAAGTATCATTTCTTAGAACTCGTTATGATGACACAACCTGTGTCAATTTTAGGAGTTTAGCATCTTCCGAGGATATATTAAAGCGCACTTCTGTGTGTGTCTGGGTGGGTCATGGAGGCCTGATCTTGGATCTAACTCTGGTCTCTTGTCTCTTCTGAGAAATTGTTCTCTCGATCTCCTTCTCAGCCTCCATGACTCACTGGCTTTGCTCTGTCATACCCTTCTGCCATCGTGATCCCCCTTGGAGACAGCCATGTATGGATTTATTCCCAGACATCAGGAGGCAAATTCAACCCTTCCTCCTTTAAATTGTGGTTGTTAAATACAGTGTTCCAGCAACAGGAGAGTGAAGTTTACATTGATTGTAACATAATAGTTGAGCAAAGCTTTCTAGCTTTTTTTTATTTTTTGGAGGAAAAGAATTTAAAGAAAATGAAGGAGAAAAAGAAGTCATAAAGCTCTTCTGAAAATACTCTTTAGCATTCACATCTTGAAGTACTTTCTTTCAATGTAAGACATATCTCATTTTAGTAAAAATTAATTTAAAAGTGATCAATTTGGTAAGAGTTGAAATATTAGTGTAATGACAAAATCTCTTTGGTTCATTCCCTTAAATTTTAAAATATATTAATATTTTGAAGAGATCAGGAGTAAATGTTACTTTTATGATCAAAAGTTTAACAACATAAAGAGAATTTGTAAAAATCTGAAAATAATACAGTATTGCCTTTCTTTTGTAGAAATACTACCTCATTAATTGATTCAAAAATGCTGCATTTCCAGTCATGTTAAAGTATCTGGAGAATCTGCTAATGAAGATATTGTAAAGTTGTAATTTTTTATTAAAGTACAAGTGACTCTTAAGGATTTTTCATTTTAAGGAAGGAAGTTTCTGATAATGCACAGGACATGCTCACCGTGATGGCTGGAGATATTTCAGTTTTTATTTGAGTTGCTATTGTTTTGTATGATGCTCTGATGAAAAGATTTCATATGATTTAAGCAAACTGCTTTTATCCCTAATATTATCATAAGTACCCTTATATTTATACAATGCACCATGTTCAGGTACACATATGTGACATTTTGGCCAATATGATTATAAATGTAATCAGACCCACTCTTACTTCTTTACAGATATGTACACACTAATATACATACATGTACACATACACACATATACCACATATACACATATACATTTATCAGTATGTCTGAAAACATAGTGAAATTTGAATTAAGTTATGGGCTGAATTGTATCTCTCACTTTCAAGTCATATGTGCAGTCTTATGATCAGAATGCATTTGTAGGTAAGGTTTTTAATAAAAAAGAGAGAGTATTGAAAAAAGAGCAGTTTTCAGAGTGAGTTCTAGTCCAGTGTGCCTGATGTCTGTATAAAAGAGAAAATTAGGACACAGATACAAAGAGCAGGATGACAGTGTGAAAACACAATGAGGCGGTGGCCAGCTACAAGCCAAGGAAAGAGGGTTGAAACTGTCCTTCCCTCAGGACACTCATAAAAACAACACTGCCAGAACTTCATCTTGGTACTTTGGATCTCAGAACGCCAGGAAACAAATGCCCATCATTTCATTTGCCCATTCAAGGCAAATCAAGAGCTCTAGGAAGCTAATGTAACTCATATACATGGCGTATTCTGAGTATTTTTCCATATCACTTTTAATGACTATGTAGAATTGTTGTATAGTTTATTTCTTTCTTATTAAAATACAATAATAAATATGAATAGCTAAAAATGTGATTGTTTTTACCAATTCTTAGAGTGATTCATTGTTGGGTTTTTCTATTTTTAAAATTCCTATATCAATTATTTCATAGCCCTTAGTAATAATGCACCAGATCTTAAAGTGACCTATTTCTGTACTTAGACCTGAATAGTTTATTTATTTAGTACTATATACACTTAATTGTTTAAACATGTGAAATAACTATTTTCTTCTTCAGTTATTTATTTGACTGTACATTCTCTATTGCTATGATTTTTTTGTTTGTTCCAAAATAGATGTTCAAAAATGACACTCAAACTCTTTCTTACTGCAGTGTCATTGGCAGTGGAAACTTGAAATATGTGGGTTACAGATTCAAGAATTTAATAAAGAATTTAGAAATTATATTCACCTGATATTTGTCTATATCATGGAAACAGAGTTGACCCTATTCCAAATCAGACACAGATAATCACTTTTACAGAAATTTTTATAGATAATATTCTTGTAATATTTTCAATGCTTTGCTTTCTGTAACTAATCGTGACAGGTATATTATCACAAGCAAGTAGATCTATCAACAAAAGTGTCAGGTGGAATGGCTCTTGTTCTTGTCTAGCCATTCCCATCACTTGATTCTCAAATATTATATAAAATGTTTAAAATATGCATATTGAAATAATCTGAGCCTTGTTTACAAGGAATGATACTCTTTCCTTTTTTGAGTCCTAGTGCCCACTTTCTCCTAGTGCCTTGTGAATTATTTGAACTCTTATAAACCTTTCAATGAATTCTCTTATAGGTTAGAATGGTTAACGTTGGTTATCAACAATGAATGCTGTCTAAAGCCATTGTCTACTGAAGTAGCAATTTTAGAGGTTAAGAAGCTATGTATTAAAGGTGCCAATCTGTAGACGTTGGCTTGTGGTTTAAGATTTTGGCTGGCCAGAGTACCTAGGGAAGTAGTCAAAGAACTTTTAGAAAGTTGCAAGGAGGTTAAAAGGGGACATGGAGGGATACCAACAAAAGACATTACCTACGAATAATTTTGCCTGAGACAATCCTAAATATATAAACCAAGCTGAAATATTTGAACAAATTGAACACAAGGGGCAGAAAAAGCTGGCCAAAGTCAGGAACAGATGGTGCTCTGACATGATCTTAACTGGGGTTATGTACCTGAGTTCACCAGCCCACTGGGCAAATGTCCAAATGCCAGGCAGACTAGTCTATCCTCGATAATTAAGGCTAATTAAGTTGTCCTTTTATGTTAATCCAGTGTTGGAAATTAAGTAAATGTAATAAAATTTATGTAATCTAAAGACACATACAATAAATACTTATGAATCATATACTGTTTAAAATGATGGCATTTACATCTAAATATTGGTTTATTTATATCTTTGAGTAAATCATAAATGAAAAATGCCTAGATTCTAGTCAAAGTATTACATTGAAGAAATGCCATTTTTTGAAACAATTTTTACCACCAAGGGAATTTTTTTAAAGATTTCCACAAATTTAGAACCTAAGAAATATGTTACAAAAAGTACAAATTTCTGTTTTAAGCATGGCTTCAATAAACAAAAAAACAATTTTTTTTGAAAAAGTTTTCTCATTTTATTTACCATTTTCTCTACCACTTTGTCTTATGTTACATTCAAAACTTTGCATTCATAATAATAGGACTAATGCTTGTACATCTTGTACTTTTCCTCCTGTTCATGTTTAGGTTTTCTATATTTTATTCATAGAATGAATTTATTCAATTTTTTGTTATATGCAAACTAAGTGTGTACATGTTTGCATCTTGCAAAGTGATTTGCACATATTATGTTTCACCTTTGTGGAAAGTGAAAAAAATAATGAAAATGTCTATGATGAGCTTTATTGGAGGGGGACATTTATTTAGGGTACATTGTGGGAGCCCGCTGGCATTTGACATTGGAAAAGTAACTTCTACCATTGAGGCATTGACACAATCTATGACTCTATTTGGCTTTTCTGAGATGAGGGTCTCAGCTATGCAGATGAGATTGACCTGGAGCTCTCTGTGTAATCCAGGCTGAGCTCACTGTGTAATCCAGGCTGGGCATATGGGATTATCCAGGCTGGGTTTATGGGATTACGGGTGTTGACCTGGAGCTCACTGTAATCCAGACTAGTTTTATGGGATTACGGGCGTGCACCACCACGCCCGGCTCAAGGACTTTGTTAAGTTTGACCTTTGATCTCCTCCCTAATATTGCTTGATGTTTCCTGTTGGCTTGCCTTTAAAAGGAGCTGTTTCTGTGTAATAAATCAGACCTCTTGTCTCCACACTATTGAGTGTGCTGTCCTTTCTCAATCCTCACTCCCCAACTCAGGTACGTTCGTGTTGTGACGGCCGGACCGCCACAGTACATAAAAGTTGATTATATAAACATATTTTAGGTATGCAGCATTCTTTCTGTAACAAAAGGAAGACATTTATTTCAAATATTTACTTTTTCATTTTTCCTGAGAAAATAAAAATTATTTGCATTACTTATTTAAATTGTTTAGACCAGTTATATTACCCATTAAAAATAGATTGATTATTTACTGGTACATTCAATGAACTGTGCAAAAAAGTTCTTGTGTTTACTTTAAAAATAACTATTCAGCTAACTTCTTTTTTTTTGCCTTTCCCATTTTCTTTCCGAGGAATTGTTTGAGATAAGTAAATGTATTATAGGAACTCAAATGGAAAAACATATAAAGACTCAAATGCATAGAGAATACTTGGTCATAGTATAAGGCTTTCCTTAACCCCTGTCTCTATTTCTGACCCTACCTTCCTCCCTCCCTCTCTCTCCTCTTTCTTTCTCATAATGTACACACGCACACACACACACACACACACACATACACACATACACACATATATTTATACAAGTATTATGTCAACATAGCACACATACTTACGAAATTTTGATAAAGTTGTTTGCTGTATGAGGCTTTATTTAACTTTTTATGCTTATATTCCCTCCTTTGGTAAAATGCATGGAATATGTTTAAGCATTTCTTTAGGTCTGGATCCATCACCTGTCCCTTAGTGTCTACTTATGGCAATGATTTACTGAAACCAAATGCCTTCTGGAGTAGTGTCTAGCTCATCAAATTGTTGGTAGCCGACCATCATCATTAATCAGTGCTACCTGAGGGGCACACAGTATCTACAGTGACACAAATTTTTTCAAAAGATGGTTTTCAGAAAAAATTACAGTATGCTTCTAAAGTTAATGAACTTAATATTCAATAGAAAATATGTAATACTACTTTGATGAATTATTTTATAGACTGAAATGTTGATGATGACCATTTTATGCTAATTAATTTTCAAAAATGACAAGAAAATGGTATTTTATTATACCTTAATCTTTTTAGTACTTTCTTCAGATTGTTATATGAAAGGAACAATTGTTAAATACTATACATTTTTCAAATTTTAAGAGAATTAGTTGATTCAGTTGTTTTCAAGTCAAGATATACATATTTTAGAAGGTAATGATCCCCCAATAAATAATATAGTTAAATGGATATTGCCAATTGGCCTGCGTTATCACCATCCTGATCTTTCTAAACAAACTGATAAAAAATTATATTTGGTTAATATCCTTTTCCTCTTCCTTTTTATTTTTTTATGGTACTAACAATTGAACACAGGATCTTCCCCCTGAGTATCTTTTTAGTTTTTGTTTGTTTGTTTGTCTTGTTTTATTTACTTATTTATTTATTTGTGAGAGATGCTGTCTTTAAGTCCCTAAGTTGCCCAGGTGGACTTGAACTTGGTATCCTCCTGCCTCAGTATCTCAGAATTGCTGAGATTATAGATGTGCACCACCAAGGCCAGCTCAAGAGCCTCTTTATTTGAATCCATTGTAGTTACCAGATATAGATAAGTATATACAGACTCACACTATACCAACACACACACGAAGAGTAACTGCTCTTATGGTTTAGATAGATACTATAAAATTACAAATGAATCTACATGTAAAATGTTTCTTTTATGCTTGATATTATTTCTGTGAAATATGTTAGGACAAATTATAGATGCTGTTATATATTCTGTTAATACTTTTCCAACTGGGGAATTAATAAGAAAACTAGGATAAATTATGTATCACCTCATTTTAAATTGACTTAAATATTATGTAAACATCACAAAAATTGCACTTGAATATCTGGATATAACATTCAAAGTTTAATTTTAATCACTAGAATAAGCCACTTATAACATGATCATTTTAAGAATCGTCAGCTCTTGTAATGTCTTTAAAACATGCAACGTAGGCACCAAAGAACAATTAATGTATACAAGAGCAAACTGATTATTAAGTGATAAAGTTCAAATTTTGTGTGATTTTCTTCCGTAACTGAATTAGAACAGTGGAACAGAAATATCTATATTTTATTGCCACCTGGAGAATTTCCCTTTCTGTTTTCTCCTTATAAACTCTGATAAAACTAGGGTAATAAATAAGAATCCTTCCTTATAAAGGCCAGGCTTTGCAAAGAGCTTGCCTGTCAATAAAAAGAGATATTTTGCATAGGAGATGTACATTTTCTTTGTTTTCATGTGTATTGAGTTGTTTCACCAGAAATAAAGATGTAATATACTTTTCAGTAGTGCTTCTGTGATTATTTTCAAGTATGTGAAAGCATCTTTAATATCAGATGGTAATACCAATACTTTATTCAAATGAAGAGCTAAATTATTCAGACATAATATAAGTGATACTCAAATACATATATCAGTTTCATGTAAGTTCCTCTTGGATTAATTTGGCGTCTGAACTGCACTAGTCTCTCCTTCCACAAGGAAGACGTGTTGCATGACCCCCAGTGGCCTTGAATCTAAGGATGCTACCAATCCCTGCATATATTATGCTTTCTTCTGTAAATACATATGTACATTCACCAGAGCTTAATTCATAAATTTGGCACAGTGGGAGTTAGCAACAGTCAATAATAAAATAATAAATTTCACAGTATTCTCTTAGTAAAAGTTATATGAATGTGATCTGCATCTGTTCCCTCTTCCTCTCAAAATATTATATTGGCCCATAGGTCTTAGTGGCCTTAGTGTATAGCTCTTTTTTTTAATTGGAAATTTTCACTTAAAGGAAGCACTTTGTGACTTTTCTTTGGCATATATGAGCTGCCAGCATCCTTATACTTGCGCTCTGAGGTAATTACTAAGCAAAATAATGTTTATTTGAACTCTAATACCACAGTAACAGTGGCCAAGAAAGCTACTAAATGAAGAAAGGGTGGCTAGTGAACATAGGGGAGATATGCTTCCCATCTTACGTGGGATGGAGAGCAGCCTGAGATTTCTTCATGCTACTTAAAATGACACACAGGCTAAACATTTGAATGCCTTATTTCTGAACTTTTCCATTTGCTATGTCTAGAACTTGATTGACCAAGATTAACTACCACCAGAGAAAGCAAAACTGGTTAAGGAGAACTATGATTTTTTTTTTCACTAACGTGCATTTTTTTCTTTTTGATACATTTTTAGAAATAACGTTTATGAAAACAGAAATTCATTGCATTGTTAGAATCCAAGTGACTGGGCCAAAATTTGACTCTGCTTTAGCAACCTTATGCAAATCTTAGGCTTCCTATGAGCAACAGTTTCTAAGTTTGTATTGTAACCTGAAGTATCTAGTCCAGTGATATGGCTAAGTGGGCTAAACTGAAACCAATATTTCATTCAATTAAGATCATACCCCAACCTCTTAAAGGTGAAAGTCAAATATACTAAGTACATATACTTTGAAGCTGTATACAGTACGGTTCCAAGCCACTAAAGTTCCGTTAAAAATTGAAACATAAATAATTCATCAAACAAGAAAATTCAACTATTAGTTCATAACACATTCAATTTCAAACTTTGTATCATCTCCACCCTTCAAAGTATTCTGTTGATTTCTTTTATATAAACTAGAAAATGTTGCAATTTGTAAGTATTTTGGAATATAACAGTATGTTTAAAAGTTTTGTAATCCAGTACACTTGAAAGGTTTTAATAATTACATGTAATTAGTAATTTTCCTTTGTGGGAGACAAACATTGTTAATGAAAACATCCAATTACACACTCAAAGCTTCTTCTGACCTAATGGATCACAAAAGATTTTTGTATCATTTGTTTTGCTGTCTTTGTAAATATATATACATCTTAGTATCTACAATGGAAATAGGAAAAAATAAAAGAAGATAATACTGAAAATATGAATATTTTCTATATTGTCAGAAGTAAAAATATTGGCATAAATGAAAGAATATTGAGGAGAAACTTCTTAGATTAAGTTGTATATATTTAAAATCACTGTAACTTAGTGCTGTTAGAGATTTTTTTCCTTCACATGTATTTCCCAGGCACCCAGAATTGTATACAATATATTGTAAAGATTTAATAAATGAGAGTACTTCAATAGCAGAGCAAATATAGTTTTTCCTTTTCAGACTTCCATTTACACTATCAGAAACTACATTATGAACATCATCACAATACCTTTATTGAAATAACTATGTCGGAGAATTAGCTTAGTGGTTCCACTACCTGCCTTGCAAGCACAAGGTCTTGAGTTCGATCCCTGGTACCAAATTAAATAAAGAAATAAAATTGACCATGTGAAATAGGAAGAAAGGGGATAACGGTGTAGGGAAAATGGGAAGGGTAGGGGAAAGGTGATAAGGGAAAATAAAAAAAAATGAGAAAATGAAAAAAAATGGGAATAAAGAGTCTGTAAATGGGGAAGGCAGGAGGGGGTGAAGGGAGGGCAGGGACAAGGGAAAAAATGAGAACCAAGACCTGTCATGTAAAGGTACAAGATCCCTGTAATGAATGTAACTGTACTATATATCTAAAATGGACCAATAAACTCAATAAAAGAAAAGAAGAAATAACTATTCTTTTATGTCTTATGAATGCAAAAGAACATCTATTCTTAGAATTTTAAGTAGCAAATTTTTAATAGATAAAAACTGATTATGTAAGATTATTGGGAAAATAATTTTTTATCATCACCTAAAACCCTGAATTTACTTGAAAATGCAAATTTGTTTAAACATGGTACAGGAAGCAGAAAAAATTTATGGTAAACTTTTATTACAAAATAACATCTATGAAGTATTCTTGCCAAACCTATGTCTGATAACAAAAACCCTAAATCTAATCAGTATTTTTAAAGACATAAAAAACAAAGAATAAAACACTATAGAGATAACATAATTCTTACTTTATAATATAATTGGGAAATAATTGAAGTTTATCAACAAATAAATTATAACAAAAGGGGAAAATAAATAGGAGGAGAGTGCACAGATAAAAAATTTAAACAATGTAAGTGGTTCAGATAAAATTCATTCTTCTCAGATTATTTTACTACTTCTTTCTAATAACTAAATATTCTACAAAGCTAAAGAATTTAAAAATTAGACTATATAAATTTTAAATGTAATTTGGAACTTATGATCCTAATAATTTATTTTGAATTTGAAATGTTTTTTACTCTGAAAACTATTTTAAAATACTAACATGAAGATATTTTGGGATATATGACAATATGGATCTATAATTTATTTCTAGGTTTTCTTAGTGTAAAGTTTAACAAAGAGACAGAGAATTATCTCTAAGAATAAACAAAACCCAAATTACAGAGGTAGTTCAGCTTTTACTAGTCTAGGTAAAATAGTAAAATAAATATTTAAAGTTTTCAATGAATTTTAATCTAGAAACCTATATATAAAACTATAATAAATTTGCTTATAAATAAATATTGCATAATAAATAAGCTATTTAACCTTATAAATGAAAGATAACTGACATGGTGATGCCCTTGTTAGATGTAAACTACAATGAATCAAATATCTCCTATGTTACTCATCAAAACATTGTCACTTCATTTGTAGGAAAATGGATGTGTATAGAAAACAATACTGAGTGAAACAAAGCAGACACTCGCAATTGAATATCATATGGTATCCCTCATTTGAGTGAGGGAAAGTACAAACAAAGAAAAGGATAAAAGATGGATAGAAAGGGATAAGGGGACAGATCTAATCCAATAGGAAAAGGTCCAAGGGCAAGGAGATGGGGAAGGGGGAAGGGAAGGAGAAATGAGAGGAATAAAGATATGTCAAGTACAGAAATCTAAGAACCGAATCAATGTAAATATTACGAGCCATAGTCTGTGCTAACACAAACATTAACAACAAGCACACACACACACACACACACACACACACACACACACACACAGATGAAAGGGGAACCAGAGGAGGAGCAGGAGGAGGAAGGAAGGAAAGGCGATAGAAAAATAAATAAACCAGTAACAAAGGTTTGCGGGGTTGTGGGGAGAAAGGAACCCTTCTCCATTGTTGGTGGGAGTGCAGACTGGTGCAACCACTACGGAAATCAATATGGAGACACCTCAAAGAGCTGGGACTAGAGGGTCCATTAGACCCAGCCATCCCTCTGCTGGGTATCTTTCCAAAAGAATTAGAAGAATCATATCACAGTGATATATGCACACTTATGTTTGTAGCGGCACAGTTTGTAATAGCTAAATCTTGGAAACAGCCCATTTGCCCATCAGTTGGAGACTGGATAAAGAAGAGGTGCTTTTTCTATAAAATGGAATACTACTCAGTCATAAAGAATAAGATATTAGAGTCATTCATTGGAAAATGTATGCATATTGAGGATATACTCCTAAGTGAAATAAATAAGTCACACATGTGCAAATACCGAGTAGTTTCCCTCGTGTGAAAAACTATAATGACACATAAGATCCTAATGAGATAATTAACAATGTGAAATAGGAAGAAAAGGACTAAAGATGTAGGGGGAGTGGGTAGGGTAGGGGAAAGGTAATAAGGGAAAAGAAAAAAAGTGAGAAAATGAAAAGATGGAAATAAAGTGTTTGTAAATGGGGAGAGGAGAAGGGGTGAAGGGAGGGAAGGGACAAGGGAAAAAATGAGAACCAAGACCTGTCATGTAAAGGTACAAGATCCCAATAGTGAATGTAACTGTACTGTATGTACCAATAAACTCAATGAGAGAGAAAAAGAAAAATAAACCAAGCTGCAACAAGGTGTAACAAGTACATATAATTACTCCCTAAACTAATTGATGATTAAAACTTCATGAACTACAAACATGTACCAATAAAATAAATTTAAAAAACACATTTTCACCTTGATGCTGTCTGATTTGCTTATTTCTGTAAGATAAGCAACTAGACACAAATCAATTGTAATATATTGAATGAGTAAAAAGAGAAAAATTTATCTGATGGACCAATGATAGTAACTTAATTCTGTTAAAATAGGTTTCTCTTTTACTTGAATATTTTAATAAAATAATTGTTTTTTTTCAAGATTGAAAGAGTCATATTCAGAAAATATTAAATAAAAACTATCTTTTGGAGTTGAAGGGATGACAGGGGAATGGGGAAAAAACATCAAAACCTAGATGGATTATTTTAAGGTGCAAATTTTCAATGATGGGGATCATTATGTTATATACCTTAAATGTACAAATAAAATTAATTTTAAAAACATATCTTTAAAAAACTAAAGGTGATTCAATTACTATGTTGTTCAAATATTGTAAATGCAAAGTTATGTTGAGATTTACATGAAAATAATAATCACTAATAATTTTAAAAAATTCAAAACTCATTTCATTTTTCCTGAACTACATTTTTTTATAATGACTATCTTTGCATTTAATGGCATTTCAGAAGTTGGCCATTGCACATGAAATTACTACATTAAAATATTAGGCATTTAAAATTTTAAGGAATATTTTTATTCTAAATATTAGTAAAAAATAAGTTAAAAATCTCCAAACCTGTACAAGGACTCCAAGTAGGTTTTAATTTTCTTTTCTTTTTGGCTTTATTTCTAAATTTTTTCTGGGATTAGACTCATTTAATATTTTCTTTAAATGGACAAGTCAAAAATAAATAGTAAAAACATAATTATTTTGTTCCATGTTGGTTCATGAGACTTTAAACTGTCAATTTAAAACAAATTTAGTTTAAAGATGCATTAGAACACTAACATAATAAAAAGAAATAGAAAATTAATTTATTAATGATTAAAAATTCATAATTTCTTCATGCTTATCAGAATAAATCATGTTAATTAAAGCTGTGTTTTGATTCCTTTTTCAAAAGTCTCACTCTACATGTTTCATAGAAATAAATATATTTGAAATAGAAAAGACTGAATTCACCTAAAGAATGCTATTCAAAATGATAAGGATTTCTTTTGTCAGTATGTGACTTGTAATGTTGTATATTTACCTATTATTTCGGATATGTTATTTGTAAGGCTGTTACTAATCTCAAAACTGGCTGTTAAAATCTAATACTACGTAGGGAAGATGTGATACATAGGGGAAGAACAAAAAGGGAAAAGAAAAAAATGTGAGAGAATGAAAAGATGAAAATAAAGTGTTTGTAGATGGGGAGGGGAGGAGGGGGTGAAGGGAGGGCAGAGGTAAGGGGAAAAAATGAGAATCAAGACTTGCCATATAAAGGTACATGATCCCAACAATGAATGTAACTGTACTGTATCCCTAAATGTACCAATAAACTCAATAAAAAAAAATGAAAATACAAATATATATAAATATATATATATATATATATAACTTTAATTTTTTAAAATTGTGGATTATTTTCATCCATAATATTTAAATCAGTATTGAATATTTCTGTGTAGCTCTTTCAGTTGTCATTGAGTCAAATACTTCATTCTTTCATTTGGTTAGTAGTTTCCTCTTTTCAGAATGTCTACTTATAATGCCACTTGATTTTCTTAGTCATTTTCAGCTCTTTCTCTGAGCTCTTTCCAATCTGTTGCATTTCTCTGGTACAGAGGCAACCAAAATTCAGTAGTACTTTGATCCAGTTCATCAGAATTACATAAAGAAGATTATCACTTCTGGGTCCCATAATGTTATGATTCATTGCCTGCAGATCAAAGTAACATGGAACTTCTACACATTTTTTGAAACATCAGCCAGATATTTTCAGTGGCTGACTAAGGTAGTCCTAGAAGAGGAAAGTCAAAATAAGTGAAACTCAAAAGTTGAAAAAGAAATAGAATCTATTCAATACTTTCTTGAGAGTCTATTATCTTTTTCTGAAAGACTTTCAGTTTAGATCTAGACCTTATCAAATTTCACAAAGTCTTTGTAAATAGGGAAGGGTGGAACGAAGGGCAGGGGAATGAGAAAAAATAAGAACCAAGATATGTCATGTAAAGATATTCAAATTCCCAATGATGAATATTACAGTATTGTATACCTAAGTTGTACCAATAAACTCAATGAAAAAAAATGAGGAAAAGGCTAAGGATTTACCTCAGTGTGAAGGCTCTGTGTTCAATCACTGGTACAGGGGAAATAAAGCTAGCATTGATCTAACAACAATTCACTGGAATATGAGAGATAATTATGTAATGCTAATGCACAATGGAGAAGCAAAAATAATGATAAAGCTTGGCAAAATAAATATGGACATAAAATGAAAGTTTGAATTCCTGGTGAAGTTATAAATAATTCATGTCTAACTATATGTTTATATATTTTTAGTGAATGGAAGTGGTGATTAAGCTAACTGGGAAAGTATATTCTAAATTTATGAAGAAAGGTATTCCGATGAAGGTAATTTGTGATTAGAAAGACCAGATAAAAGTGGTGAATGTGGTAAGAGCTTAAGAATATTACGAGGAAGCCATGGAAATTAGGCCCCTGCTCATCTTAGTTGTTATATTTACCTAATTAAAGAAGAGTATTTCCTGGGGTACTTTGTGATCTTTTCTTGAGTTTTGAAACTTATTGAATTTGTTTATGCTTCTATCATTATGATTGAGTTCATAAAAGCAGAGAAACTCAATATTCTTTAAGTCATTCCATTCTACAGTTAGTCTTTGATACTAGGCAAATGGTACCTGAAAATGTTTTGTAACTCATTGTCTTTAATGCTATTAAAGGAAACACAAAATTAAAAATTCAAGTTTTGATAACTAGTGTGCTGCTGACACGTATATAGCAATAGGAAAAAGACATGATCTTGTATATTTTATTTATTTATTTATTTATTTATTATTTATTTTTGGGGGGAGGAGTACCAGGGATTGGACTCGGGTCCTTGTGCTTGCAAGGCAGGCCACCGAACCACTGAGCTAAATCCCCGGCGATCTTGTATATTTTAGAATTTAAATAATATGTGCAAATTCAGAAATTTTCAATTAAACCTGAAAAATATTACTATATTTGAGTTTTGAGAATTTTTATCTATTGTTAATTTGTTCATAATATGTAGTTACAATATTGACTATGCAAAACATTTCAATAGTTATGCTAATCATTTAAATTATTATAACAAAATCAAATATTTCAAAATTGCATCTCATATATCAAGTAACATAATATATTCTATGTTTAGTTATTTTCTATTTCTATGGTTCTACGTATAGAGGCAGATTTATTTTCATCAAAAACAAATATAAAAGATAGCTCTCTAATTATAGTAGGGTTTTGTAGTACATAATCAAGGGCATGATAAATGTTTACAAAATCCAGTTCTATTCTAAACTGAAATATATTTCTAAGGCACTAGCAGAAAATTGATCTTTATTCTACTTTCTTCTTAAAAAAAGAACTATTAATCTATGGTCATTAAAATACTGTGTTGCTACTACATAGGAGGTAGTAGAGAAGGATAATTAGATTTTTATTATTCTTATGGATTTCTTATATGATGACTTCTAATTTTTAACATTGTTAATAGCCAATTTGCCTTTCTACCCAGAAAGTACCTTTTTATTCTTTTATGCAAGTTCTATTTAAAACCAATAAGTGGAACTGTAGATGACTATGTACATGTCTATATTTTTAGAACATATGATTTTCCTTGTTGGCATGCCCATAGCTAATTTTACACTGCTTACTTTGTTTTCAGTAAATATATATATATATATGGTTTTCTTCTTATACTTTAATTGTATTCATTTCTTGATTATAATAAAATAAATGCATATAACTTTTAAACAGATTTGATTTTTTTTCTTTGAATTGAAGTGAATGATTTATTTGCTTTTTTTGCTATAATATTCTGAAGTCGTACTTCACAGTTCAAATTATTTGGAAAGAGTAGCTGCCTATGCAAACAGAAATGTTCTTTCATTTCACATTTATTTGACGTTTCTTCTGCCTCCTACATGTGTTTAACTAAAAAGGTAAAAATAATAAAATCCAAATGTCTTCTGTGTGAAATTTACACAAAACAAATTTGGTAAGGTTTATTGTACTGTATTTAAGTTATATTTCACATCTGAAGTTTTCCTCTTAAATATATGGTCTTTGATAAAATAACATCTTACTCATTTTTGTTCACTTAAAACTCAGGATAAAATTTGCAAACTAATAAAGATATTCCTTGATTTATGATTAGTTTATGTCACAATAAACTTAAGTAAACTGAGTTGAAAATATTGTGAGGTGAAATGCACTTGATACATTTAACCTACCAAACATCCTTGTTTAGCAGGAGAGTAAACTATAAGCTACTGGTTGTATATCCTTGTGATTCTGTGGCTGATTGAGTTCAATCTCCACTCCACTGCCAAGCATTTGCAGAGTATGGTACCACAAAAGTTATCTAGGAAAAAGATAAAAATTTAACAGTAAAAATACAATTTCAATTGAATTTGCATCACTTTCACACCATGATAAAATAAAACATTGTAAAGCTAGCCATTGTAATTAAGGATTATCTATATTTGCCTGGTTAAGATACAAAAAGTTAAGACCCATGAAGTGAAGGATGTGTATTCTATAGAATCAAAGTAAATACTTTTAAATTTAGGTTTATTACTTAAGAAATTGATTATTGTTGGGTAACAAGTATCATAGATAATCTCTAATGAAAACTTTTCTAGAAATAAATGTATAACTGATTTATATAGCTTACTGAATTATACCATTTCTATTTTATCCTCTTTTGTAATTTTGAAAGTTAGAAAATCATGATGCAAAGTTAACATTCTTCTCTTTATAGGTGGAAAGCTACTATAAGTAATTTTTTCTGATGAAACATTCACTTCAGAAAGAAATGAAACATAATTTTTATCAGTTCTTCCATCAATCATATGAGTTATTTCTTTATTATTCACATAGTTATATAAACTATAACACTATATTTCTGCTCAGATATATTTAGTATTTTTTAAATTGTGTACGAATGAAAAACCAAAATATATTTCTTAAACATATATAATAAATCATTACACTGACAATGAATATAGTTACATATACCTACTTTAAGCAGTTTGCAATTTTCAATTATTTACCTTAAATGAGTAAAATATCTCCTATTTACATTAATAAAGCATTGTAATTAAACTTTCACTTTACTATATATTTTCTTAAATATTTGGTTATATTATGTCTATCCTCTTCACATTATAAACCCAGATGAAATAGATTTTATTCTTCTGAATTTATCTCCATATCCACTGCCAAATACGTTATGATTATAGATTTAACATAGTTTAACTTTCAACCCAAGTTCACTAGATTGGCAATTTCATTAAGTTTCCCATTATTCTGGAATTTCTCTTGTAGACTTCTGTTTCTTTATATGTACATTCATGTTAACTACTAAAGCCACTTCGAAGATTAATTTACAAAGAATATAAAGCACCCAGCACACTGTGCAAAAGATAGCTATTGTTACCTTGCTTAGACTGTGCCACATAGTATCAGGGGATCATTACTAATTCTCAATGTCACTTACCTCTAACTATGTTGGATGGACTCAAACTAGTTGATGTATTCTTTTAGCAAATTGTTTTTGTTTTTATTATCAAAGATTTTATTATCTTTTAAAAAGTATCATTATTATTGTAATTATAAGCCATTACCCACCTTGACAAGCATTTTATTCACATGCTACATAATTCATTTCAATACTCTTTGCTATGACTGTACTACAGGTATTCTTAGATACAATTTACACTGAGGACATGAAATCAAAGGGGTTCAATTTGCCTAAGCATGTAAAACAGGAAAGCTATAAATCTAGAATCAAGTCCCAGTTATGCTTGATTTCCATGACAAAACTCAATAATATTCTGTGGTAAAACATTGCAAAACAATTAAAAAGAATTCTATGTAGACCAGCATACATACAGAAACACAAAGAAAAGTAGGATTCCTCAAGTGATAAAGTCCACACAGTTAAGCTACAGTATTTTACCCAATTTGGAGAACTGAAACACCTTTTAAATCTGTTAGCAAATCAGCACTGAATAATCTATTGAGAAGATGGAGCCTGCAATAATTGAAAGAAAAATACCTAACTTTAAGGCAATAATCTTTTCATATATCTAGTATGTTTTATTTTCTAAAGAACAGTTAATTTAATTATTCACATCTCTAAAGTGGAAATGCTTGCAGTTAAATATTGAGCTTCTAAATAGAACATTATTTTACATTAAAAAGGACTTCTACACTTTCCTTGGTATGAAAGGAAACATCTTCTTAAAAAACTGAGCACAATTATAATTTGCTATCTATACACTGTGGTAAAAGATGTAAAAATTTATAATTACTTAAATTTTACAGATCACTGGACAATGTGACATCATATTATTAGAAGTAATATAATAAGATATTTAAGGGATAAATATAGTAGGATAATTAAGGGATTTCATTTTTCTGATAATAAAATTGCATCAATGATCAATATTAAACATGTAAACTATTAGAATTTTGTATAATTTCTAATAGATAGAGTTGTATGATACCTTACAATGTTTAAAAAAAGATTGTGCTTTTAGAAATATTTTCCAGGGTAGTTGGTGGTGGGTAGAAATAAATTTAGAGTCAAATAGACATCTTAGTATTATTAATGTGACTGTGTTTTATTTTACTTTATTATAATTATTTGCAGTACTGGTTATTGAACCTAGGGCCTTTGCACTAAACTTTACCCTCAGCCTCTTTCAATTTTTATTTTGAGACAAGGCCTTTCTAAATCTGTAATTTACCCAGGCTGTGTTTGAACTTGTGATCATCCTGTATCAGCTTCACAGAGTTTGGGATAACAGGTACATGCTAATAAGCCAGGAAAAATAAGAGTATTTTAATAAGTGATTTTGATTTTACTTGGAATTATAGCTTATATTATATTTTCAAAAACATTCTCTGATTTATTTTGCAGCAAATAATTGTGGAGTATTTGTACTTGTGGACCATGAAGGTAGTAAAATGAATATGATGTATTCCCTGTTTTTCAAGAATTTTAAGTATTTTATGATCTAAATGAAAATATAGGTAAATGGGAGATTTTTGTACATTTCCTCATACATTACAGAGTACATAAGAAATCAATAATTCCATGTTGAAGAAAGAAAGCATAATTAGCATGGTATAATTGAATGCAATAGGATAAAGTAGTTTGATTAATAATACTAACAACAACAACAACACTAATAACTATAGTAACAAGGTTGACAGATGTTATTCAAGGATTACTAACATGAAAATGTACTGAGAACTTGTGTGGCTACATTGACCTCTTACAGTAGCTCTATGAAATAAGAATAAGAGTAGTTATATAATTTACAAAGCTCAGTACTAAACAAAAATGTGGGGTTCTTTATTAAAAAACTATTAATAATTTCAAGATGGCAAAAGCTAAACAAATATTAGTCACATGCAAGACACTTCTAAGTATAGGTCATGGTACAGCTGCAATGTCATTTACACAGTGCTGTGAGAAATGTAACAATACCCCACTTAACAGTTCAAGAAATCAAGTACACATTTTCATTTCTTCATATACTTGCTGTAAATGTTTCAAGACCACTACTTTATGTAGGTGTTCTAGCTATAATATGAAAAATTATTAAAATGGGAAAAATCAGATTCAAAAACTATTCAGAAGCTGTTGCACTACTCTTCATGGTTAATGAGAATTTTATCAAAAGTTAGAATTATAAGGTGAATACTCAAGCTATTGTATATTATTTTTCAACTTTGAGATTATAAAAACTCAAGCTCTATTTTTCTAACACTGTTCCATGACTTACTCACATTACACTAAGCCTGTTTACTCTTAATTTTTATTTATCTGTGGAGAGTTATAATGATTTACAAACCATAAGAAAGAAAATGAATTCATGTTTAACTTAATGTGAGAGGTAAAAACTACCATCATTATCATTATTTTGATATTGATATTTCACCCTAGACCACCTGCTCTTGTGAAGTCAGTTCAGCCAGTCACATATCTAAGGAAAATCATATTGTTGCAAGCATCTAAATATTTTTACCCATATCTCCATCACCATCCTATTTGTATTGCATCACCAAACTTTAGTCATTTCTTTCATTGTTGACCTTTTAAAATTTAACTCTTTATTTTCAGGAAGTTTTGTTAACTACACATAAGAGATTACCTCAGATTCTTAAAGAAAGAAAATGGAAAAACATTGTAATGGGGAACTAGATTTTAAAATGGTACAGACCTGCAAAAATGAAGGATAGATGAGATTTTGGGGGATACAGATTTTAAAATTCATAACTGTCAAAAATTATGGGAAAAGGAAAACTGGGGTAGAAGTGGTCACTGACATGATACAGCAGACAGAGCTGAAACCTAAGTGTTGGCAAGGAGGCTGGAGACCCAAGTGCAGCTGTCTGGCAGAGCCTACCTCTGATGGAGTAGTACAAGAGGCGTTTATATATTAATTTAGAGAGAGGGTGGACCACCAAATTCAGAGCCCACTGGAAGTTTGGTAGCAGCTACAGTAGAAGGGTGATGATTACTTCAAATTCAACTGGTGAAAAGAAAAGGGGAAACATTTTCATTCATTCATCTCCAAGTTGAAAAAATATGTGCGTGCGTGTGTGTGTGTGTGTGTGTGTGTACACATCCTTTTATTCCTAGAGAAAAAAAATAACTGAATTCTCTAAAGATAATGGCAGGCCAAGAGTAATATATGTATCTGCTGATATTTGAGGGTTACTTCTTCATCATTTTATGCTAAAATTCATTCACTCACATTTCCACTTATGCTCAGAAAGCTTCTAGATACTGTGACTCAAAAAGTTTTGTTAAAGATAGCTAAGAATTTTACCACACCTGAGGAAATCAACATCACACAAAAGAGCAGATGAATGGAACAGAGACAATGGTAAGGGCAGAGTAAATCAATTATGAAAACAAAAAGATCAATACACAATCAGAGCAGAAAAACAATTTTAATTTGGTTTGTTAGATTATTATTTCATACATTTAAGTAGTTGAAGAATATTTTGAGAAAACATGGGGACAAAAAGAATTAGGGCATAATATAAAGTAATACCAAATAAATTTTTAGAAAACCAGAGGATTATTCTTTGGCATTTAAAAATTCTAAAAATGAAAGTGCTAGGGAAATTGATAACTTTAGTAAGATAGAAATTATAAAATGAGTGATTCCAGAAGTATTTTCAAAGTTAAAAGACATGATATGTTCACTTTAAAGCAGATATTTAATACCTACACAAATAATTTTAAAATACTTACATAAACGTAACTGCCACAAAAATCATGAATTACCCTAGAAAAAAAATAGTGATTCTAAAAGAATTATAGAGAAATTGAGAAAGACTGCATATAAATAGAATCATATTAAATAACAGTGTTAATTTATAAATTTACACTGAATGAAGACATGAAAGAAAACACTCCTAAAGGATATTTATTTTCAATATGATTTTTATTTAAATTTCTATATTATTTATCAAGTATCAGGGTAGAGACATTTACAAAAATACTGCTCTCAAAATTTCTAATTCTGGTGTTTTCTATCTCATAAATTGACAGAATCATACCGCATTTAAAACCAAATAAACATCAGCAAATAAACAAGGAAACACTGAATACTTTTGAAATGACAAGAAGTCTTCAGTAGTTGACTTGGGATATCCACCTGGACAATCAGTACAGACCCAAGCTCAAAAATGGGGGCTAAGGAAGAGGTATATTTTCCTAGAACCACCAAAACCCAAAAGGAAGATAAATCTGTAATTTATGCTTCTACTATATCATGTACATGCATCACTTTTCGCTGATGAGAGTTTAACAATGAGTTTGAAGAAACATTGTAGAAAAATATCACTTGTATGCAGAGTCAAGAAAAAAAAAGAAAGAAAGAAAAAGAAATACACCAAATTACAAAAAAACAAAAACAAAAAAACAAGTTGAATAAAAATAACACTACCTTTGAGGCTCGACTGTTGTATTGTCTAAGTCCTGCCTCTGACTACATTAGTTTATTTCTCTTCCTTATATTGCCTTTGATTTGTACATAGTTTTCTTATTGTCAACATTACTTTTTCTCCTAGCTATTCTCCAGATTGCAATTAAAATGATCTTTAAAGTTAAAATTTTAAAACTGGTTAAATTACTCAGAAAGGAAACAGTTTCATGTAACATATGGTTATTACCAAATGTGAATGTTTAGCTTAAGTAAAAGGGGTAAGCTGGAAAATAAGTTTGGAGATAAGGCATTGAAAACTTAAATGATTTTTAAACAAATTTTAACTCATTCTCGGAGAAACTGGTTGATTAGACATGCCAGAACAGTGAAGATGTAGGAAAGCAAGAGTGTAAGAAGGCCAAAGAATTTAAAATGTACAGTTAAATTTAGAATTTAACTGGTTACCTTCAGAATTACTAAGAAGTAAAATAACAAAGACTTAAATTGAGGCTGGCAGAAATACTAAAATATAGGGTAATTTATCATCCATGAATGAAGGTAAAACATTTAGATTCTGTGGTAAGTTCAATATGTGGTGTGATGGAAGAAAAAAGTTTTCCTCTGGTTCGGTGTTATTTAAAGAAAAGTTTCCATCCATGAGATATCATGTTAATTTAAAAAATAAAAAAGCATAAAATTGAAGATGTTTCACTGTCAAATTCAAGTTTTCTTAACTTCCATGTCTAGATTGCATCAGCAAATTCTAGTGAGATAGTAGGTAAAAATGAAAAAAAAACACTACCTCATAATCTGCTATTTATTTATTTACTAGCTTATTGACAAACTGAGCAATTAGAGATCTTGATAAAATAGTAGAAGAGTTACTTGAAAAATAAGGGGAATTTGAGCTTTCACATTTATGGAAATTTATATCAAACAGTAAAAACTTACAAGCAACATTAAACTAATAAATAGTAAACATTATTGGCAGGAATTGATCAGATTCTAGTCAAATTTATGTAAGGTCGTTGCAAGAGTTTAGCTTCTCTTTGAATTTTTCTTTAATTCTTACATTAGTCTTCTTTAAACCCTACCTGAACATTATAGATAATCAAGATTATACAATATTCAAACACAGGGCTTGTCAATTTCTTTTTAAAGAAAGTTCTTGCAAAGATGGTTTTTATGCAACATTTAAATTTAATTTTCCCATATATGTGTATTCATATATATATATATATAGATTATATATATATATATGAATACATCATGAACACATTCATGTGGTAGTTTGATTTCCTCCAGTATGATCTTTTCAAATGCCCATTCCACCTCTATATACTACTTAAACAATCATTTATTCCTTTAAGTAACTTTTGCTTTTCATTCTCTCAGAGCACTTTAATTTATGCTTTTGTGTTTTTCTGCTGTTCTGAAATATTGGTTTTAAATAGTCATTTCTTTGGAATCAATATAAAAGCAAACTCTCTAATACAATGAACCCATAGTTGCTAAAAATCACTATTAATCACATCATTTATTTTTCATAATTATCATTTTTTTTATCTAACATAGGCTATAGAGTAGGAGTCAGGCAACTCTATCTAGCCAATTGACAGAGAGAGATCTCCATATCTTATTCTTAGACACGAATTATACTTCTTTACCTGACTATCTTTGACACTGTTTTCTAGTGCATATCTCATAAGTTTTTCTAACAAAACTTAATGCATATCTTCCTTTACTTCACCTCCCTTGTCTCCTAAGAAACAGTGGATTCACCAAAATTGGAAGAATTTGAATTTTTATATTAGCACAAGCTAGTTCTCAAAAATTAGTTTCTGTTTTTTAAAAATCAGATTGTATTGTTTTCCCATGATTATAGTAATATTTTAAAGGAATTGTATACTGTATTTAGAACTCCAATACACAACATTCTTATATTCTTTCTTGCTTTGTAGAAATATAAAACTCACAATTTGTGGAATTCTATTTGCAAGAACTTGCCTTATAACAGAAATTGACAAGCCCTGTGTTTGAATACTGTACAATCATTATGCTCTACAATTCTCAGATGGTGTGGAAACCAGACTAATGTACAAACTGAAGAGAAATTCAATCAGAACCCAGGCAGAGCTGAGACACTCAGTTTCTTACTAGCACAGAACTGTTTCTTCTAGCATTATGAATATTATTACTTACTCTATATTACTTGACATGTTATTTTTGTCAAAACCAGAGACCATTAAAATGAACCTTTTCTGCCTTATCTTTGGCTTATTTGTTCCTTTCTTTCATTCTGGAGGAAGCTTATTTCCTATATCTGAACCACAAGCTCTGTCAGGTGGTGCCAGATAACTGAGAAACTAAATTTTCCTTGTTACTGGTTTTCTTCAACCCTGATACCCGAGGGCAGAAACTCACTGAAAGGAAGCTGTAGAGCAGGTTTTAAGCTAACGCTGGAAAGGGTAAATCACTATGGATTAGGATATGTTTCTGGACAATATGTTTGCTTGGAACCTGTAAAATCTCACTGATGACATAAGAAAATGAATCTCTCAATAGGCAATGGGTGGAAAAACCACTCTGAGAGGGATAGCTCGCATCATCCTCAATGACTGAGTGGGGTAGATTACCCCTGCAGTCTGCTGTGCTGTGATGTAGATCTCATGGAACAATTGATATGGAATTTTTAAAAAATATTTTTTTCCTTCATCCTTCATTTTGGTTTTATAAGAGTTTGGTAAATTCTTTGAATTTCTGAAGTGATAAATTTTAAATCTTCTCTTATTGTCTTATAGTGTGAAATCTCAGGAAGGTGACTTGTCTCGATTTATTACCTTACCGTTCTTGGCATTTGTTTGAAAGAAAATCTATGAAAAATGACTACAATGAACTGAAAAAGTACATTGACTAACACAATCATTTCCATAGTAAAAATACAAATTAATGCTGTTAAAGCAGACTATAGTTTACAATGCCAACAATTTTTCTTTAACAGAGTCCAGTATTTCTTAGTTTGGTTGAAATTATCTAAACACATGCAATATAGATATGTATCAGTTCTCTATGATGAATGTATTTATTATGTGTTACAAACATATATATATATATGTATATATATTTACATTATATTTACAACATTTACTAAATTGTTCAAAATCTATAAAGAATAGTAAATATATGAAGATAATTATGCAATAGGACCAATAAAGTAAACTTTATTGTAATAATAAATAAATAATAAAGTAAACTTTTACTAAGGAATATGGATGATTTGTTACGAAAGAAAAGAAAGTAGAAGATATAATTTTTTTAATAGAATGCACTGTTGGCCATGTGCTAAATCTTTTCACATATGGTTTCTTAGTTAATCTTTAAAAATACATTATGCAATTAATATGAATTTTAGAGCACAGGGACAGACCTAAGCCCATATGGGTGTTTCCGAAGAAAGAAGAAAGACACAACAGTTTTTGAGAAAGTGATTCTGCTGATGCATACAAATTATGTTTCAATTTTCAATTGGCCCTAGTTATAGCAAGGGGAAAATCGGGTGGCAAATTGTTAATTATTGAGGAACCGCTTTAGTCCAGGTAGCACAGGCATTGTCAATGTGAATAAACTCACCATTTATCTAAAACAAAACCTATTCTAAATTATTATAACCATGGTAAGAGACAAGTTGATAGATTTTTTTTTTAAATTATAGGTTATAGGCAGCTATGACATTGTTACAAAGAGATTAGATGAGAACATTAGCAAACTGGGATTGTTTTATTTATTTAATCTGATACAAAACAGTTGTGGAGAAAATCAAATGCTTGTATGTGATATATTTTACACTCTATTTTTTTTTTATTTCTATACAATTAAAAGCTGATGTGGGAGTGAGAATGAAACAAATTTGTAAAATCTTTATGTAATAATGACTTCTTTAATAAGATCATACTACATAAATTCTAAAGGTTCTCCTTAAAGATCTTCAGTTTGTCTCTGCAAGTCAATATTGAATGCATTCTGGGAAAACACAGAATTAGAAGAGTTATTTTCTTGGTCATATGTTAAAATTAATTTGAACTTATTAGGTCTTGGCCTTATATTAAAGTTCAGGTAGTGAGGATGTGGCTCACATAAGTTAGATATATGTATGATCTCACGAATATATACAGGTTTTGTCTGATAAAGGAGGTGTATTTGGTTCGTGCATTGGAAGGTTATAAATAGGGCTCACCTTTGGTTAAAACCCATGAATATCTTAGAGAATTTGGAGGAAGAAATATAGAGTTAGATGTTTAAAATTCAACATACAGCTATATTTATGGATTATAATTTGAAATTCTGTAAGAAAATATTGATCATCATATTGCCTTTACTGTTTATTAGATATTACAGCTCAACTACTTAAAAAAATATGTCAAAGATTACCTACTAGGTTTGAGAGAATTAAGTTATTTGTCATACTTTAAAAAAGTAAAACTATGTGTCTAAACTTCTAAGGCTAAGAAAGGAGTAAGGATAAAACTTCAATCTTTCAATTTCTGTAAATACCACTGAAAACTTAAATTTCAGAGAAAACATGTATATACAGAAAATACCACATTCTTTTCCACTTTATTTCTTCTGCTTTTAGAAAGTTGTTGGTTATCTTCAAATATCTGAGCCTCTAATTTTATTGTTGCACTTAAATCTATAAATATTACCAATATTTATGGTGTTTTTTAAATGTATGACATTTTCTGAAATCTCTAGCATTTCTGGAAAATGGCTAAAAATTTTTTTTAAAGAATCAAAAGTCATTTCAAAAAGGTAAATTTTTTTAAAGTTCATTGAATCTACCGATACTACCTAAACTATTTGTCTTATTAATAAGCTAATATAGAAAAAGCAAATCCATAGTTACATACATATACACAAACACAACCTTAGCCATTCCAGTAGAAATGTTTTTGAACCTTTGGCTCATGTTATATAGGTAGTGAGTATAAAGTAGCAAGAAGGAGGTTCCATACAAAATAAGCTATTTTACTCTTTTTGCTTTGTTTTGTTTTATTTTCTTTTGTTTTGCAAATGGATACCTTTTGGATCAGTTGCTAGCAGTGGGAATGTTTAACATAAAAAAGAAAAAAGTTGTATCACCTTAACTAGTTCATTTGACCAAAGGGTTAATAAAGCAAACATCTGAATATCTTGGTGGCTCATTGAGGGTGACCTTTACTGTACTGGACTGCTAGGTCCCTCCTCACTGGCCCTGTTCCTGTGTTCTGCTTCCCGGGTAGTAAAACCAAGCACCTTTACTCCACTGTCCACTTCTAACATGTTTCTACCCTGGAGCAACCATCTATGGTCTGAATTTTTCAAAACTGTGAGCCAAATTAAACCTCCACTCCTTCAAGCTGTGGGTGTCATGTATGTGACATGTCAATAATAGGAAAACTGGCTAAGATGTTATTATTTAAAGAGAACATATAAAAGCTATATTTCTTAAAGCAAATGTCATGTTTGTATGAAAAAATGACTAATCAGACAAAAAATACTTAGTATTTGTGAAGCCTTCATGAACCTGTTTTGAGCATCTTCATATCATCAAGGTGGAAAAGAAAAAGGATTCCAAAATTATTTTATTTGCTATTATAATTTTGTAGTTTAAATATTTTTAGAGATTATATATAGAAATAAATAATATTTCTTGTAATAGGAAAATTTTTTTTTTTTTTTTTTTTTGCTGGAATGTAATCCTTACCTAAACTGTTAAGATATAGACTTTTGTTTTACTATTTAAAGCCTCTATAGCACAGGGGATTTAGCTCAGTGGCTCTGCCCCCTGTCTGGAAAGCACAAGGATCGGAGTCTGATCCCTGGTATCAATCAATCAATCAATCAATCAATAAAATAGAATCTCTTTGTAAACTCCACAACACATAGTAATTAATATTACTTTAACCATTGTTCAGATTAAATATTATAGTAGTAGACAGATATTCACTATTGGCTTTTGTAATAGTATTATAACAAGCAAAAATTACAATTATATAAATTATATTATTAAAACTCAATGAATTTGAGGTGTGCTATAAAAAAGAATACATCATTTTAATATTTCTTCATTATCTCAGATTTTATCATGTTGATAACCTAGAACCAAAAGTTTAAAAAGTAAATTGTGAAAATATTCATAAAATTATAAAATAAAAATACTATGAAGTTCTTATAAGTATATATATTTCTGTACTTTGTTTCAAAATATTTAGCTATTTTCCATAGCTCTTGTAACCTGACTTACTAATTTAAGAAATAAAGTAACATTTTCTTGAAATGTGTAATTTTTTATATATTTTTTATTACTTTCTTACAACAAGGATATAATGGTCTATGAGGGAGAGAAACCAAGGATGTAAGAAATGTTGAAAGTCATAAGGAGAGGTAGGCAAAGAAGAAATGAAAGTGACCAAGCTCAAAAGAAGAAAGACAACATCTTTTTTCATCACAAGGCAAGAGTTTTGTTAAGCAGTGTAACACAAAATGAAAGAAAGAAAATTTAGGAAAACACACAAATACAAAATGATATTATCAAATGTATTTTCCTGGAAAATAAGTCCTAGCATGAATTTGACTATGTTTTATCATAAACCCTACCCCCAAAATAAGTGCCAATTGAGATGGTTAGCCAGATGAACACAGGTGGTACATGCTTTGTAACACAGAAATTCTTGACATATTGAATTATAAAATAATAACATTAAAATATAAATATAAATAAATGGTAGTAACATTAACATTTAAAATAAATGTTAATATAAATTATAATTAAGTATTTGTAAATACCCAAACTGGCACCTTTGGAAGAGAGGTAAACCAAAATTTAATACATTGTCAAATGACCAATCAGAGTAGAGACAGAATGGATGAATAATATTCACAAATGAATGAAATGGTTGCATCTAAGATGAATCTTCATAACTCAATACTCCATGTATTATAACAGACACATACTAAATAAAGAAATCTTTTCTAAATTTTGGTGTCTACAATTTTTCACCACTTTTGTGTGGGCCATCATTCTTAACTGTCATCATTTTTGTTGCTCTGTCGTGTAAGTCTTCAGCTATCACTTGATTTAATGGACACTTTGTGAAGACAGCTTCCAACAAGTCATAACATGGTTTAAGAGTTCATGGAATCTTATGCATTGTTGCAGAATATTCACATTTAGAAATGGGAGGAAAGGAGCTAAAGGTGTAGGGAAGGTGTGATATGTAGGGGAAGAACAAAAAGGGAAAAGAAAAAAATGTGAGAGAATGAAAAGATGAAAATAAAGTGTTTGTAGATGGGGAGGGGAGGAGGGGGTGAAGGGAGGGCAGAGGTAAGGGGAAAAAAATGAGAAGCAAGACTTGCCATGTAAAGGTACATGATCCCAACAATGAATGTAACTGTACTGTATCCCTAAATGTACCAATAAACTCAATAAAAAAAAAATTAAAAAAAAAAAAAAGAGTTCATGGAACAACCTTACTGAGAGTTGTGTTCACAAAGCTAAGTCAGGCTGTATGGAGTAGAAATGCTCATTTGAGGAGAGCTGTATTGCTGGACATGAGAAATTGAGGCCAAATAGTTCTACAGAAAATGGAGTTGCAAGAAATTTGGGCCAGAATTCTGGATTTATGATGGAGTTCCAGAAGATGACATGGCTGTGTTTTAATAAATTTAGATTTTTGTGAATGGATAAATGTATATTTTTGTACATGAATATATGAGTGTATGCAATTGTTGTACATGAAGAAAAATAAGACATCTCCTGAAAATAAGTCCTATTGTGTCTTTGGAGCAAAATGTAATATAAGACCCAGCTTTTTTATTGGGTACATATGATATCTACCTGAATTCATGAAGTGTGCACTTAAGATTTGTGTTGCTTATTTACATAAGTTTTATAAATTTAAAAATTAGGCTCTATAAAGTATTAAGAGAAGGTAAAATTATGTAAATACAACTAGAGAGGTTATGAGACTTGCTTTGATTCAGATAATAGATAATAATTAGTTACTTAAATAGATGTAATAGCTCTACAGATGGCAAAATTTTCAAGCCTTTGGTTAGAGTTTGAGGATAGAACAAACAGTATTGCCTGACACATTCACTTTAGGGAGTGGTGAGAATTAAAGTCAATTAATTTAAAAGTTTTGGCATAAAAACTAGAAAATTATTAGGTTCTATGAACTAAAAAGAAATATCACAGAAAAAATATAGTCTTTTTTTTTTGAAAGAAAGGACAAATTACTTCAATTTTCTAGTTTGTTCACTTTAACATGTTGATTACACACTTAAATGGAGATACTAAGTAGAAAATTAACTATGTAAATTAGTTATTTAAAATAGGGGGCTATGCATTTGGACACTTTTCTATAAGATTTCAAATATAGGAAAAACCCCAAGAAATTTGAATTAATTTTGAGTTAATCAATCATCAACCCAATCATGTTGTTTCTTTCTGTGATGCAATCTTACACAATTGAAAAGACTTTAACACTTCCTATCATTTATTTCATATTATAAAATGTTATTTTTCTCCAGAATTAATTTATAATACAAGAAAATTAGCAGCATTATAAATAACATGTGCTTTTTTTTATGAAAAAAAGCAAAGAAAGCAGGAAACAGCCAAATAAATACCTATCTAATAGCTCTCTAAACAGCCTTCCCCAAGCACTTCTCCTTCCTCTCACTGTTTATTACTCACACAAATGCTCATATTTAATAGCAATGTAAGGTAGAAAGTACTTTATTTTTGTTAGGAGCACAGATCCATTGAGTAAAATTAAGATTCCACTTCTAAGACAGAAAGGGTAGAAGAAGGTATGTATATTTCTGCTACACTGGGAATTAAAAAGTGTACTTTAGGAAGTTCATATAGAATCATCCATAAAATGTGACATATCAGAAGAGAAAGGAGGATTAATTAGACCTGACAAATTTTTGTATAAGTCATGCAGTATTCCTTGCATTTATATAACCAAGAAAAATATAACATAATGAGCAACTATTGAGAATGATATACAGATATATGTTATTAAATGGAAAAATTAACATAAAAATACCAGATGGCTTAAAATATATTCACAGCAATTATTATCAAATATTTCTGTAATGCATCATTGTTTGTTTCTATGTCACATATAATAATTTTCATACCTCAAAATTTAATGTTTTTAGTCTTTTTGCATGCTTTGATCAATAGTCTATTGTACCAGTAGATGTATCTTTACTTATTATATTAAATATTATATTATATTGCTTATTATATTAAATAGCTAATTTTAGGATATTGATCAATGTAAGCAAGATCATATATTCAAAGAGCTATAGACAAGTGTGGAGAAAAAGGATTTGAATAAGGACATTTGTAGTACTATAAGATAAAATATATTCAACATTGTAAACATACAGCAGAAGTATCAGTAAATGTACAGCAGAAGTATCTATGATGAGCTGTGTAGGACAGACATGTAAGGCTCCTCAGAAAGGAGTGATGAGATACAAGACAAAATTCAGATCTAAGGAAATCCAAAACCTATATACAATAATAGGTGTGAAGAGAAGCAAAATCACTCAAATGGAAAGAAAAGAAGAAGAAAGGTCAATGACTATTGACTGCTATGTAAATAATATAAATATATAATGAATAAATGTCTTTAGGTTCATTGACTACATGTTATTTAAATGATCAACCATAGGGAGATGAGTGAACAGCTGGGCTGAGAAGTAGAAAAGGATACAAAAATGTGATGGGGAGTTCAATTATGTCAAAATGAAAAGATGAGGAAAACACTTCAGTGAATTATGTGAAAGACATGAGATTATTTGACTGTGGTTTTAGAACTTTTGGGCAATAGTAAAGATGAAGAATGATATTGTAGAGATAAAGTGAGGGAGTAGAGGTGTTAAGAGTTACATGTGATGGAAAAGTTTTGATATGCACTGGAAGATTCTAAGCCATGTGACAAATCTTGAAGAAAAAAGTGGGTTGGTAGGTACATTTAAAATCAGCAGAAATCAGCAGAGGTAGGTTGATCTGATAAAATTGTTTAAAAAAAACCCCAGAATATTTCTATAGGTATATTTAAATAAAAATATGATGTAGTAGTATCCTCGGGGAGCAAAGAGACCTAAACCTTTAACAATTATACTTTATTGATGAGCGATGGAGAAAGAATAGAGTTTGTAAAAGGTGACAATTTTCAATTAAGTTCCAAGGTAAAAAACAATGAGGTTTTGGATCTCGGAAGCAGACTAGTAAGAGGCAGAATTGTATGGAGCTATATCCTGCAGCTGTCTCCCTAGCTGCTCAAACTTGGCAGCGTACTGGTAAGAGGTAGAGCCTCCCCCCAACTCCACACACCTCTGGCCTCCTAGCTTTACTGGTACCTGGATTCACACCACAGAACCAAAGGGGGATCATAAAGGCCATTGTCCTGAACTCTAGCCTCAATTTTGATTTAATTGACGCAGTTAAAGGTGATAGATTAACAACTACCACACACTCATTTTCTAAGCTGTGCTTAATGCTTTTGTATTGCTGACTGAATCACTTGGGCTAAGGTGTTTTGAGTCATTAGAAACTCAAAGCCTAAAGACAAGCTATAACAGGGAGATGGAAGTATTAACTCAGGTTTCAAATGAAGGACAGTAACAACAAAAATAGAAATGTGAAGACATTAAACAAGGCTCAAGTACAAACACAGTCTTCCAGCTTACCAAGGGCAAATTCTGAGTGGGAAAGTCTGATAATCAACCACCTGGACACCCTGAACTGATAGCACAGTAAGTAACAAAACAGATGAATGAGGCTCTAGAAAGATTCAAAACAGAAATAATTTCCAAGATAACAGTGAGCTGAATGAATAACATGATTAGAGACTCTAGAACAAAAGCAGATAAAATAATTCATGAGCTCAGGACCATGATAGAAGCCATGAATGCCCAGCATAGGAAAGAAATGGAATCCATGAAACAGATTCAAACAGATATTCAGGAGATGAAAAACTCTATTGAATGTTTATATAATTATTGAGCCAATCTGAAGACAGAATATCAGATACAGAAGACAAGATGTAAGTCAGTGAACATGAGAAGAAGGATATCTTCCAAATAGTAAGGGAAAATGAGAAATCAATCTAAGAGCTCAGGGATGATACAAAAAAAGCAGTTCAAATGACACCAAAACACTGTTCACAGAATTAATGACAGAAAACTTCCCAAACAAAGCAAAAGAATTTGACATACAAATAAGTGTGGAGTATAGGACTCCAAATAGTCATGATAAAAAAAAAAATCTACACCTAGCCAGATAATAATAAAGATCCCAGAAACCCAACAGAAGAATAAAATACTAAAAGCAGATAGAGAAATGAAACAAATCACATGAAAAGGAAAGCCCATCAGAATCACAGCAGACCTTTCAACACAAATCCTAAAGCCAAGGAGAGCTGGGAGTGAGTTATTTCAAGCCCTAAAAGAAAACAACCTCTTACTTTCAAAACTATCCTTCAAAATTGATGAGGAAATAAAATACTGCCATGACAAAGAACACTTGAAAGATTTCATGAATACAAAAACCAAAACTCTAAACAATTCTAAATAATATCCTAGAAAAAGACAATGAAGATCACATATCCACGAGGCCCAACAGAAAACTCTGCAGGCAAGACAACTAATTAAAGGGAGAGGAGGGAAATTTTAAAAAGAACCAACAACAGGATAACACAACGAAGATAAGTCAATACATATCAGTTATAACTATCATTGTTAATGGCCACAATTCACCAATCAAAAGAAAGCAACTGACAGAATAGATTAAGAAGCAAAATCCAATAATAAGCTATACACAAGAAATTTACATAGTTAAAAAAGAAACTCATAGGCTGAAAGTAAAAGAATGGAAAACAGTTTTCCATGTGACAGGAACCTGGAAAAAAGCAGGGATAGCTATTGTATTTGCAGACAAATAAAGTTTCAAAACAAACTAAGGGAGACAAAGAAAGTCACTGCCCTTGTAAGGAAACAATCCAAGAGGAAGAGGTGACAATCATAAATATATATACACCAAATACTAATGCCCCAAACTATACAAAACAAATATGAATTGACATGAAAAACCAGATAAGTACTAATAAAATTGCAGGGGGACCTGAATACCCCACTGTCACACATAGCTCAACTAGGCAAAAAAACCCCAACAAAATACTAGAACTGAATCAAGCTTTTAAAGAAATTAACTTCATAGATGTCTACAGAATGTTCCACCCCACAAAATCAGAATGCACATTCTTTTCAGGTGCATATGCATCATTCTCCAAAATAGACCCAAAAGTAGCTCATAGAACATGTTTATTTAAATGCAAAGGAGATGAGGTTATCAAATATATATTATCACACCATAGTTCAATTAAATTGAAGATCAATAACAAAAGAAACCACAAGAACTTCACAAACACATGGACATTGAATAACACTTTCCTGCAAAACCAATGGGTCACAGAGGAAATTAAAGAGGGAATTAGACAATTTTTACAAAAAAAATCACCAAACCCTCAGCCAAATTTATGAAAAAAAAAGAAATAAAAGACTCAAGTCAATGCAATAAGACACAAAAAGTGTGCAATCACAACAGAACTAGCAGAAATTCAGAGGATCATCAATACCTACTTCAAGAACCTGAACTCCAACAAAATGGAAAACACAGAAAAAGTAGACAGCCTATTTGTCCATTAGTTGGAGAATGGATAAAGAAGATGTGGTTTTTCTATAAAATGAAATACTACTCCACCATAAAGAATGAGAAATTAGAGTCATTTGTAGGAAAATGGATACATATTGAGGATATACTCCTAAGTGAAATAAACAAGTCATACATGTATAAATACTGAATAGTTTCTCTGGTGTGAAAAACTATAATGGTAGATAAGATCCTAATGGTATAATTGACAATGTGATATAGGAAGAAAAGGGCTAAAGGTGTAGAGGAATTGGGAAGGGTAGGGGAAAGGAAATAAAGGAAAAGAAAAAGTATGAGAAAATGAAAAAATAGAAATAAAGTATTTGCAAATAGGGAAGAGAGGAGGGTGTGAAAGGAGGGCAGGGATAAGGGTAAAAAATGAGAACTAAGACCTACCTATTATGTAAAGGTACAAGATCCCAATGATGAATGTAACTGTACTGTATACCTAAAATGTACCAATAAACTCAATGAGGAAACAAAAAGAAGAACCTGTACTCCAAAAAAAAATGGCAAACACAGAAAAAGTGGACAGATTCCTAGGTACATATGAATTACCAACATTGAATGAAGGAGATATAATAATTTTAAACTCCTCAATTTCAATCAATGAAATTAAAAACTGCTAAAGAAAAGCCCAGTTTCTTATGCTTTCCCTGATGAATTCTATAAGAAATTTAGGGAAGAGCTAATGCTAAATTATTAAATGAAATTAGAAGGGAAGGAGTACTCCCAAATTCATCCTGGGAGCAAGCAGAGAAAGACCCAACTGATAAAGAGAACTATAGGCCAGTCTCTGCAATGAACATAGAAGCAAAAATCATCAATAAGATACTGACAAACAGAGTACACTTGGTATCAAGATGATCATACACCCTGACCAAGAGGGATTCATCCCAGGGATGTAAGGATGGTTCAGTATATCTAAATCAATAAATGTAATACACTATTTTAACAGAGATAAGGACAGAAAACATATGATCATCTCAATAGATTCAGAAAATATGTTCATCCAAATCCAACATACATTCATGATAAAAATCGTACAGAAAAATGGAACAGATGGTCTTTATCTCAATCTGATAAAGGCAATCTGTAAAAAAATCAATGGCTGACATCATATTAAATGGTCAATAACTGAAATCCTTCATGCTACAATTAGGAAAAAGATAAGGATGTCTACTATCACACCTCCGGTTCAATATAATTCTAGAAACACTAGCCACAATTAGACAGGGAACAGAAATAAAGGAAATAAAGAAGAAATTAATCTATTATTTACTGATGACATGATACACTACACAAAATTAGGAACAAGACAATGATGTCCATTATTAACACTACTGTTCAATATAGTTCTAGAAACATTGGCCACAACAATTAGACAAAAGGAAGAAATAACAGGAATAAAGATAGGAAAGGAGGAAGTTAAACTATCATTATTTACTGCCGACGTGACACTCTACACAGAAGACCCAGAAAACTCCACCAAAAGACTTTTAGATTTAATTGAAAGATTCAGTAGAGTAGCTAGATACAAGGTCAACACTAAAAAATTAATAGCCTTCTTGTACACAAATAATTGACTTAATGGGAAAGAAATTAAAGAAGCAATCCTATTCACAGTAGCATCCCAAAATAGGGAATATCTAGGAATCAATCCAATGAAAGAAGCAAAAGACCCCTACCTTGAAAACTATAGTACTCTTAAAAAGAGATCAAAGAGGATGCAAGAAAATGAAAAGACCTCCCTTGTTCCTGGGTAGGAAGAACCACTATAGTGAAAATGAACATGCTTCCAAAGCTGGTGTATAGATTCAATACAATGCTGATTGAAATGCCAACAGTATATTTCACAGAACTAGAGAAAACAATTCAAAAATTCATTTGGAACAAGAAGAAGCCTAGAATAGCAAAAACAGTTGTAGGCAACACAGACATGACGGGGGGTATCACAAGCTCCATCCTGAAACTATACCACAAAGCTACTGTGATAAAAATACAATGGTACTGTTGTAGAAGGAATTGGCAAATGACACACAGAGAGGAAGCGAATGGAAGTAAAAAAAACAAAAGTTTACTCCATCAATGCGGATTGATCACACCTAATGGCAGGGCTCTGATCTACAACTCCCCCTTTTATAGGATTTACAGCCTTGATCTCATTCAGGTGGTTACATTTCATTTTCACAGTTCACATTGCTGATATTCAAAACAAGATTGTGAGGCATTTGAATTTCAACACAGATGTAGCCGTTATTTGGTAGGGGAAGTTACCTTTAAAATTCATTCAGTTATCTATTCTAGCCCAGGGGAAGGGGATGCTTCTGGTCAACAATGGCTGACAAATTTAACAATGTTCTTTTTTCATTTACAAAACTTTTTAGGGAGACTAAATGCTTCCCATGCCTGTTGATTCTGAACTAAACAATGCAAATGGCCTAAGTTATTTTACATTCAAGAGTTCTCTATTGGTACTGGTAAAGAAACAGACCTGAGGATGAGTGGAATAGACTACAAGATGCAAAAGCAACTCCCAACATACTCTTTTAACAAAAGAGCCAAATACTCTCACTAGACAAAAGATAGCCTCTTTAATAAATGGTGTTGGAAAAACTGAAATTCAGCATGCCAAAGATTTAAACTAGACACATATCTTTCACCATGCATGAAACTAAAATCAATGTGGATCAAAGATCTAAATACAAAAGAGAAACACTAAAATTGATGGAAGATAGGTTAGATAAACTCTATTTATTTATTCATTCAGTCAGTCAGTCATTCTTTTTTGGTGCTGGGGATTGAACTCACCTCCTTGTGCTTGGAAGTAGGTGGTGGAACCACTGAACTAAATCCCTGTCCTGGTTAAGTAGAACTCTTGAAGACACTGGCATAGGAAAATATTTTATGAACAAAACCTCAGTAGCAGGGGAACTAGCACAAAGAATTAACAACTGAGATCTCTTATTGAAAAGCTCCTGCACTGCTAAGAAACAACCTGCAAAGTGTTAAAATATTTTACAAGCTGTTCTTCAGAGAAATGACTACTATTTAGATTATATAAAGAATTTTTTTAAAAATCAGACCAAATGTAAAGACTGAATCTAAAAATGGGCACCTGATTTGAACAAACTATTCTCAGATGAAGTAGAAGCAAAAATACTTTAAAAAATGTTCAGCATCAGTGGTCATTCAAGAGATACAGATGAAAACAACATTGAGATTTCCTCTTTCTCTAAACTGAATGGATACTATAAAGAAATTAACCAATAAAAATGTTGGTAGAGTTGTGGGAAAGAAGGAACCCTTCTGAACTGTATCAAGCTAAAGGTTTTTAGGAAAATAATGAAAGCACACAACCTCTAGAAGATTTAAATGTTATTGGACACACATGGCTAACAGTCAATCATTTACAAAACAAGATATATGAATGGTAATCATGTGCTAAATATAATATGTCAATTCAAACCACCAATTGCCAAAACAACTATTTTAGGAAGAATATTTTGCAAATACATTTTTTCTCTTCTTTTAAATGTTAATTTTTATGTACAAGTCTTTCAAAAATCAGTAAACCTTCATAAACATATTTTGTATTCTTAATGACTTGCAATTAAATTCTTTAATTGTTAACACAATCCTAGTGGGGAAGTCGGTAAATAAACATTCATAGGACTATCATTAAAAATAATTGAGATTAAATGTAAGCTTGGCTTTTATTAACTTTTAGTTTAGTTTTATTAACACTTTCATTTTTATATAGAAATAAGGATAATCATCTACTGTAATGGAGGAATAAACAATATATAATATTATGAAATATATGGAAATTAATACATTGCTGATAATATAAATATGTAATTGTCATTTCCAGAGTCTGATAGGCAGCAGCAACACTTTTCATTGATATTTAAATTTCAAATGTTTGCCTGCTTAATAGCAAACTGCATAGGTGCTTGGAAAACTCAACATTAGGAACTATATTGTTGCAAAATCTAAGAGCTGTTACCTTTTTATTTGGTTTTATTCATGAGCACCTGTTTTAAGTATATGTTACCTGCACTATTGCTGTTAAAATTTGGAACACCATATGTGAAATACATGGGAAGGAGTAAAAGACTGGTGATAATATGGAAGCACTACAGTGGTGGCATTATTTCTACATTTTCTGGTAATTTCCCAAACATAGAAAAGAAAAGAATGTCATTCAGTTTTGATTTTATACACCAAAGAATCATGCATTCCCAAAGTGTATTATTAAGAAATATACGGATGCTGGGGATTTAGCTCACGATGCTTCCGTCTGCCTCACAAGCACAAGGTCCCGAGTTCACAACACACACACAAAAAAAAAAAAAAAAAAA
>NW_022900950.1:59297826-59300377 GCF_012274545.1 Fukomys damarensis | reverse complement strand
AAAAAAAAAAAAAAAAAAAAAAAAAAAGTGGGAACAATAGAAATAGTAAACTCATAAGTTAAAGTTATATCCTAAAAAACTTTGACAAAGTCAGACACCAGCGAAGTTCAGTTCTAGCTCTATTTTTAATTATCAACTTACATTCAGTTTTGATCAGTCATTTATATAAATTTCTTTAGCAAAAGTCCTCAGGAATATTTCATAATATTCTGCACAGATATATAAACTGTGATAACTGTGCTAAATATTTTTTCACATGGTCAAGTTTTTCAAGAAATTACTAGAACCTGAACTGCTATTCAGGGTCCAGTAAACCCAAGGAACAAATGGGCAGATTGTTAGCTTGTGACAGCCCCAAGTTCCGGCAGAAAGTTGCTTTGTAATAGCCCACGTGCTCTGTATTCCTTCACCTGATGATGGATATTTCTTCTTACAAAGGCATACACCTTCCTCTGGAGTCTTATATTTTTTCCCCAGCTGCAAAATAGAAGTACAACCTTCAGGGGAAATGTCTCTCTTATGAGGCCTTAATGATCTCAGAGACCACATAGTTTGAGGACATTTGGATGGATGATAGAGATCTTACCCTCCTGGCAACACACTGGTTGGATTTATCTTTAAAGGACAATCAAAAACCTTATACAACAGTATTTGATTCCATCATCTCTGGAAATATAGGAACAAATCTAAGTGTTCTCCCAAGTCCAATTTCTATTGTAACTGCAAAATCCTTATGGCATATTTGATCATAGCAATTCTTTTTCAATTTCTGGACTTGAATTTATCCAAAAAATTCTGTATTTAATAGTTAATTATCTTTATATTTTATGTTTTAATACATTGTGTGTTCTTGTCATTTTATAATTCATCTTATATTTCTTGTTTAATTTGAATTTGGAGTGATGATAGGATAATCTAAATTGCAGGTCATTTCTTAAAATAAAATGTGAAACATTTTTCATGTTATTCTTCCTTTGTACTCTGACATAAAACAATTAAAATTATAGCACTGGGCCGGGCATTTAGCTCAGCGGTTCGGTGGCCTGCCTTGCAAGCACAAGGACCCGAGTTCAATCTCCAAAAAGTATAACACTGATGTTTGTGTATAAAGTAAGTTTTAAAGTTATTTTAAAGTATTATATCTAGATCTTTTAAAAAATCCACAATGTGTTACATAATTCTATTCACATTGTGAAATCAATGATTGCATTATATTTTTTTGTGTGATAATTATTCAGGAGTTTAGACTTTGTTTCAAAAGTCAGGAGTCACAACTATCATAATCACTCTTGTTATGACCAAATAAAATTGTATATAAAAAGTACTATATATAAATGTAAAATTCATATATTACCTATAATGTATAATTTTGATATGTTGACAAGGTATCTAAATTTATAATTCTTTTTCATAAAAATAACTAATAGATAACACAGGTATAAAAGAAATGGTAAAAGTGTTGAATGGTAAGATTTCTTACTCTCAGTGATTGGCTTACTTTGTCTCAGTTTTTATATCTTCTGAGGTTAGAGTGGATTATTTTTCACAAAGAGGAAAATAATGATTTATAGCTGGACTCAGTACCTTTATGTTACTGCTTTTCCATATTCTGAAAAGAGATGCAATTTAATAGAAGAGAAAGAAATTCATGCTATAAAACCTGGTGATATTTTGCAATCACAATTTTTTCTAGTACTGACACTATTATAATGTATGAAAAGACTTTAATTTCAATGTAAGAAATGAACCTAATGAAAACAACACTGGAGCATTACTACTCAATAATTTATATTTCATGTAACAAATTCAGAAAATTTAAAATTACTTGGTTGAGAGATATCCCTTAACTTCTGTTCTTCTCAATATATCTTGCTAGCTGCTCAATGAATCTCCAACATTTTCTGTCCAGCCTCAGTTCTCCAAATATTTGTACATGTATTCTCTTTCCCCTGAAGATTTTTTTAACTCCCTCTTTGGTTGACAGTTTGGATTCATGTATGGTACAAAAGAGTCCAGTGTGTATGAGGAATGTCCAGAAACTATTTCTAAAGTGTGTCCATTCATTCATAACTATTTGTATAATAGTTGTATAATGCTAAGATTGTTTGATGCAGTTTTCCAGAGGATATGGGATGCAATATAACTAAAATAAGTTGAATACAGAAATTTATGGAATAATCTAGCTATCTTCTGTAATCATTAGATAGTTACAAAGTTTTAAAATTATATTTCATCTTTTTTACTTTGCAAAAGGCATATTTTCATTAAAATACAGTATGCTAATATGTAAGGATTATTTCAATTTTTAAATTAATAAATACATACTTGTACCTTTATTAGTTTAAAATTCTAATCGTATAGAAAAATAGCTATTTCTCACATAACTCAAAGAACTAGAGTTCTTAATTTTTAATATTCACCATGATAGCCTGATCTGAAAAGTAATAAGTAGGTTATTTAGTGAACATTTCAGATAATAATTATTTTTGCAGGTGTTTCCTAGAATATTGAGGTTTTATCCTCTATCTATCTATCTATCTGTTTTATATAT
>NW_022900950.1:59216497-59297496 GCF_012274545.1 Fukomys damarensis | reverse complement strand
AAATAAATATTGGAAACAGCAGGGATGTTGTTGTTGTTCATCAGAAAGGAGAATAAGAGGGAGTACCATTCTTGTTCTAAGAAAAATTCTGCCTACTTTTTGCATAACAAGTTGATATGGGCTTCTCTAAAATTCTGAATGCAACTTACTGACTCCATCATGATTTGGGTTTTGCACTTTAAAAGTGGAGCAGGTAGCAGATGGAACCCCATGTGTTTTCTGAGATTGTGAATTTTTTTTTTTTTCTGTTCTGAAAAGATCACTATAATTGCATGTGCTATTTTGGTTAGTTCTATGGAGGAAAATATTCCAAGTGTGTCAAAAATACTTATTCTAATCATGATGACATTCCTAAAGATACAAGAATATTTGAATATTATTTAGCAATTGAAATTTTATGTATGAACACTTTTATCTTTTGAACTTATATAATGCACAAGGGGACTATAAATACTTACCTTAATTATTTGGAGTCTTTGCTCTAAATTATTCTGACTATTCATTGAAAGCTTAATGAAAATGGCTTTTGAACTGCCCAGATGGAACAAATCTAAATACAACATAAACAGAAAAAAAAGAACGTTAGATGGGAATACTAAAGAGATATCTGTTAAATAATCTGCATACAAAAATAAAGTAGATGTTGAAATTTTATTTTAAACATGGGTAGCCTGTTTTCTGCTCAATATTTTATTTATTTTAGTGCTTTTTAAAATTACTGTACACAAATTGCAAATATATTTTTGTTTAATACATTTATCCTAAATATTTAAAGATAATTAAATTTTTAAAAAATATTGTATATCTAGATACGTACGTAATTTTGTTGTTGTTGTTGTTTTTGTTTTGTACTGGGGATTGAACTTGGGCCTTTGTGCTTGTGAGGCAGGTGGCAGAACCACTGAGTCAAACCCCTGGCCCATTTATGTAAAATTTATATTAATCCATTTAATATTTCAGAAAACATAAAAATAAACTATTCTCCATTCTTTAATGAAAAAGGCTATTTTCTAGACCCCTTTCACACATATTAGTTCAAATAAACAGTGTATCCATGGAATTTCCTAGGCATTGAACTAAGTAAGCTTTGTTCCATATTTATCTTCTCTTGGAGATTTACAAGTGGATTAGTATTTTAAAGCTCAAGGATATTTTGAAAAATAAACATTTTTTTCTCTTTAGGCTGTGTAGTTTGATCTTGAAAGCAATTATTTTGGAATATCAAGTAATTGTAGGTTTTATGCTTCTAAAGATTGAGAAATCCTCTTAAAATAATTTCCTTTGTTTTTAATTTAGGTAAAAATTGAAATCACTATTTTAAATTTTCTTCTTATTTTTATAAAATAATACTTTTTCATCTCATTTAAATAAGAAGTAGAGCCAGGGATTTAGCCCAGTGGTTCTGCTGGCTGCTTCACAAGCATAAGGTCACAAGTTCAATACCCAGTACAAAAAAAAAAAAAGGAAAAAATAAATAAGAAGGAAAAGATTCTGTAAAAATGTTTTGTGAATAAAATTTGCTTAAAAAATATGAAATGTTACATTAAAAACAAGTTATACATTATTAATGTTATAAATTAGAACCCTCAGCACTTTAAAGGCCTTCTACTTGCCAATTTTCTCATTAGATTATATGCAAAAATCATTTATACTCATTAATATACATACAGCTGTGTTTTTAAAACCTGAAAAGTTACAACTGGTTTATATTTATTATATAAATCAGATCTTTGAGAAAGTTTTACTGGATAGATTGAAAAGTTTCTAAATGGCGTATGGGTTTGCTTGGATAATTAGTGCAGGAAGCTGAGATAAGACTGCTTTATACTTGGATTACTATCCCACTCAGTATTTTTGTGAAATATTCATCTGTTATTTAAGATGTGACATGAAGTCATGAGAGGCTAGTAAATCTCTCATATAATTAGCTCATAACTGAATTTATTGTTTTAAAAATGAATTTGAAAAAAAAACTCTAAAATTGAAAATAGCAATATCTTCCCTATTTGGAATATTCAGATTGCAAGAGAAAGCTTGCTTAGTTAAATTTGCAATTGAAGAAATGTTCCTTTAACCTTCCATCCAATGCTCCTACAAAATTAAGTTATTAGTTTAAATAGTTGTCTTTTAAAATCATTGGAAATTTCAAATACTGTTGTGGAATAATGTAGAGATTCAGCCACATGTGACTGCTGAGTAACTGTAAAGGGGCCCATGAAACTAAGAGGCACCATAAGATAAACTACACCCTCCATTTTGAAGATGGCATGCTTAAAAAAATGTAAACTGTAGCAATAAGTTTTTTTAAAATTTTGAGATATATTTTATGTATTTTATTATATAAAGTATATTATCAAGTGGATTTCATTTGTTTCATGTTTTTTATGTTTTTCCTTGAAATGTGGGCTTTATTATATATTTATTGGATGACAGCTCTGTTAGGAAATTGTGAAGGCTATAAATAAGGACATTTTCGTCAGTTTTTTTCCAACTTGTGTATATTGTTTTTGAAGTCTTTTATAAATTTTCCTTATTATATTTATTATATTCAGTAAATATTGATGACAAATTTCATTAGACTAAAAGACTCCTCTAGAGTGCTTGGACTGTGAGAGCACTAAACTTCCCAATAGGTAACCCATTCATGAGTCAGTACATAAATGGGATATTAGGAGGTGGATATTTCTCCTAACTAGAGAAAGTGGGTCCAGAGGCTATGACCAGGGCTCCTATATGTCGTTTCTTCCTATAGCAAATAAGATAATTGCATCAGCAATCCAAAAATTTTCAAGAAGGAAAAATATATTGATTCTTAGTACATATTGAAAGAATTAGTTAATATCTATTGTTTTCAGATTCTTTTAAATATGTAAGAAGTGGGAGTACTTTATGAATAGGTATTAGACTAAAATTTATTTAATAAAAAGACCAAAGAACCAGAAGAAAACAGGCCAGTTTAATTTATGAATATAGTTAAAAATTCACAGCAGCAACAAGGGAACTAGCAATCTGAATCAAAAAAAACTTTAAAGATCTAAACATTATAACCAAGTAGCTTGATTCCAGCAATTTAAGGTTAGTTCAGTTAAAAAAAATCATCCAATATTCTATATTATATTAAAAAGAAAAAGGAAATGGAAAAAAATAGTGCATGTTCATCTCGAAAGATGCTGAAAAAAAATAATAACCCCCTTTCTTGCTTAAAAGTTCAAGAAAACTAGAAATATAAGTACATTTCCTAAGTGTGAAAAAGGGCATACATGAAAATTTCACAGTAGTTTCATTTTTAATGATATGAATGAAAGATTTCACCTTCTGATCAGGTATATGACAAAATGCCAACCACTGCTATTCTTTTATTGCAAACCCTAACAAAATAATTAGGAAAAATAAAAATAATTAGGAAAATTTTCCCAATTTGGAAATGATGAAACAAAACTGCATTCGTAGACCTGATAGTGAATATTCTTAGAAGAGAATGAGGTAAATCTCTATGATATCAGATTTGGCAATGGATCATCCATTTTGACACTATAAGTATCAATATCAGTCTCATTTCTTAAAATGTTTTTTAAAATGTGCACCATAAGATATCAAGTATCTGTAAACACAACCTAGAAAATGAGAGATGATACTTTAAAATCATATGGTGCTTTTCAAAAGTCAAACATGGAAATTCCATGCGAAAAGAACAAGGAATTCCACTCTTATATGAATACCCAAGGAAAAATGAATTATGTCCACATGGTAATTTAAATGCAATTATGTATCATAGTATTATTTATAAAGGTAGAAACAACCTAAATATTCACCAACATAAATACCTAGAATACACATTATTGCAAGACAAATAGAAGGCTGGGGATTTAGCTCAGCGGTTTGGTGGCCTGCCTTGAAGACAAATAGAAGCCAGGCAGGGTGGTGCATGCCTATAATCCCAGCACTTGGGAGGCTGAGGCAGGAGGATCGCTATGAGTTGGGGACCAGCCTTGGACTACACAGTGAGTTCCAAAGCAGTCTGAACTACATAGTGAGACCCTGTTTCAACCCTCTCCCAAAAAATGACAGAGAATACAACTTGAATGAACTTTGAAAACATTGCCCTCTGTGAAAAAAGTCAAATGATAAAAATAGCACACTTTGAGATTCCTTTTATATAAAACATCTCAAATGGGCAAACTTTACAGAAAGAATGTAGATTACTTGGTACTGGGGTGAGGAACATGAAATGAGGATGATTACCTAAATAACATACCTTTATTTTACCAAGTAATGAAAATGTTTTGAATTTAGACATCCGGCTGATTGCACAACTTTGTGAATACACTAAATACTAATAAGTTGCATATTTTAAAGTGCCTAATTATATGTTATGTGAAATTTACCTTATATTTAAAATTGCATAATTTTTATAGTCCTTTGTCAAAAGAAAAATATTTTAAAATCCTGTTTAAATTTCTGAGGGTTTATTAAATGTGTTCCAAACCAGGGTGCAATGTTTATATGCTACCATTGATATAATATATATTTTTTCCAGAGTGAAACATCTGACATTTTACCATTATTAACAAGTAAAATTATGTATCTATATTTTTTCACTTATAGAATGAGTAGATATTTTAAGTGGGGAAAATAACGAAGATCAGTCTTCGATGATCTTGTTTTGTTATATAAATACGTTTTTTAAAGTAAACATTTTATTATTCTTATTCTTATTTTTTTTGTAGCAGAGATTTAACTCAGGTCCTTGTGCTTGCGAGGCAGGCAGCAGAACCACTGTGCTAAATTCCTGGCTGAAGAATAAGCATTTTCACAAGTATAATACCAGTGTTTTTCATGCCAATTTTTCACAATTGTGATTCAATATATTTTGTGTGATATATCTTAATCAAAATTAGAGGAGTTGGTGATTAAAATAACCAGAGGCTTATACATTTTAAAATGAATGTACAATAACCAAAACAAAAATTAGATTTGAGTCTATTTACTATATCACCTTTATATAATTTATTGTAAAATTCTAGAAACTATTTGTTAGTACTTGTACTTTAGAGTTTAGAAAAATAAAAATTAATAAAGATACACATTATGGTCTCTTTTTAATATTTTTACAAGATTTTTTTTCTTCATTTCTTAGAGAATGTAACATCTGCTGATTCACTGTAGAAAATTGTTATTATAAAAGACACTAACAATAACTAGGGATTCCGCTGTAATTTAATCTTAATTTTTATTTCAATTAACTGACATTTATTTTTGTTCCTGAATTATACATGAGGTCACTTTAGAGGAAAATAGATTAATACATTTTACATGTATACATTATAAAAAGTGAATATGTTACTTCAGTTGTGATGTATATGTATAACCTAACTAGTGATGTCTTCAATATAGTAATGATACATATTAAGAACTCATCTGTTTGTTTTGGAATATATTTCTGGCAAGGCTGAACTGAAAGCAGTTTATTTTACTATTTCAATTATGTATGATAAAGACTAGAAACCCTACACAAACACACTATCTGTTAAGAAATAAAATATTATATTGACCCCTGTGGTCAGAGAGAGTTTAGTGATTGCTTTGGCTTCAGGAATGATTGGCTAAAGGGACCAAGATAATTTATTAGAATTCAATTTTTATTCATGACATAGCTTAGCTTACTCCTCTTTGGCATGACTCCCAGCCAAACCCTTAGCAAATGGTGTTAAAGTAGTAATCAAAGGTATTAGGCTACTATCCCAGCATTTTTCCAACTACAGTGGAAAAAGTGAATCTTTTTCCAATATTTAATTTTAGTTTTTGGAAGATTCTTAGTTTGGGTTGAAGCCTGTAGGATTCTTAGAGGCTAACCCTGAAACACTGCTATTAACCACTTGGTTGATAGTGCTTGGATGAACCGGTCCTATGTCATGGACTTCAGAATTTAGATGTGAACCCAATTCAACAGTTATTTGGAAACAGAATAAGTAAGAAGAATTCACCAGATAAAAGTCAAAAGACTTCTACACAAAGCATGGATAAATATTAGACAGGATCAAAATTATTTTGTCTGCATCATTTAATAGTAATAAAATTTATAAACTGTATGTAGCTGGAAAAATACTACTTATGTGTACACAGCTATGATACACTGTTGACATTATCATACATCATGTAAAAACATATATATTAACATTAAATTTCATAAGCAGTGTATGTTTTTTCATAAATATATCTCAGGTTCACTGCGAGCTATATTTCCATTCTAGAAAGAAGTCTTCTGTGTAAAGTCAGTAATTTCAGTTTTCTTATTTTTGTAAGAACAAAAGAGTATGCACATTGGTAGAGATTTGTATAATCCTTAATTCCTACAATTGGAAAAAAAGATAAAAGAGCACTTCTATGGGTTATAGTATTGTACAAATAATTTAGAGACACAGTATATTGTATGTGAACCACATATTTTTTTAGAAAAAATATTATCTATAATGAAAACAAGTTAGGGCTAATGTAATCACAAAGAAAAAGGATTAATACTGCTATCATGTTTGAATATTCTACTACTGTTTTCATCCTTCAAAAAAAGATTAATGTTCAGCCTCAGCTGTGGAAAGCATTTGACAATAAAATTCTGTAGCTTTTAAAATCATTATATATTTACTAAATAATCTAGCAATAGATAAAAAAGAAAATGAAATAAAATAGCAAACTAGTTTTTCAAATTATTTATAAATCACTAATATTTATCAATAAAATGCCTTGAAAACCTTGCATTGCAGAAATGTATGATGATTAAATTGCCATATAATTGTGTCAATGGAGGAAACAGATTTCAGGACTTTTTTTCTCTATTATAAACAGAAGTACAACAGATGAAGAAAGGGAAATGCCTTGCATGACAGCAGAGCGCCACAACTAATTGCATACATACATGTAGGGATGAGGCATTTCAAGACATGGGTTTATTTAGTGTCTACAGACAATTATTCTAGAAATGTCTGAGAACAAAAGCTGATGCTTATATTTAAGTGCTATGTGTAATATCTAAATAATTTGTATTCAGTTTATGTACCAGTGGTTCTCAAATATATTGAGTTTAGTAATACTTTTTAATTTTGAAAAGATTGATGGTCCTGGAGAGGTTTAGTTTAGTTGGATAGCATAGTTTAAAAATCCTGACAGTACAATTCTCTATTTGAAAATACTACAAAGCCACTGTGATAAAAAAGGCATGGTACCTGGCCTGCCTTGCAAGCGCAAGGACCTGAGTTCGATCTCTGGCACCGAAAAAAACAAAACAAAACCACAACCACAACAACAAAATCAGCACGGTTGTGGAAAAGAAACAGACTTGAGGATTAGTGGAATAGATCGGAAGATTCAAAAACAACTCCAGATTCACTCAGCTACCTCATCTTTGACAAAGGAGCCAACCATCCTCGCTGGAAGCAAGATAGCCTGTTTAATAAATGGTGTTGGAAAAACTAGATCTCAACCTGCAAAAAATTAAAACTAGACTCTTATCTTTCACCATGCACTAAACTAAAATTAAGTGTATTACAGATCTAAATATTAAAAAAGTGTCACTAAATTTGCTTGAAAATAAGTTAGGCAGAAGTCTTGAAGATATTGACATAGGATTTATGAATAAATCCTCAGTAACACAGGAACTAGCAGAAAACTCAACAACTGGGATCTCATCTTATTAAAAAGCTTCTGCACTTCAAAAGAAACCATCAGCTGAACTAAAAGACAATCTACAATATGGGAAAAAAAATTACCAGCACTTCCTCAGACAAAGGATTATTATCTGAATGTATAAGGGACTCAAAAATATCAGCCACCACAAATATAAAGACCTGATTCAAAAATGGGCATGTGAAATGAACAGACATTTCTCAGACAAAGAAGAAAAGCATCAAGAAAATATATGAAAAAATGATCCACATCACTGGTCATTTGAGAAATGCAGATAAAAACAATGCTTGAGATTCTACCTCCTCTCAGAAAGAATGGCTGCTATCAAGAAATCAACCAATAAAAAATATTGGCAGGGTTGTGGGGAGAAAGGAACCCTTCTCCTTTCTTGGTGGGAGGGCACACTAGTTCAACCACTATGGAAATCAATATAGAGATACCTCAAAGAGCTGGGACTAGAGGTTCCATTTGATCCAGCTATTCCTCTGCTGGGTATCTTTCCAAAAGAATTAAAAGAATCATATCACAGTGATATATGCACACATATGTTTATAGCAACACAGTTTGTAATAGCTAAAACTTGGAAACAGCCTATTTGCCCATCAGTTGGAGACTGGAAAAAGAAGATGTGTTTTTTTTTTTTTTCTATAAAATGGAATACTACTAAGCCATAAAGAATGAGAAATTAGAGTTCATAGGAAAATGGATACATATTGTGGATATCCTCCTAAGTGAAATACATAAGTCACACATGTATAAAAATTGAGTAGTTTCTCTGGTGTGAAAAACTATAATGGTACATAAGATCCTAATGATATAATTGACAATGTGAAATAGGAAGAAAAGGGCTAAAGGTGTAGGGGGAGTGGGAAGGGTAGGGGAAAGGGAATAAGGGAAAAGAAAAAAATATGAGAAAATGAAAAAAAATGGAAATAAATTGTCTGTAAATAGGGAGGGGAGGAAGGGGTGAAGGGAGGTCAGGGACAAGGGGAAATAATGATAAACAAGACCTGTCATGTAAAGGTACAAGATCCCAATGATGAATGTAACTGTACTGTGTACCTAAAATGTACCAATAAACTCAATGAGAAAAAACCTGACAGTAAAACTTCAAACTTGAGTAGTATTAAATGTTATTGAACTGTTATATAGATTTGCCATAATTCATATTTTTCAACACAGAATAAAAATAATATAACTGTCATTTTTTGTAAAGTCTTTATGAGAAGATTTGGCATATATAAGTAAGATTTTCAAAATTCTAAATTTCAATTAAAAGTACACATTTAGGGCTGGAAATTTAGCTCAGTGGTTCTGCTGCCTGTCTCTCAAGTGTAAGGTACTGAATTTGATCCCCAATACAAAAAAAAAAGTACTCATTTTAAAGTTGCTGTTAAATTCTTGTTATTGTTTTCTTTGGAGTGAGTATCTTTGTACTTTTTGAGAAAATGTCTACCAAATACCTGTCTGAGTAGTTTAGCAATGTGTCCCTTTTTTAGGTCAAAATGATGCCTATTAAAAAGGTGGCAATTTTATCTCAAAATGCCAATAAACACCTCTCTGTTTTCCTCATTTTCCTCAAGACAACTGTCCATTAATATGCAGCAACAATAATTTACAACATTAACTTTCACTTTTTACAAAGAATAAAAGACATGCATTAGTGTCAATATTTAATAAAATTAGTGTTTTGTATTGTTCTTCCAAGGTCATTGTTAAAAAAACTTCTGAAGTAGTATTTAAAAGAATATTTCTGAATGTGCATCAGTGAAGAATAAAATGATTCCTGAAACAGGTTACTGTTACTGGCTTAAATTGAACCTATGGGAAGTTTTGCCCAACAGTGGTATCACCATTATAAATGTAAACAAGTGAAACAGGAAGATCACGTTTAATTGTTTGATGGATATACTTTTCACTTCAGAGTTCCCTTAAAAGTGTCTTAGCAATGGACCATATCTTGAAATTGGACATCATTTTTATCTAAATGTCATGGATTATAAAAACAAAGGAAAATTCAAAGTTGTTATTTATGATTTCAATTATCTATTGTGGATGGTACCTACAGTTTTTAATTTCTTACTGAGTAGGATGACTTTACCAGATTTGTATCCTAGAAATTTACCTGGTTTCAGACAGAAAATGTGGAGATTGGAGAGAGAAGATCCAGAGTTTTTGGTTAAAATATTATTTATTAATTGTTAGGAAAGTTAGTTATGATCCATGGAAAATGGACTATATGGATGATAACAAGCAGGCAACCTGAGTATATCAGAAGCTAACAAAACTGATAATTCAAAGGTGATATTGAATATAAATACAGTACTCATTAGTCTTTCAGATAGCAGTTTTGGATCAGGTGAGTATTGACACTTTTACTTGAGATAGATCTAGTTGGACAAATGTATATTTAGCTAAGTTTAAGATATAGGGCTATGTGTTTTACATAATTGTTTCTTTTAACTTATTTTTTTTAAAGATATCATTTTATTTATTTTTTCTTAATTGAGTTTATTGGTACATTTTAGGTATGCAGTACAGTTACATTCATCACTGGGATCTTGTACCTTTACATGACAGGTCTTGGTTCTCATTCTTCACCTTGTCCGTGCCCTCCCTTCACCCCCTCCTCTCCCCATTTACAAACACTTTATTTCCATTTTTTCATTTTCTCAGATTTTTTTCTTTTTAACTTGTTGATAACATAATGCTAGTAGTCAAGTAGATGTATACAATGATGCAATCATTGGTGTGACCAACAATCACAGGTCAATTTTACTGGAAACATTGGGAGATTAGTGAAGCACACTTCTGGATATATCTGTGGGCTGAATACAGAGATGAGTGGTGTGGAGGCCAACAAAGTGATGGCAGATGACAACGCGGTTCTATGTGACACTATCTAATGAGTTTGTAGCCAGAAGGAAATAAGGGATTTTTTTTTTTTTTGTACTGGGGGTTGAACTCAGGTCCTTGCACTTGCAAAGCAGGCCACTGAACCACTGAGATAAATCCCCAGCCCTGAAATAAGGGAATTTGACATGAATTTTAAAGAGTTTCACACTACTTGAATAGGTACTCTTTTGTTATATTACTTGTGAACATCAAAGTCGAGTTTGTTCTGCTTTTGGTGACTCCTCAGGATTTTCACAACTCTTGGTCTCAGATTGCTGTGCCATCTTATTCTGTAGCTTCTAGCTTCCTAAAGTGAGCAGCAATGGGAACCTCCGTTTCTCTGACACTGATGGTCATTGTGGTTAGTGTGGTCCCTCCTGTCTTTGATCACAGAAGCCTCCTTAAATAATCACCTTTCAGTATATAGATATTATATCAATTCTATTCCTCCTAAGAACATGTCCTAATACAGAAACCTGGTGCCAGAGTAATGGGGGTCACTGTATGACTATAACTCTCTCTGTGATTTAGAAACTTTTGGTGTAAGACTTAAGTCTCACTTTTACTCCTGCAGGGTGAACAGCCAAGAGGCTTCCACGATGCTGGGCTCAGAAGATCAGCCAGGCTCCAGGAGCTTGTCGGACAGCGAGAGTCACCCAGGAAGGAACATACCAGGCAAGTTGGCAAATAGACCTTTATTAGTCTGGCCGGATGGCACTCCCCAAGCCAAGTAGCTCAGAGAGGCCATTTTATATAGGGCTAAGGGGGGTGGTGTTACACTTAAAACTTACAGGAAGAGGACAAAGGCAAAGAATCAGTTGATCTGAGCTAGTGGTCACCAAGCATATACTTGACCGTCACGTACTAATGATCAGCAGATCAATTATCCAGTATTCCATTTACAACTTAGATTATAACATTCAGAACACTCAACTACAGGCAAGTAAGGAGTGGCGTGATTCATGTTGGATCTCTGTGTTCACTATAGTTTCCATTTAGTTTCCCAGCTACTTCAAAGCAGTTACCTAACAATTCACAATTAATCATTAGTTATCCTGTAAGGGATGGGGGTATATTACACTATTACACAGAATAATCAGCCTAGAACCTGGTGGCAGGTAGATTATATTGGATCTTTTATTCTGTAAGTGGTAGTGCTTTGTCTTTACTAAAAGAGACAATTATTCTTGATATGGATTTGCCTTTCCTTCATGTAATATTTTGGCCTAAATTATGACATCCTACAGAATGTCTCATCCTCCATCATAGTATTGCATATAGTATTACTTCTAACCAAGAAATATACTTCATATCCAACAAACTGGCAATTGTCTCCTGCTCATGGAACTTTTACTAATCCTACCATATTCCCCCACTATCCTGTGGTGGTCCAGCCACCACAATACAAACCTACCTGAGTTGGGGAGTGATGATTGAGAAAGGACAGCACACTCAATAGTGTGGAGACAAGAGTTCTGATTTATTTCACAGAAACAGCTCCTTTTAAAGGCACACCAACAGGAAGCACCAGGCAACTATTTGTATACAAACACCGGATTTTCGGACTCTTAGGGGAGAAGATAAGATCTTTGGCTATCTGAGTTCCTCCCATCACAAGGTCAAAGAACAAACAAATTTAACAAGGTACTTGAGCTGGATGTGGTGGTGCACACCTGTAATCCCATAAAACCAGTCTGGATTACACAGTGAGCTCCAGCTCAATCTCATCTGCATAGCTGAGACCCTTGTCTCAGAAAAGCCAAATAAACAAAAAGACAGAGTCATAGATTGTGTCAATGACTCAATGGTAGAAGAAATTACTTTTCCAATGTCAAATGCCAGTGGGCTCCCATACTATCCAGAGCAGCTGAATCCACAGAGGGTAGAATAGCTTTGGGAAGATGCAGTCACTATGCCAGGTAGATGATGATACCTTGAAGGACTGGAACTAAGGTTATCAAGAGGCCTCTCTATGCTTCTATCAGCATTAAATATGTGGTACTCTTTCTCCCAAATCCAGAATTCAGAGGTCCAGGAATTGAGCAGCAAAAATAACAGTGGTTACCACTTACCATTGTCCCAAGGGATCCAACAGTGAAATATTTAAATTACCTTTCCTTTTATGTTATACTGTGATCATAGATACCTTAGCTTCAGAGAGGGAAGGATTCCACCAGGAGGCTCAAAAATGGTTTCACTGAACCGAACTGTAAGCCAGTTTGAGCTATTCATGTCTGTGTCAATGAGCTAAAAAGTGGTTAATAGTATTAATAGGGGTGACAGATCCAGAATACTAAGGAGAAATTAGACTAATCCTCCACAGTGGAGGTAAGAAAGAATATATTTGAAGTGTAGAAGGTCCCTTAGGGTATTTCCTAGTATTAGCATACTCAGGTAATAAGGTCATTGTGAAGCCTCAAAAACTCAATCCAGGCAGGATTTCAAATGGCCCAGAATCTAGAAATAAAAGCATGAATTCCCTGCAAAGTAAAAAACCAAGAACCATGGAAGTGCTTATTGAATGCAATAGGAACACAGTTAAAAATAGCAGCTATGGCTATGTGACCAGTTAAAACAATGAGAAATGTAATTACCAAGTATTTTATTCCTAAAGTATTTATATATTTTGCATACATCCACATAAAAAGATGTCTTTGTTTTTCTTTGTATTCCTACACCATATAACATAATACTAATAAATTTAATATTAGTAGTTAAGTATTTTTTGGAAAAGCTTCATTTCAACGTTATACAAGTAGATAGTAATAAAAATGTTTTGAAAAGCCTTACTTCTAGGAAAAATAGAGCGAATTTTGATAAGAAATTAATTAAAGACTAGCATTAGTTAATAAAATGAGTAGTTAATATTTTTAAATTCATGTTATATTTAGATTTGGTAATACCAGAAGATGAGTAAGCATCACTCAAAGAAAAACTATGCCTTCTTTTATGGGGAAATTGCTTCATTTCTCTTTCCATGTAGGATCATTGTATCATGTCAGGAGTAATTATGAACTTGCTCATGTATTTGGAGTTTAAGTATGGTTTAAGAAAATGTGTCTAATCATTATTTTGCAAAAGGTGGATTGTGACCACTAATTATCATATGTCAACCTAATTACAATAAAAATGTGTAGCAGATTAGTAAAGTACACTTCTGGGTTTATCTGTGGAATGTTTCAAGAGATTATTAGCTTGTAAGCCAGCAAATTGAGAGGGAGTAGACTCACCTCTATTGCAAGGGTCACCATGCAATAGGCTTGTATCCTAGATTAAATAACATGCAAAGAAATGGAATTGGCCCACATTATAAGGAATCCATTCTGCTTGAGCTTTTCATTTTTGCTGCTGTCACTTGTGAACATCAAATTCCAGTTTCTTCAGCCTTACAATGCAGACTTAGAACAGCCTTCTGTGTTGGATTTGTGTTATATACTTGATCTCTTTTGTTTAATGGCTTTTAGCCTTTATTCTACTTAGCACACAAATAGCCACTGCTCTCTTTCTGCATCTGATCCTATAAGCCCAACTAATACATCCTCTTGCATAGCACAATCATATAATATATATATAATTATACATGTAATATTCTATTATTCTATTCCTCTAAAGAACTGTAATTAATATAATTAGTAAGAAATATTATAAAACAAAATATATTATATAAATAATTCAGAGATCAATTGTATGGATAAACCCATGATAATTCTTCATTCCTCTGTGCAAATTTAAACCCTAGGGCATGAAGCTTTCTTCTCTGTCTCTCAGTATTCCAAACAGTATGTGGTAGTAGGTATTCACAAATGAATACATGTATGAATGTACAAGCAGAGAACCTTGAGACAAAGCCATGAACAAAAAGTGCAGAGAATATAATATTGATGGAAAAAGAAGAACAAGTTCATAAAAACAAATCAATAATGCTAAAGTAGGGTATAGACTAAATAGTCTGTGCTAGTGTTAAATATTATGAAATAGTCTCTTAAAAATTTGAATGTAATAACCAAGTTAAAAACAAAGAGAAATTAAAAATGAATGATAAAGATACTTTATATGCTAACGTTAAGAAAATTAACTAGAAAATTAAAACGATTTACTCACATTCAATATTTAAAAAGTAAAAAATAGTGACAGTGTTAACAATGCCAATAATCCAACAGAAGAAGTTGATGGTAAGCATTTATTTATAATTGAGAGAGGATGGGTGAGTTTCTAAGCAGGGAACCAAAATAAACCAGAAATAGAAAAATAATAAATTTGACAAAATTAAAATCGCAATTTACAAAATTGAACAAATTTTTTTAAAAAGCAGGAAATGTGAACAAGGAATATAAAGATAAAAATATCAATATTCTTAAGAGATAATAAATGTGTATATCTTTCTTACCTACTCTTACTTTTATATCCAATACCCTGAAAAAGGGTGAAAAGTTATAAAAAGCATGTGTTACAAGAATATACAAAAGCTTTTTCTAGGTGTTTCAATAGAAAATAAAATACTTTTTATTATGTAGTTGATTAGAGCTCTACGCCCTCCTAAACATTTTTTTTTCTTTCTAGACAAGGTTTTTCAAGGTCCCTGAAGTTCCAAGGCTAGACTTACAGTTGCTATTCTCCTGCTTTAGCCTAACCCCAGACTGCTAGGGTAACAGACATGTTTTATTCTTCCCACCTTTGCCTAAACTTTTTCAACCTATTTTCTCATGAATTGCTATAGTGCTGAAATAAAAAATAGAAGCATGTAGGCATTTTGGTAGTAATATTTGAAGTAATATCTTTGATAATAAGCATAGCTGAATGTAATATCAAAGAATACACTAACATGATTAAACTGAAAAATATTGAACATGAGTACTACTTAGTGTGCATGGGATGGAATACAGTGCATTTTTTTAACATATGTTTATTATAAATACATAATGGATGTTAGAACTTTATGGTAAATATGAATACTACAGAATAGATTTAGAGCAAGAGATTAGATAAAATTAGTCTTTAGATGCAAAGGGGAACATAAATATACAAAAAGCCCTTGTAGAGCCACGCCCCTTTGACCCAGCAACAGAGGAGTCTGGTTGCTGTGCTACATTCTGGTACCATGCCCCTTAGACCTGGAGACACAGAGGAGCCCAGCCATGCGGGCACCAATATAGAGGTGTTCATGCCCCAACCCAAACAAGATAAAAAAGGCTTCTGAGAGACTTCTGTGATAAAGGCACACAACACCACCATAGTTGGTAAGTCAGAGGGACCAGCACCTCACATCAGAACTTGGTCTAACTTCAGGGGAAAGTCAGCTGGAACCTGCAATAGAATCTGCAGAGTTCAACGCAGAAGAAAGACAGAGATTTCAGCTTTGGCCTTGCAGACAGAAATCAGTCTGAAACTCAGGGTACAGCTACTGGCTTACTAAGACTAATTAGTTTAGTACTACACACTCCTTTCCATGCTGTCTATTTTATCAGCAGAGGCATACCCTGAAGGAGGCCCTCTATTTTTATTTGTATTTTTTTTATTTTCAAAATAATGTTTCACTTATCTTTAATAATTTAAAATATTTTTCATCTTTTTCTTTTCTCAATTTTTCCCTTTTTATCTTCTTTTTCTTATCTTCTTTTTTTTTCTTACTCTCTCCCATCTTGATCTCTATTACTCTCCCTTTTGTTCCTCTTCCTATCCTTATTTGAATTCATTTTCTTTCTTTTACCTTTCTTCTCTTTTTCCTTCTCTCAGTTGCCATCTGTTTTAAAAGAAAGTGACTACATTAAAAAAAAAAAAAAAAAGAAAGTGATTGCAGTCTCTAGCCTCCCTATTGCTGTTAGTTTGGTCTGTTCTTGGGAATATTTTGTTCTCTCCTCTCCTCTTCTAGTCAACAGCTTTCTAGAATTTCTGTGATCTTCCTGTGTCCTCTAAACTCACTTCTAACCTGTCTCTATCCTATGTATCTATCCTTCCCTGCCCAACTCCTTCTAAATCCCCATCCTGAAGGGTAAAGTTGCTATATTGAAGGGTTTATTCACTAAAAACATACTTTGGGTTGGTCCTTGATTTTGATTTAATTCACACAGTTAAAGTTGATAGATTAATAACTACTACAAATTGTCATTTTCTAAGTAGTCCTTGATGCTATTGTGCTGATGACTGTATCACTTGGTCTAAGGTGTTGTGATTGATCTAATCAGTTGTCCTCTCTGGTTTAATGAAAATGAGTTTGCCTCAGAGACATTAGGGATTCCAAACCTAAAGACCAGCTGTATCTGGAAAATTGAAGTATCAATCCAGAAATTAAACCAAGGGCAGAACCACTGTCAAAAATAGAAATGAGAAGGCATTTAAACAAGACACAAACACAGACTTCCACCCCACCAAAGGTAAACTTTGGGGGAAATTAGGTGGAAAAGTCTGACAATCAACCATTTGGATACACTGAACTAATAGTAGAGGAAGTTAAAAAAAAGATGAATGAAGCCCTAGAAAAATTCAAATCAGAAATAATTTCCCAGATAACCACAGACATTGTGATACAAATGAAAGTTATGATTAGAGACCCTAAAACAGAAACAGATAAAAAAAAAATAGATGAGCTCAGGACCATGATGGAAACCATAAATGCCCCACATAGGAAAGAAATGGAATCCATGACATAGATTCAATCAGATATCCAAGAGATTAAAAACTCTATAGAACCTAGCATGTAAAGGTACAAGATCCCAGTAATGAATGTAGCTGTACTGTCTACCTGGAATGTACCAATAAATTAAATTAAAAAAAAGATTAAAAACAAAACCTCTATAGAAAGCAATTGCATCAGGATGAATGAATGTGAAGATAAAATCTCAGATATAAAAGGTAGGTTGGCAATCAGTGAACATGAAAAGAGAGATCTCTTAAAAACACTAAAGGACCATGAGAAAACAATCCAACAACTCTTAGATGATGCACAGAGAATAATATAAGACTGAAAGCAATCCATGAAGTAGCAGGAGAAAGTACAAATGTCATAAAAAATGTTCACAGAATTAATGACAGAAAACTTCCCAAGCAGAGAAGAATTTGACATACAGATAAATGAGGCACAAAGGACTTCAACAAGCCATGATAAAAAATCTACATCTACACATATAATAATCAAGATCCGGGAAACACAACTGAAGAACAAAATACTACAAGCATTTAGAGAAATGAAACAAATTGCATAAAAAGGAAAGCCCATCAGAATCACAACAGTCTTTTCAACACAAATCCTGAAGTCAAGGGAAGCTTGGAATGACATAGTTAAAGTCTTAAAGAAAACAACCTCCAACCTAGACTGATGTATCCTGAAAAGCTGTCATTGAAAATTGATGGAGAAATAAGATACCTTCTTGACAAAGAACACATGAAAAATTTCATGAACATCAAACCAGCATAACAAACACTTCTAAACAATATCCTGGAAAAAAAAATTAGGACCACAACTCAATAAGGGCCAACAAAACAAATACCAAGAAAGGCAAGAAATTAAAGAAAGAGATGGAAAAAAAATAAAAGAACCAAAAAGAGGAAAATGACAATGAAAAGGAAATACCCAACAGTTATAACCATCAATGTTAATGGCCTCAATTCACCAATCAAAAGAAACAGGCTGGCAGAATGGATTAAGAAGCAAAATCCAACAATATCTTGTATACAAGAAACCCACTTATTCCACAAAGAAATTCATAGACTGAGAGTAAAAGTAAGGAAAACAGTTCTTCATGCAACAGGAGCCCAGGAAAAAGTGGGGGTAGCTATCTTTTTCACAGACAGAATAGATTTCAAACTAAAACTAATTAAAACAGAAAATGAAGGCCACTACATCCTGTAAAGGTAAAAATACAAGAGGAAAAAAATCACCATCATAAATATATATGTACCAAATATTAATTCCCCCAAGTATACAAAACAAATATTAATGGATGTGAAAAACAAAAGGAGCACTAATATAATTGTAGAGTATTACTGACACAAATAGACAGAATGTCTAACAAAAAAATGAAGAATAAAATAAACGAACTGAGCCAAGTCTTAGAAAACATGGACTTAGTAGATGTCTACAGAGTGTTCCATCCCAGAAAATCAGAATTTACATTATTTTTCACTGCACGTGGGTCTTTCTCCAAAATAGACTATATGCTAGCTCATAGAACAAGCTTAAATAAATACAAAGGAATTGAAGTTATCCCCTGTATATTATCAGACCATAGTATAATTAAACTGGAGATCAGTAGCCAAAGAAACTGCAGGAGCTTCACAAACAAATGGAAATTAAATAACACTCTGCTGAACAACAATCAGGCCACAGAGGAAATTAAAGAAGAAATTAAATTACATTTATGTGATACTGACAGTACAACATACCGGAATCTATGGGATAAAATGAAAGCAGTTCTATGAGGGAAATCCAAAGCAATAAATGCCCATACAAGGAAAACAGAGAGAGCTCAAATGAACAACCTAATGCTTAACCTTAAGTTCCTAGAAAAAGAAGAGCAAGACAAACCAAAAGCTCACACAGGGAAAAAAATTATAATGATAGCAGAAATTAATGCAATGGAGACTAAGAGAATGATACAAAAAAATCAATGAATTGAGTTGGTTTTTTGAAAAAATAAATAAAATTGATAAACCTTCAGTCAACCTCATCAAAAAAAAAAAAAAAGGAAAGAAAAGGCTCAAATTCATTCAATTAGGAATGAAAAAGGAGAAGTAACTACAGATCCATCAGAATCCATAGGATCATCAATGCCTACTTCAAAAAGCTATAGTCTAATAAAATGGAAAACACAGAAGAATAGCCAGATTTCTAGACACACATGAACTTCCAAAGTTGAGTGAAGAAGATATAAAAAATGTAAACATTAAGTGAAACTGAAAATGTAATTAAAACATTACAAACAAAGAAAAGCCTAGGTCCTGATGGCTTCACTGCTGAATTCTACAAGACATTGACAGAAGAGCTACCACCACTAATGTTTAAACTCTTCAATGAAATTGAAAGGGAAGCAATACTTCCAAATTCATTCCTGGAAGCAAGTATTACTTTGATTCCAAAATCAAGAAAAGAACCAAAAAAGAGAACTACAGGCCAATCTCTGTAATGGACATAGATGTAAAAATTCTCAATAAGATAATGGCAAACAGAATACATATCATGAAGAAGATCATACACTGAGACCCAGCTGGATTTATCCAGGGATACAAAGATGGTTCAACACATGTAAATCAATAAATGTAATACATTATATCAACAGAATTTATGACAAAAACGATATGATCATTTCTATTGATTCAGAAAAAGCATTTGACAAAACTCAACACACACATTATGGTAAAAACCCTGCAAAAAATGGGTGTAGATGATCTCTACATCAACCTGATAAAGGCTATCTATGAAAAAACAACAGCCAGTATCATTCTAAATGGCCAAAAACCTAAAACCTTCATGCTAAAATCAGGAACAAGACAAGGATGTACACTATCATCACTCCTGTTCAATATATTTCTAGAAATATTAGCCACAGCAATTAGACAAGAGAAATAAATGAAAGCAATAAAGATAGGAAACAAAGAAGTTAAACTGTCACTATTTGCTGATGATATGATACTCTACATAGAAGATTCAAATAACTGCCAAAAGACCGCTAGACTTACTTGACATATTCAGTAGAGTATCAGGATACAATGTCAACACTCGAAAATCAACAGTCTTCTTGTACACAAATAATAAACTCACTAAGAGAGAAATTAGGGAAACAATCCCTTTCACAATAGCATAAAAATGGGAATCAATCTAATGAAGGAAACGAACTCCACTGAAAATTATGGCACTCTGAAAAAAGAGATCAAAGAGGATATAAGAAGATGGAAATACATCTCTTCCTCCTGGGTAGGAAGAATCAACATAGAGCACATGGTCATATTATCAAAACTGCTATACAAATTAAATGCAATCCCAATTGAAATCACAACATCACATTTCACAGAATTTGAGAAAGCAATCCAAAAATTTATTTGAAACCAGAAGTGACCTAAAATAGCAAAAACCATGTTAGACAACAGAGACATGGCAGAGAGTATCACAATGCCCAACTTGAAACTATATTACAAAGCCACTATGACAAAAACATCATGGTCCTAGAAAAGAAACACACCAGAGGATCAGTGGAATAGATTAGAAGATGCAGAAACAAAACCAGCCATACTCAGCTATCTCTTCCTTGACAAAAGAGCCAACCATCCTCACTGGAGGAAAGATAGCCTCTTTAATAAATGGTGTTGGAATAAATGGCTTTCAACTTGCCAAAGATAAAACTAGATTCCTATATTTCACCATGCACTAATCTAAAATCCAAGTGGACTAAAGATCTAAATATTGAAACAGAAGCACTAAACTTGCTGGAAAGTAAATTAGGTAAACTCTCAAAGACATTGGCATAGAAGACTTTATGAATTAATCATCAGCTGCATGAGCACTTGCACAAAGAATCAACAACAAGGATGTCATTGTATTAAAACGTTTTTGCAGTGCAAGAGAAATCACCAACAGAGCTAAGAGATAACCTACAATGTGGGGAAAAAAATTTCACCAGCTACTTCACAGACATGGACTAATATCTAGAATATATAAAAAACTCAAAAAGATCAGATCCCCCAAATGCAAAGCCCTTATTCAAAAATGGGCATCTGAAATGAACAGGCATTTCTCAGAGAAAGAAGTGAAAGCAAAAACAAATATATGAGAAAAATTTCAACATCACTGGTCATTCTGAGAGATGCAGATGAAAACACAAAAACAACACTGAGATTCCACTTTACACCAAAAATTATTGCTTCTATCAAGAAATCAACCAATAACAAATGCTGGTTGGGGTGTAGGGAGAAAGGATCCCTTCTCTATTGTTGCCGGGAGTGCAAATTGGTGCAACCACTATGGAAATCAATATGGAAATAACTCAAAAACTAGGATTAGAGGTTGCATTTGACCCAGCTATCCCTCCACTGGGTATCTTTCCAAAAGAATTAAAGAATCATACCACAGTGATATATGTCCACCCATGTTTGTAGTGGCAAGTTTGTAATAGCTAAAACTTGGAAACAACCCAAAGGCCAATTAACTGGTCACTGAATAAAGAAGATGTTTTTCTATAAAAGGGAATAAATATTACTCAGCCAAAAAGAATGAGAAACTAGAAATATTTTATAGCTAAGTAGGTGCACATTGAGACTATTCTCTAAAGTGAAATAAATAGGACACACTTGAGTAAATGCCAAACAATTTATCTAGGAAAAACTAAAAGTCTAAGTAATGTTCAAATATTATAATTAAGAATGTGAAATAGGAAGAAAATGGCTAAAGGGGAAGTGGTAAGGGGAGGGGAAGGGAAAAGAAAAAATGTGATAAATGGAAACAAATTCTTTGTAAATAGGGAATGATGAAGGGTGTGAAGTGAGGGCACGTGTATGGCGAAAAAACAAGAACCAAGATATATCATGTAAGTGTACAAGAGAACAGTGATAAATGTAACTGTATTGTTTGCTTTAAATGTACCAATAAATTTAATGGGAAAATAATAGCCCTCATAATCAATCCACTGGGGTAAGTGTTATTTGTATGATGAAAGAAGTTGGGTTCAAGTGGTAAGGATGTAGTTATTAGTAATAATTTACATTTCAAGGTTACCAGGTTTCTTGTTACACATGCAATGATGTGAAGAAAGAGAAAGAAAAACAGAGAGAACAAGAAAGACTCAAACAATAAATAACAGGTGGCTTCCTCAGATAATCTTCGTATTTCCTGCTAGAGAAAATTGAGGGACATTTCTGTAAGAGTTAATGAGATGTTGAAACATCTCCTTGTCCATAATTTATTATCTGCAATAATTTACCTTATTAATTTTTATCCTGAGTAATTTTGATATAATTTTATTTGTGCTTATTTTTCACCTAATTCTTTATAAGTGAATGCTTTGTATCATATCTGAGTATAAATTTGGTAAAATAATGGTCATCATGTGTCTGATTGATATTAATTGATGCAATAATAATAATAATAACAATTAGTCTGCAGTGATTACCTCCCTCATGTTTCTTGGAATATATTAAATTTTAATATAATGAAAGAGACCTATGTATAGTAGTATTAAATTTTCATCCACAATATTATACCTCAACTCTCTTCTCTTTTTTTATAATATGAATTGCAAACAGCATATTTGCTAAGAGTAAGTATATTAACAGGTTTTTGTTCTAGAAAAAATGATAATTAAGTACAGATCAAATAATTCATCAAGTAATATAAAAAAATCTCTACAGATGATTAAGAATTAAGCTAGATTTTCCCATCTGTTCTGGGAGCATGAATTCTCTGCTCTCCAAGAAACTATTGTTTTTCCTTTTGCCCCCTCTAGAATCTACATTATATCCCATGAAAGGCAAAATTAACATAATTTTGGAAACTCTGATATAGTTTACATATTCATCTTCAGTTACTGGTATTCTATAATCAAAAGTAATAGTACCTTCTTATATTAGCACTTAATTATCTTGGGTAATGAGCAGACACATAACAGTTTGTTAGCAAGTGAATATACATCAAATATGTCCACTTCTCTTTTCAATAACACAACATTATTACAAGATATCACCATATCTTCTCTCAACTGAAATATCTGATTTTACTCTTGCAGTCTCATATCTAAAAAATAATATAGGAAAAAAATAATGTAAAACTTAATTTTAGCATTTTGATAAATATCCAAAGAACGGTCATGAAAAAACTTGTGAATTGGGCATCATTAATTAAGCATACTACCCTAGTGCAAAATGTTAACAGTACAAACATGTGACATATATAAAAATTATATATATTCATTTGGATTTTTTTACAAGTTTGTAACTCTTCTAAATATTTGTTTTAAAGAAAGTCAGACCAATATTTGGACATACAAAATTATTGAAAGAATTTGTTATGCAATGTTTAAAATTATGTCATTTAACAGGATTTGTAAAGTCTTTTAATGTGCTTGTGATACACTAAAAGCTCTAGTCTTGTAATATCACCACCCTTTTAAGTAATACATTGCGTTAATGTACACCACAATTCTGTCTCTTTGTACTATGCATCTCTCAATTTGAAGCTAAGCTGGGATACAACTTGAAATATACTGGAAGTGATTCATAACACCTCTACTTCTGGAACATAATTTTTTCCAAATTTTTAAAATTCTATTTTGGCTTCTTGCTAAAAGAAACAAAGATGATAATGACACAATTAGAAACTGTGTGAAAAATTAAAATTGTAAATAAGATTAAAATTGTATAACTGACATTGTGAAACAGGAAGAAAAGGGCAGGGGAAAGGAAATAAGGGAAAGGAAAAAAATATGAGAAAAGCAAAAAAAGGAAACAAAGTCTTTGTAAATAGGGGAGGGGTGAGGGGGTGTAAGGAGGGCAGGATGTGGAGAAAAATGAGAAACAAGATTGGTCATGTAAAGGCACAAGATCCCAATGATGAATGTAACTGTACTGTATACCTAAAATATACCAATAAACTCAATGAAGTAAATGGCAGAGCCTGAATCCTTGAATCAATGTGTGACATCTTTATTGACCTGAAATGTTACATCATCAGTGAATGTTTTGTAGTCTAAATTACTAAATATTAGGAAGTTTTTTTTATTATAGCTTACCTTTCTCTAACTGATACAGGATTCTAGTTCAGATTTAAATGATATATGTGTATATTATTTACACATATGTATGTCTAATAATGTGTTTCTTAGAGCTAAATCTGTCACACAGTGAGGTCTCATTTATAGCTCTTTTTAAATTAATATTTTACTTGATATATAAAACTGTCTATATTTATGGGTTGGGATGTGATCTTTTGATATATGCATCCAATGTGGAATTCCTAAACCAAACTAATTAAAAGATTGTTGAACTCTGGGTCTTTGTCGTTAGCTACATCTCCAGCATTGATTTTAGACTATTATTTTGAGTCAGGATCTTCCTAAATTGTTAAATTGCTCAAGCTGGGCTTGAACTTGTGATCCTCCTGTTTCAACCTAGAATAGTAGGATTACGTGAACATGTCCTCTGGCCCAGTTCTAGTTATTTTTTGTAGTAAGACATTTCTAGTTTATTCTTAGTTGTGTCAGATATATAATACTGTTTTTCTGAGGAGAGTCAATCTACTCCTCAATATATCTCAAAATCTTACTTCTCCTTGGTAGACTAATTATTCTTCTCCAAATTCCCTTCTTCTATCTTTCACTGCACTCTGTGAAACACCATTTCTTTCTCCACTTGTATGAGTTCAAATTTTTAATTTTAGATACAACCAAGATTGTGTGTATTTTTTTTTCCTTTTGGTATCTAGAATATTTCACTTCACCTGATATAGCCTAGGCACAATTATGTTGTCAGACAAAAAAGGATTCCTTCAAGTAGAATATCATTATACTGTGAATACATATTATAATTCTTTATTTTTCAATAATAATTTAGGTTTAGTCCATATATTGTGTATTGTGAATGATGCCACCATGACATGAGAGTGTCATTATTTCCTTGGAATATTTATTTCAATTCTTTTGAATATATTCCCAGTAGTTAGGGTGCTGGATCATATGGTAGCTCTATTTTGAGTTTCTTGGTGGAACTGTTATAATATTTTCCATAATAGCCATACCAATTCACCTTTCTATTAAGTGTATATGATTATTATTTATTCACATCCTTGACATTTTAATCATTTCTTTAATTCTCATCACTCTGATTTAAAACTAGTACTACTAGGAAAAATAGAGAAAGAAAGCTGTACAATCTAGGATTCCACAATAATTTCTTGGAAAAGATTGTCAAAGCAAAGCCAACAGGATCAAAGATAGACAAATGGGATTAAAACAGACTAAAAGCTTTTGAACAACAAAAGAAACAATTTTAAAAGTAAAGAGTTCATAGAGTGGTGAAAAATATTTGCAAATCCTATAAGGATTCAAAGACCAAAATACATAAGAGACTCATAACAACACAGCAACCCAGAAACATAGATAAAAAATATGCAAAGTAACAAAACAAATATTTTTGCAAAGAAGAAATATTAGTTTCCCAGTAGTTCTTAAAAGAAAAAAAAAAGCTGCTCAAAATGACTAATCACTGGGACAATGCAAATTAATACCACAGTGAGATACAATTTATACCTCTTACTGTTAATCTTCTTCTAAATGAAAATTTATATCATTTTACCTGTATATATGTATTTTTTTAAATCTAAAGTTTAAAATGATCTATTTTAGTTACTAGGCTTCAGAATATGTATTTGACTTATCCTTTAATTTTCTACAACATAGAGTGTTTAACTAAAATGTGGAGCTAAAATGGTTTCTTACTGATATTCTCAAATTTGAAATGGGCCTTAAATTATATCTTATTTACTGGATTATTTTCTTACATATTAAACCACTTGTTAATGCATAATTATAAAATCACACTAAATTATAGAATGTAGGTTTCAATTTTTTAAAGCAAGCTAGGACATTACATTTGCTCAAATATCAGGTTTAACAAATATATGAAATAACACTTTTTATTTTTAAAATTTTATTTCATTAGTATATATGTGCAGTACATAATGATTCTCTCATCATTGCACACAAAGTCTTAATCTTTGTTTTTTAAAATGTTCTACTTCCTTCTCTTCCCCTTCCATCTCTTGGTCCCCTTCCTTTTTGAAAAGACTAATAATCTCCTGTTTCTATTTTTTTAAATGTTGTTCTGTAACTTCTCTATATTTTGGTTTGCCAGGAACTCTTTGCATTGTCAGTGGGAATATAAATTACTACAACCAGTATGGAAATCATTATTTAAATTGCTCAAAATATTAAAACTAAAAATTCCCTTTTACCCAATAATTCCTCTTGCAGGTATTTTCCTGAGACTTACAGACACATAATCTTAAATATACAAGGACTAATTGAAATATGTGGTAAACATTTAAATTAAAAAGCTACAGCAAAAGACACATTGTCATTAGTCCCCCTCAAAATAGTTCCATAACTTCCAAATAGACTTATACTATCGTTCTTGCCACTTTCTGAAGCAGATCAGGAAGCCCTTTTTTTGTGAATGCTTTTAGGAAATGTAGTCAGAACTATGGAGATTGCTGGTGAGAAGTCCCTTCCAAAGGAAATGTAACTTAAAACAAAAACTTTATGTGGCTTCATTCACCTTATTTTCTGGATCTGGCACCCTGTTTCTTCCTCAAAGTCACAATACCCATGAAATGTAAACTATTTTAATATATTCAGGCCATAGGAGCAGCCATAGAAGCCTAATTAAAGACACTCATATTTAATTTTTAAAATGTAGACATTCACATATTTTAATCACAGCTCATATTTATCCCATTCTTTTTCACCAACAGCTATTTATTTCATCTTCTTGTTAAATGAATAGGCCTAGATTTAGAGGGGGATCTGACATGAACCATGAGGTTTAACAAAATTCTCCACAGTATTCAGAAATATTGTATAACTACATTATTTCCAGAGTGAAAACATTTTTTTGTTGTAACCTAATGTTCATGCCAATATGAACTGTTAAAGTATGTCCCTCAACATCTGTTAATTTTAATGTATACAAGTCTTTAGAGAGGCGATAGAGAAAAGCTGCTCTTACAATGTGTTTAGCATCTGAATCAGTAGGAGATCATTCCATTATGAAGAATAAGCTATTCTAGACTTTCTTTAGTTAGCATCCTGATATGTGGTGGTTTTAGATCAAGAATCTCCCTGAAAAGTTTCATGCGTCAGAAATGGAGCTTTTAGAATATGAGTGGATTTTAGGAGCAGTGTACTCGTTAGTGAATAATGGTAAATTCCTAACTGATTGTACTATTAGAAGGTGGTGCCTGGATGGAAGAGGAAGAGGTGGGTCACTGGGAGCATGACCTGAGTGGGTATATACTTGGCCTGTAATTCTCTCTTTCTCTCTCTCTCTCTCTCTCCACTGACTGCCATCTGTGGAAGAGTTTTCCTCCACCTTTCCAATTTACTACACCATTTATTCCTTGGACCAGCTGATAATGGTGGAACCCTGTTAAAGCATAAGCCAAATAAATGTCTCCTTCTTAGTGGTGGTCAGGTACTAATGAAAAGATCTCAATAATATCAAACTCCTATTTTGTTGCGAATTGACTCTAACAAAAGATTTAAATTAAAACCATAGCATATAGATATACTTTGATTGTATCAAGAATGTTAAAAGTTATATTCTTTAGTAAACAGCTAAGGTCACATGTTCTGTTAAATTTTTATTACAAGTTTTTAATTAAAATGTATATTTATACTTCAAATGAATGTTTGAATGAATAACAAAATTAATAAATATCATTCTAAAGTTGCAAAAGTCTAAAGTTGCAAAAAACTCAGTGATACAAAGAGTTGATTCTTCAAAACAATAAACAAACTTGACAAACCCTTAATGAAACTCACTTAAAAAAATCCAATTTCATGCAATTAGGAATGAAAAGAATGAAATTACAATGGCCCCTGCAAAAGTCCAATCATCAATACCTACTTTATGCCAATAAGATGGAAAATAGAGAAGAAATGGATAGATTCCTACATGTATGAATTAACAAAGTTGTACAAAGATGACCTAAAAATTCTAAATGACTTATATCAATCAATAAAATTGAAAATTAATTCAATCTTATAAACTAAGTAAAATTCAGGCCCTGATGGCTTTACTGCTGAATTGTAAAAGATATCTAGAGAGGAACTACTACCACTACTGTTTAAATTCTTCAAAGAAACTGAAAGGGAAGCAATGCTCCCCAGTTCATTCCTAGGAGCAAGCATCACCTTGATTCTAAAAGCACAGAAAGACTCAACCAAAAAAAAAAAAAAGAACTATAAGACAATTTCACTAATGAACTTAGGTAAAAAAACCTTAATAAGATACTATTAAATAGAATGCAGAAAATCATCAAGATCATACATTCTGACCAAGTGGGATTCATCCCAGGTACACAGGGATGGTTCAACATATGAAATCAATAAATGCCATACACTATGTCAATAGAGCCATATATAAAAATATGATCATCTCAAGAGATGCATAAAAAGCATTTGACAAAATCTAACATGCATTCATGATAGAAACCTTAGAGAAAATTGGAATAGAGTGTCCCTACCTCAATCTGATAAAAACCATCTATAGAAAACAACAGTCAATATCATACTAAATGGTCAACAACTGAAATCCTTCATGCTAAAATCAGGAAGAAGACAAGGATGTTCACTATCACCACTCCTATTGAATATAGTTTCGGAAAAAATAGCCACATCAATTAGACAAGAGAAAGAAATAAAAGTAATAAAGATAGGAAAGGAAGAAGTCAAATTGTCATTATTTGCAGATGACATGATACTCTAAATAGAATTCCCAAAGAACTCCACCAAATGTCTTCTAGACCTTAATAAACAAATTCAGTGCAGTAACTAGCTGAAATGTTAACACACTAAAATCAATAGCTTTTCTTTACACAGAAAACAGACTCACTGAGAAAGAAATGGGACAATCCCTTCCTTTCACAATAGCATCCAAAAAATTGAAATACCTAGGAATCAACCTAATAAAATAAATCAAAGACCTCTACTCTGAAAATTACAGCACTCTGACAAAAGAGATTGAAGATATCAGAAAATGGAAATACATCACTTGTTCTTGGGTAGGAAGACTACAACAAAGTGAAAATGGCCATACTTCCAAAATTGTTATATAGATTCAATGCAAGCCCACTTGAAATCTCTGTAGCATACTTCAGAGACCATGAGAAAATAATCCCAAAATTTGTTTGGAACAGGAAGAGACCTACAATAGCAAAAGAAATTTGATACAATAAAGAAAAGTTAGGGGGTATCAGAATCCCCAACTTGAAACTATACTTCAAAGCTATTGTGATAAAAACAGTATGAAAAGAAACAAGCCTGAGGATCACCTGGAATAGAGTAAAGATGTAAAAATAAATCTAGACACACTCAGTCACTTCTTCTTTGACAAAGGAGCCAAACACCCTCACTGGAGGAAAGCTAGCTTCTTTAATAAACAGTGCTGGAAAAACTTGCTTTTGACTTGCCAAAGATTAAAACTATACCTACATATCTTATGATGCACTAAATTAAAATAAAAAGGTATTAAAGATCTAAATACTAAAACAGAAACATTAACCTGGCTACAAGAGAGGTTTGGTAGAAATCTTGAAGACATAGGTGAAAGAAAAGATTTTAAGCAAAGAAACTCAGTTACCTATGAGCTAGCACAAACAATCAAGAAGTGAAATGTATTCTTATTAAAAACTTTCTGCACAACAAGAGAAATGACCAAAAATGCCAAGAGGCAATCAACAATTTTTGAAAAAATTTTCACTGGGTGTTACTCAGACACAGGTCTACAATCTAGAATCTGTGAAGAACAACAACAGCAACAAAAAGTCAGACTCACAAATGTAAAGACCCAGTCCAAAAATGTGCATCTGAAATGAATTGACATTTCTCAGACAAAGAAGTTGAAATAGCAAATAAGCATATAAAAAATGATCAACTTCACTGGTCATTTGAGAAATGCAAATAAAGACAACACTGCGATTTCACCTCACCCCAGAAAGAATGGCTTCTATCATGAAATCAACCAATAGGAAATGCTGCTGGGGTTTTGGGGAATTAGGAACCCTGCTCCACTGCTGGTGGGAGTGTAGACTGATGCAACCACTGTGATAATCAGTATGGAGATATCATAAAGAACTAAGATTGAGAGTCTCATTTGACCCAAGTGTTCCCCTGTTGGGTACATTCTCCAAAGAATTAAAAGAATCACGCCCTAGTGATGTATGTGCACCCATGTTCATAGCAGCACAATTTGTGATAACTAAAACTTGGAAGAAGCCCAATGAGCCATCAACAGGAGACTGGGCAAAGAAAATGTGTTTGTTATTTTTTTTTAATTTAAAATGTAATTTTACTCAGCCATAAAAAATGAGAAATTAGAGACGTGTTGCTACATGAATGCACGTTGAGGTGGTAAGGAATAAAAAGTGTACTAGATAATGTGAAATAGGAAGAAAAGGGACAAAGGGGAAGGGGAAATGCAACAGGTAGGGAAAATGAAAAAAGGGAATGGAATTAATATGAGAAAATGAAAAATAATGGAAGCAGTGTTTGTAGATGTGGAGAGAGGGAGGAGTTGAAGGGAGGAAAGGAGAATGGGGAAAATATGAACCAAGAGTCATTATGTAAAGGTCCAAATTTCCAAAAATGCATGTCATTATATTGTACACCTTTTATGTACTAATAAAATAATTTCTAAAAACCCTGAACTTCCTAATGAGACCCTGTGTGAAAAAAAGGAAACCAAATAAAAGAGAAAAGAAACAAAGAAACTTGGGCTTTCTTAAAATTATCATTGTTCTTTAGATTTATCAAACTCAGAACTACTAGCACTCTTCTATGGTGTATATCAAAAATGTCCTCCAGAAGCCTCATGTGTTCAGAGGGAGGGTTTCTATAAGCTGATTGGATCATCATGGTGCTTACTTATCCGTGATTCAGTCCACTGATGTTAAATATGCTGTTAAGAGATGTGGCCTGGTTGATGGTGTTAATCATTTGGATTGCACCTCTGGAGGGTATCTCCTTTCTGGGTCTCTCACTCTTGTCTGTGAGCTTTGTGGCTGAAATGGGGTAAGCATTATTTTCCCACGTAGCCTTTGTAGGATGCCATTTTTACCTTGAAGTCGTCCAACCATGGATGAACAGAGTCTTCTGAAACTGTTAGCCACATATACCTCTCCTTTAAGTTTCAGGTATCAGGTATTTTTATCTCATTGATGGAAAAGTGAGTATTTCACTTGCCTAAACTGGATTTCTAATGAAACAGTAATTAATCTGATAGTTAATATTTTAATTTTAGTTCTTAGAAATTATTACTTGATGGTAAGAAACCACAAAATGATTAAAATTTTGAATTTCAGGCTCTAACTTCAGATTATTATTTTGTAAAATTTTAGCTACTGATATTCTGGAATTTGATTTACTAAGATGCTACAAACCATCTGAATATAGGCAGGTGTGGTGGTGCACACCTGTAATCCCAGCACTTGGGCGGCTGAGGCAGGAGGATAGCTGTGAGTTTGAGCCCAACCTGGGCTACATAGTGAGTTCCAGGTCAGTCTCAACTACACAGCGATACATAGTAAGACCCTGTCTCAAAGAACAAAAAACAAAACAAAACAAAAACCATTTGAATATGATTCATAGCTGGCTTTTACTGTAGTTTTGAAGACATTAAATGTTCCTCGATATGGTAGCGAATTGGTGATAGCTTTTATGTAATTGAGAGATATGTTTGTATGTGTGTGTATGTATGTGTGTGTGAATATAAATAAATATATGTATAAATATTATATATATAAATATATACACATATTATATATATATATACTTTTTCCATCTTAACAATATTTGTTGTAGTAGATTCCAAATTAAAAAGCATGGCAAACTTTTAGGGTTTTAAAAAATCTGTGAAACATGTAGGCACGAAATCCTAAAATATAGATTCAAGGAAAATGTAGTGCCTGCCCTTGAATCTTCAAATAATAAATAAAATAATCTAATTCTTCATTCTTAGTGCATTTGATTTTATTATATTATAGTTGCCAAGTGGTTGAATTGCACATGCTTGATTTTTATATAACAATACATCTTTTATTTAAGAAAAAATTTGCTACATATATTCTACAAAATGCATGTTTAATTTCCAATTAAATAGAAAATTTCAGGCCAGGGATTTAGCTCAGTGGTTTGGTGGCCTGCCTTGCAAGTGCAAGGATCCGAGTTCAATCCCTGGTACCAAAAAAAAAGAAGAAAGAAAAAGAAAAAAGAAAACTTTTCCAAAGTGTTTTTTTTTTGGGGGGGTACCTCAGTGGTTCCAGAGCCTGCCTCGCAAGCACAAGGACCTGAGTTAGATCCCCAGTACTAAAAAATAAATAAATAAAATAAATTAATTAAAAGTGACAGAAAGATAAATTTTGAAGAAGTTATTGCTTATATTGTATGCCAGTAAATAATATTTCTCTACTAGTAATTGAATCTGGAATCATAGGATGATAGTAAGCAACAACAAAGCATCTCCAAAATTCAAAACACAGGTATTGCAAAACAACTTGGGGAAAAAAAGGAGAGAGATAGCTCTCTAGAACCCAGGAAGGATCTGATAGGACAATGGGAGCCTCCAGAAAAATTGAAGTTAGACCATAAATTAGACAAAGGAAAGGGCGATCTGCACTTTCTCAATAGCTTGTGGTGCATGACTTGTGAGAAAGGAATGATGAATGTGCAGAGACACAGTTAAAGCACGGACTTCCAAAAGAATTCCAGGCGTCCACATGTGTATGGAAGCAATGGATACTGTGTACTGCAACAGCTGGTGAGTGTTTCCAGTCCTAGCATCTGTCATATCCCATGGAGAGAGTGCTTGGTCAGACACAATTCTAGGGAGAGTCATCTGAAGCTGGGATGTAGAACAGCCATGGGTTGGCTTCATCTCAGGACTCAGTTCTTACCTCCCACAGTGACTCCATGAGGGACAACCATGCAAGCTGTCCACAGTCAGGGAGCTGTGACCACAATCAGGCCAGAAGAAGACATCCAGAGTGTTATATGATAAACGACACAGGCCACACCCTCATCACCAAAGGCCAGGCTCAGCCTGAATTTGCTTAGATTTGAAAGTCCCAGAACCAGCACTGTGCCCTCATCCTACTTCAAGTAATTACTCAGCATGTATCTGAGCTCTAAATTCTCTTTGTCTACCAGTGAGAGGTGAGAGGAGTGTTACACCTTGAATTAAACACTGCACCAAAAATTTAGAACTCAGAAGACAATCATCAATTTAAAATCAGAGATAAATTTTTCTTTTCTTTTCTTTCTTTCTTTCTTTCTTTCTTTTTCTTTCTTTTCTTTCTTTCTTTCTTTCTTTCTTTCTTTCTTTCTTTCTTTCTCTTTCTTTCTTTCTTTCTTTCTTTCTTTCTTTCTTTCTTTCTTTCTTTCTTTCTTTCCTTTGTTTCTTCTTGTTTATTTTGGTTTTCTTTTATTTTTGTTCATTTTTTTATGGATAATTTTTTTTAGTGCCTTTGGTTTGTCTTTCTATTGCTTCTTTTTCTTTTCCTTCTCCTCCTTCTTTTCCCCTGGCTTCTTCAGTTCCCTAATGCTTATGTAATTATCCCTTCTCCTTCAACCAAGGTTCTCCTATTTTTCTTTTATTTCTCTATTTTTTCTTCTTTTCTCTTTTAAGCATTCTCCTCTTAATAACTTCTCTTTTACTTGCTATAGTTCCTTTTCTCTTACTTTTTCTTTTATCCTCTGTCTTTTGCCATCTGTCTTTTTATGTTCCACTTTTGCTCAATTCTGTAGACATTCTTCTACTCTCCCAGAAATCCTTTATACTAGTTCTCTCTCCTGCTTCTCTTATCATAGAGTTTAAGGTTTCAAAGTTTTCCTTTACCCAGCCCTAAATCTTTAATACTATAACCACAAAGCCTTGTTAATCTTTTGATGCTTAACTACATAAAATTACTGTTGAATTCTTTTCTGACATTAGCAGCGATATAGTTGTTACATTTAATAAATGTTAGCTTTAGATCATTATCTGATTTTCCTTATTGTTTACATCATGATTTATGGTCCTTTTTCTAGGAGTAAGAGCAGTATATAACTGATTCTTTTGATATGTTAATTTGTCTCATGTGATATTACTGTAACTATTTCAGTTGACAATAACAGGGTAATACAAATGACTCTATTTTTCTGTAAGAAAACACTCAGATTACCTTTCTGATGTTACTAATGCTAGAGCACATTCCTGGAGATCTTGGTTTCTGGATTAACTACACTTCATACTCCTTTCTCAAGTAAGCAAGGTGCTTGAATAATAAAAAATGATTAAGCCTATCTGTGCCCAGAGTAAATAACTTAAAAAACAAAATAAAGATACCACTATACTAATAAAAAACATGTTTAGATTATAAGCATCTAGCTCAGCTCAAAACAAACAATAAAGAAATGAAAACAGTAGAAACATAGGAAGAAAAGAAAAAAAGAAAAAAAAAAACTTCTCAAACCCCCAATTCTCCAATCCAGGGACACCCGTGGGCAAAATATTATAATCCACACACCTGAATTAGTTGAAAGGAAAACAGAGGAGGTTGGAAAACAACTCAAATGATAGCAAAATTAAAGAAGATATAACTAAACATATAAACAAAATTATATAAACATATAAACAAAATTTCAGAACTAAACACAATAATGTCTTCAAAGAACAACTACTTAAAAACAGCAAGAGAAGATTAAAATAATGGAAAAATTGATAGATGATTCAACAAAACTAAGCATAAAGGAAGTAAATGAAAAAAATCAAAAGAAAACACAAATGGCATAAATGACCTGTTCAAATAAATAATGCAGAAAACTCCCAAATATGGGAAACAGTAAACATACAGATAAATGATGTATATAGAACACCAAATAACCATCAGTAAAGTGGAAACTCTGAGTGCCACACGATACTCAGTATTGCAGAAGGTCATCATAGGAACAAAATCTTAAAAGCTGTTAGAGAATGGCAACAAATCACATAGAAAAATTAACCAAAGAGAACAACATATGACTTCTTCACACAAACCTCAAAAGCTAGGAGGGGTAGGAACAAAGTGCTTCAAGCCCTAAAAGACAAAAACTTCAAACCCTAACTTGTGTGTCCTGTAAAGCTTTCATTAAAGTTGATGAAAGAATAAAATGAAAATGAAAATTAATTTCATTGGTACATTTTAGGTATACAATATAATGACATTCATCATTGGAGATTTGCACCTTTACGTAATCTGTCTTGATTCTTATTTTTTCCCCATTCCCCTGCCCTCCCTTCAATCGTTGCATGCCTCCCTATTTGCAAAGACTTTCTTTCTTTTTTTCCATTTCTCATATTTCTTTCATTCCCTTCTTTCTTTTCTCCTAGCCCTCCCACTTTCCTTTCCTTTTTCCAGCTTTTCTTCCTATTTCACATTGTCTATTATTCCTTTTGATCCTTATTTACCCTTACGTTTGATCCTTATTCACACTTATTTATACCAGAGAACCTACTCCATATCTGCACATGTATGTTCTATTTATTTCACTTAAGAGTATGGCCTCAATGTGAAATCATTTCGCTATAAATGTTGCTGTTTGTCATTCCTTATGGCTGAATAATACTCCATTTTATAAAAAACAAACAAATACAGTTTTTATCCAGTCTCCAGTTGATGGGAATTTGGGATGTTTCCAAACTTTAGCTATTACAAACTGTGCTGCTAATGATATGGGCACACTGTGCTATGATTCATTTAATTCTGGGAAGATACCCAGCAGAGAAATAGCTGGGTCAAATGGGACCTCTAATCTTAGCTCTTTGAGGTAGATACATATGGTGGTAACAGTCTACATTCCCACAGATAGTGAAGAAGGGTTCCTTCTTCCACACAACCCTGCCAGCATTTGCTATTGCTTGATTTCATGATAGCTGCCATTCTTTCTGAGGTGAGGTGGAGACTCAGTGTGGTTATTTGCATCATTCAAATGACTAGTGATGTTGAACATTTTTTTGTATGTTTATTTGCTGTTGCTACTTCTTTGTCTAAGAAATGTCTGTTTATTTAAGATGCCCATTTTTAGATTGGATATTCAAATTTGGGAGGTCTGATTTTTTGAAGTGCTTTATATATTCTAGATAGTAGAACTTTGTCTGAGAAACAGCTGGTAAAAATGTTTTCCCACATGTGTGTTGTCTCTTCACACTGTTAGTGGTTTCTCTTGCTGTGCAGAAGCTTTTTAATGAGAAGAGATCCCACCTGTTGATTGTTTATGCTAGTTTACTTGCAACTGAGGATTTGTTCATGAAATTTTTTCCTATGCTAATGCCTTCAAAAGTTCTACCATACCTCTCTTCTAGTGAGTTTAGTGTTTCTATTTTAATATTTACATCTTTAATATATTTTGATTTTACTGTAGTGTATGGTGAAATATTTACTTCTAGTTTTAATCTTTCACAAGTTGAAACCTAGTTTTTTCCAGCACCATTTAATTAAGAGGCTACCTTTCTTCAGTGAGGATATTAGGCTCTTTTGCCAAAGGTAGATAGCTGAGTGTGTCTGGAGTTGTTCCTGTGTCTTTTAATCTTTTCTGTTGGTCTTCCAGTATGTTTTGTTTCCAGTAACTCACTGCTTTTATCACCGTAGCTTTGTAGTAGAGCTTCAAGATGGGAATTATGCTACTCCCTACCTTGTCTTTGGTGTCTAGAATTTCTTTTGCTATTTTAGGTCTCTTCTGGCTCCAAAAGAATCTTTGGATCATTTTCTCAAGGTCTGTGAAGTATGATGTTGGAATTTCAAATGGGATGACATTGAATATATATAGCAGCTTTGGAAGTATGGCCATTTTCACTGTATTGGTTCTTCCTACCCAGAAGCAAGGGATGTCTTTTCATTTTCTGATATCCTCTTTGATCTCTTTTTTGAGTGATACAGTTTTTAGAGTACAGGTATTTGAACTGTTTCAATAGATTGATTGCTAGATATTTCATTTTTTCTGGTGCCATTGTGAAAGAAGTTGTTCCTCCAGTTTCTTTTTCATTGAGTGTGTTGTTTGTATATAGGAAAGCTATTGATTTTTGTGTGTTGACTTTGTATCCAGTTACTCTATTGAATTTGGTTATTAAGTCCAGAAGACTTTTGTGGAATTCTTGGGGTCTTCTGTATAGAGTATCTTGTCAACTGCAAATAATGACAATTTAACCTCTTTATTTCCTATGTTTATTCATTTTATTTTTCTGTTGTCTAATTGTTGTGCCTAATGTTTGCAAGACTACATTCAACAGGAGTGCTGATAGTGGACATGCTTGTCTTGTTCCTGATTTTAATGTGAAAAACTTCAGTTTTTGACAATTTAGTATATTGGTTGTTAGTTTTTCATAGATGGCTTTTTTTTTTTTTTTTGTACTGGGGATTGAACTCGGGTCCTTGCACTTGCGAGGCAGGCCACCAAACTGCTGAGCTAAATCCCCAGCCCTCTTTCATAGATGGCTTTTATCAGGATGAAGTAGAAACCGTCTATTCCAACTTTTTGATTTTTTTTTTGTCATGAATGGATGTTGAATTTTGTCAAATGCTTTTTATGCATCCGTTGAGATGATCATATGGATTTTTTCTTTAGCTCTATTAATATAGTGTATTACATTTATTCATTTGCATATGTTGAACCATCCCTGTATCCCTGGGATGAATCCCACTTGGTCAGGGTGTATGATCTTCCTAATGATCTTCTGCATTCTATTTGCCAATATCCTATTGAGGATTTTTGCATCTATGTTCATTAGGGATATTGGCCTATAGTTGTCTTTTTCAGACAGGGCTTTCTCTACTTTTAGGATCAAGGTGATGTTTGATTCCAGGAATGAATTTGGGAGCATTGTTTCACTTTCAGTTTCATTGTAGAGGTTAAAAAGTAGTGGTGATACTTCTCTAAATGTATTATAGAATTCAGCAGTGATGCCATCAGGGCCTGCACTTAGCAAATTTTTAATACATTTTCAATTTCATTGATTGATATTGGGTTGTTTAGAATTTTTAGGCTTCTTCATTCAACTTTGGTAATTCATACATATCTAGGAATCTGTCCATTTTTCTTTGTTTTCCATCTTATTAGCATAGGTTCTCACAGTAGGTATTGGTGATTTTCTGAATTTCTTCCAGGGTCATTGTAATTTCACCCTTTTCATTCCTAATTGCATGAAAATGAGACTTTTCTTTCCTTTTTTAAATGAGATTTGTTGTTTGTCAATTTTGTTTATTATTTTGAAGAATCAACTCTTGTTTCACTGATATTTTTGTGTTGTTCTTTTAGTCTTCATTACATTGATCTCTGCCCTCATTTTTATAATTTCCTCCCTTGTCTGAGCTTTGGGCTTGCTCTGCTATTCTTTTTCTAGAAGTTTGAGGTTCAGCATCAGGTTCTTTAATTGTGCTCACTCTGTTTTCCATATATGAGTATTCAGTGCTATTAATTTCCCTAATAAGACTGCTTTCATTATGTCCTGTAGTTGTATTGTAAGTGTCATTTAATTCTAGTAACTCTCTGATTTCTTCTTTAATATTATCTGTGATCCATTGGTTATTCAGGAGTGTGTTGTTCAGTTTCTATGGGTTTGTGAAATTCTTATGGTTTGCTTTCCTGTTGATCTCCAATTCCATTGCACTATGGTCTGATAATATACAGGAGAGCACTTCAATTCATTTGCACTTACTTAGACATTTTTTATGAGTGAGTATGTGATCTATTATGGAAAACTACACAAGTGCAGCTGAGAAGCATGTGTATTCTGATTTTGTGGGGTGGAATACTCTGTAAACATCTGTTATGTTCATTTGTTCAAAGGTTTGATTGAGTTCTAGTATTTAATTGTTTATTTTTTGTCTAGTTGATGTATCTATTTATAACAGTGTGGTATTGAGGTCCCTCTTTACTATTAGTTCGTATTTAATTCATCTTGTCAATTAGTATTTATTTTGTATAGTTGTGCACACTAGTGTTTGGTCTATATATATTTATAATTGTCATTTTTTTCCTCTTGGATTGTTCCCTTTACAAAGGTGTGGTGTCTTTCTTTGTCTCTCTTAATTGGTGCTGGTTTAAAATTAATTTGTTCTTCAAAGAGAATAGATACTCTTGAACTTTGTTGCTGTAACAGAGTATTGTTCTCCACCTTTTAACTTTTATTCTATGAGTTTCTTTTGAAGTGTGTTTCTTTTATGCAACATAGTGTTGGATTTTTTTTTTCTTGATCCCTTTGGACAGTCTATTTCTGTGGATTAGTGAATTGAGGCCATCATTATGATTTTTTGTTGGATTATCCCACTTTGCATTTAATTTCTTGTTGTGCCTGATGGTTTTATTATGCTGGGCTTCATGGTGTTGTGAATCTCATTGTCTTTGCCTATGTTATTGCTTAAATTTTTTGGAGTGCTGGTTTGATATTTGTGAAGTTCTTAGATGTTCTTTGTCATGAAAGTACCTTATTTTTCCATGGATTTTGAAAGATACTTTTGCAGGGTACATCAGTCTTGGTTGGAGGTTGTTTTCCTTAAGATTTGAAATATATCATTCCCTGTTCCTCTTTCCTTGAGGGTTTTTGTATTCAGAAGTCTGCTGGATTTTGGTTGGCTTTCCTTTGTATGTGAGTTGCACCTTCTCTCTAACTACTAGAAATTTATTTTTCTGTTGCATTTCTAGAATCTTAACTACTATATGCCTACATGTAGATTATTTTTATCATGCCTAGTGGGAGTCCTGTATGCCCCACTTATCTGTATGTCAAGTTCTTTTCCTCTGCTTGAGAAGTTTTCTGTTCAGTTCTGTGAAATATTTTAATGCCATTCACTGTCTTTCATGTTTCTAAATTGAGTCCTATTCACCTTATGTTATTCTTCTTTACATCATCTAGCAGCTGCTGGATTGATTTCTCATGATTGCTTACTATTTTAAATATTTTTTATTTTCCTTGTCACTAACTGAAACCCTGTCTTCCATATCTGAAATTCTGTCATCATGTTGGCTCATTCTGCTGGGTAAACTTTCAGTGGAGTTTTTAATCTCCTGGGGTCCTGTCTAGGAACTGCCTGTCACCTATGCTGCTCTGGTCCCTATAGGCTTTTTCCTTGGAGTCAAATGCACTTCAAAGTAATGAACTTTTACATCAAGTTGCACTTCAAGAAATTCATGACCAACAAATCATAATCACAAAACATTCTCAAATGTATACTAAAAAGAGAAAATGAAGCCAATTTTGTCCATAAGTCAAAAAGATTGGTTACATTTGTGAGGATGAGCAGCTAATGAAAGGAGAAACAAATGAAAAAATCAACAACAGAAAAATAATGCAATGGCTGGAATAAGTCAGTATCTCTCAGCTGTAACTCTCAGTGTGAATGGTGTCAATTCCCCAATTAAAAGACAGATTGACAGAGTGAATTGAGAAAGCAAAGAAAATCTTACAATATGCAGCATGAATGAAATACATTAATTTAAAGATTAAAAATTTAAGGATGGAAAACAATATTCCATGTGAAAGAAATCCATAAAAAAGGATTTGCTATCTTAATTTTAGACAAATACTTTTCAGCTAAGACTGATCCAGAAAGGCAAAGAAGATCACTACCCAAACCCAAAGTAGTTAATTAAGGGAACAATTTAACAGGAAGTGTTAATGATCATAAACATATACAAAACAAATACTGGCCTGCTTAACTTCATAAAACAAGCACTAATGAAAAAAATCAGATTAACACCAATACAATTCTCATGGGGTCCTCAATACCCCACTGTCACTTATGGATAGTTCAACAAGACAAAAAAAAAATCAGCAAATAAATACTACAGCACTGAAACAAACTTTAGAACAAAAGGACCCATTAGATATCTACAAAGTTATCTATCCAACACACTTTTTTTTCAGCAGCACGTGTGACTTTCTACAAAATAGACCATATGCTAGCCAATAAATCATGCTTATGTAAATGAAAAAAATAATAAAAATTACCCCAAATCATGTTATGAGATCATAGTACAATGAAACTGATAATATATGGAAAACAAAACTGCATAAACTATGGAAATATATGGAAATTAAACAATATTATCTTGAGTAATCAATAGGTTACAGATGAAAATAAATAATAAATTAGACAGTTTGTACTATCAAAAGATAATTCAAGCATAAACATACTAGAATATATGGGATGCAATGAAAGTTGTTTTAAGAGGAAAGTTTATAGCAGTGAAACCTGATATCAGAAAAAAAGAGCTCAAATATTAAGCTAATCATGAATGACAAAGTCCTAGAAAAACATGAACAATCCAAACTGAAAGCAAATGTGATGAAGGAAATTATAAAGACAAGGGAAGAAATTAATGAAATTAAAACTAAAACCAATAAGGGGGATCAATGTATTGAATAATTGGTTCTTTAAAAGATTAAACAAAATAGACACACTTTTACTAATCTTATCAAAATAAAAAGACCCAATTACATGCAATTAGAATTGGAAAAGGTGAAATCAGAAAAAATCTTAGTGAAAATGGCCATATTTCTAAAATTTCTATGCAAATTCAATGTAATCCTGATTGAAATCCCAACAGTATATTTCACAGAACAAGAGAAAACAATCCAGAAATTCATTTTGAATCATAAGAGACCTAGCATAGCAAAAGCAATTCCAGGAAACAGAGAAATGACAGGGGATACTACAATCACCAACTTGAAACTACTATAAACATGGGTGTGCATATATCACTGTGGCATGATTCTTTTAATTAGGAGAAATATTTTCAGATCACTTTTCAGAGTGATTACAAAATATATAACAGTAGACAGGTATAGTATTCAAAATGATTAGACATGACAAACAGTGTTTAAAATTCTGGCTGCTCAATATCCAAACATTGGGTATTTGTCATGCTGCTTTTTCATATTAGACAAACTAGCATTTATATTGATATTTTCTTAATGACTATTGATATTGAATAATAACTTTAGACATAATTATTGGCTACTATTATAATATATTTTAAATTTTTTGCTTTTATTGTGATATCTTTTTGGGGGGGCGGTGATTGAACTCAGGTCCTTGCTCTTGCAAAGCAGGCAGCAGCACCTCTGAGCTAAATCCCCAGCCCACTAACTTTTTAATTTTAATTTTTTTACATTTTGATTTTGACAAATTGGGGATTTGTAATTATTTTCTTTATTTTTGGGTTCCCAATATGCTAGTGTATAATATTTTTACATTTTTTCTTTATTGCTTTAAAGAATATTTAAAGAATATGAATTCTATTTCTATTATTGTAATGAAAATGCTTAAAATTTTATATACATAGCATTCTAAAGTTAAATATTTTCTACATTGTTTCAAAACACATATTTTAAAACATTCACTGATCTCCTGATAGTATGCTATCTTTTTATTGTTTTATTTTACATATTTAACCCTATATATTAGATATTAGAGAATAATTATTTTATACTATCAATGTTTCTTAATATTCGTCTATATATTGAATACTTTCTTGCATTTCAGTTCTTTATTAAGTTAGCTTCCTTCTAAAATCTTTAGAGCAGTTATTCTCACATATACCACACTCATGCTTAATAAAACATGGATTACTTAATATAAACTCACAGCTGTGATTCACAGTGGATATGAAGTTTAATCTATTAATTATTATTAATAATTTGTATCACTGACACTTTCCTGGGTGCTGTGAATCCTCTTGGCTTGAGAATACACTTTGAGAACCACTGCTCAATATGATATGTTCCTTCGGTAACAGTTTTTGTTTTGTTTTGTTATTAATTTTTAATTAATTAATCTTACTGTTACATTTAAGAAATACAACGCAATGGCATTCATCATTGGAAATTTGCACCTTTACAGCTCCACTCCTCTCTATTTACAAGGACTCTGTTTTCATTTTTCCTTTTTCTCATGTTAATTCTATTCCCATCTTTCTTTTACCCTACCCTTCACACTTCCCCTTTTGCACCTTTTCTTCCTTTTTACATTATCTATTATACCTTTTAGTCCTTATTTACACTTTCAGTTTCTCACAAAAGAGAAACTATTTGTAAGCAGCAGATTGTTAATGGTAAATGTCCTAGAGTTACTTCTTTTTCTTTTGCATAGAAAGCATAAGGGACTCTAACTCAAAATGTAAACTAAATACTTGCCCTGAAGAATGACATAAACTTGATTTATTTCAAGTGAAAAGACTTCATATAATGATTGGACTTTCTTAATTTCTTGCAAGGATATCACAGTAAATGTAAGTCACAAAGCCTAAGTTCTTTATGAACTTACTTTGAAGAGACAGTACTTCCTAAGAAAGCAGAAGCTTTCTCATTTAGCAAAAACATTGCTTAGATTCAAGCCATTGTGACCTTTTCACTGTTCCTAAAACAGGTCAGTGATTTTTTTTTTTCCTTTTTCCTCTTTTCTGTCTCTGCCTGTCTTCAGGATGTTCTCCCTTACCTCCTTAAATCACTGTTCTAGTGACACTTATTCTGTTATACTCTCTTTGGACACATTATAAAACTGCAGACCATTCTCCCATATTCCCTGTCCTGTTTACTAGTTTGAACTATTTTCTTAGCCTGTTACATTGCCTAATAGAGTCTGTGTTACACTTGCATGTTTTCTTTCTCCATATTCAAATATAAGTGCTGTGAAAGAATGGATTATTTTCAGTTTTATTCAGTAATATATGTCCACTGTCTCTAACAGAGGCTGATACATAAAATTTAAATAATAAGTATTAATATGACAAAATAAATTGATCATAGAATTATATTCTTTCACTTGTTTCAGTATACACTAATACCAAGACATCATCTAAATTCAAACTTTTAGCATCATTCATTGCATAATGTTTATTCTTTCTAAAATCTTTGGTTAAAGGAATTGATTATAAACTTAGTGGTGGTGGTGGTTATATGTTCAATAGAGATCATCTCACATTTAAATGAGACTTTACACTATCCAGAAAATCTTACTGAAGAAATTGATAAGTGAGTTGTGTTCTTGAATTTGGATAGCAAATCTATCCTCAACAAATCTGTCCTCTAGAAATGATAATATATTCAATGGGATAAGAGACACATAGTAAAGGAATGCTATTTTGTGGTGGAAAATATAAAAAATATGCAGTATTTCTATATTCAACAAATTCATGACTAATAAAAATCCTTATTATGTACATTATACAAATATTAAGATTTACCTCTATTTAATTTATTTATTTATACTTTTGAATGAAAATTACACCTTTAAAATATGAATCATACTTCCTCGCTCATTACTCTTGCTTTGTGGGTATATGGGTTGTTAATAGTGACTTTGATTTATTTATAAAGAAAGATATCTTTAAATCCACACTGTATTTAGTTTATAATATGCTTACTTGCAAGAAAAATATGCTTGTTGGTAAGTTACAGTTACAAGATAAATATGAAAAATGTATCATAAATGGAGTTCATAAGAAGAGGCTTTACAAAGAGATCCATGAAACAGGTATTGAACAAAGCATGAGATTAACAAATGACATAAAAGGAATGATATAATGGGACAGAGTTGGGAAGAATTAGTGGTGTGTTCACATCCATAGTGCAGAATTAACACTAGCTAAGCATTATTATCTTTCAGTTGAAAAGAATTAAAATATATAATGAGATATTTTTATTTTTATGGATGCTGATTCTTGATTTGTGGTATAAACAATTGCTTGCATGACTTTCTGAATTATACTGTTTACACTGTATGTAAAATTAATCACGGGGAATCTTTTCAATGATTTTTTTAAACATCAAAATAAAAAGTAGTACAGATCTACAAAGGAGTAAGTTGTATCATTAGAGATTCTTGTAGGGCAATTTTATGAGAATTATATTTAAGATAATTGTAGTTTGTTGAAATTAATCCTCTCATTTAGGGAAGATAAGAGCTGTTATAAGGGTCTTTTTGACTGTTTGATTTATTGTTGGTCCAAATCCTCTACATAGCCCTGATAAATCATTTTTTACATTGGTAAAATCAAATAGAATAAGTTGTCTAGCTTTCGCATCAAAGTCTCGTGAAGTTGTAAGTGGGGCTTTTCACAGGTGGCTGCATCTACGATGTGAGATGCTGTGTTACGTGTGATGCTGGGATCAAGGGTATATGATTTAGTCCCCTGATTGGTTTAGCATTGTTATGGGTACGGAAATGGGTGTGAGTTCTACATGGAATTACATTATGTTGTCTGAATAGAATATAAGGGACAGATAGACAGCTGCTGTTGTTGCTTTCTTCTTGCTGCTTTTGCTGCCGCCTGCTTTTCACCTTCCCTGTAATGAACTGTTTTCTCCTATGCGATGCCCCTCTGCTGAGCTACCTGGCCTTGCCACCAGCTATATGGAATCTCTATAAACCATGGATCAAAATAAACCTTTCCTCTTTTAATTTTAAGTATTGGATATTTTGTCTTAGCAATGAAAATATAACCACGACAAGTGGAGATGAATGATTAGGGTGACTACAATATGTACAGATTAGACATTCACAGTATAGGTGGTAGAGTCATGGATTGTTTTACTGTGTTTCCATATAGGAGTTGCTGTGAGAAGAAACGGACAAGTCTTTAGCTTTATTATTGAGATATAATGATATACACAAGTGTAACTAATACTTAAGCACCTTAAAATCTACATTACTATCTTCTTAACACTTTGTACTTTGCCTTACCAAAATATAGATAATTAAACCTTTGGAAGCAAGGGTGGTAGCTTACATTTAAAATGATCCTGAAAGTGACTTATGTTCAAAGGTGGGTATATGGAATGTGATTGGGTCATGGGAGCTCTGGACTCTTTAGGGCATTAATTCACGAATTAATCCATAGCCTTTAATTTAGTGTGGTGAAACGTGAGCATGATGGGAGGAGGTGGCCCTGGGGGTCCTACCTTTGGGGTTATATTTCTCCCTCTGGCTCTAGCTTTCACTCTGCTTCTTGGGTACCGTGGTTGAGCAACTCTCCACTGAGTTTTTTATACCATTTTTGCCTTGGAGCCGGGAGACCAAGGACCAAACTGTCTGAAACTTTGAGCCAAAATGAACCTCTTTCATCTGGCAGATGTCAGGCATTTTGTTCCAGTAAAGGGAACATAACTAATACATTGGTTATCTGTGCAAACCTTTTCTGTCAATCACAAAGGATCACACACCACCCATAGCAGAAGCTAAATATTTCATCCATCATCAGTGCTGCCTTACATGGCCATGTATCTTCAAGGACATGCACAGCATTTTTCTTATTACTCCATGTAATTAAAATTTTGTAAAGAGGAGCAGTATTGGAAATCACTCATTCTTACATTCTAGAATCTTACAGGCAAGTTTCCCAAGAAGCAGAAGTCATCCTCTGGAGTGCTGGCTGACAACCATGTTTTATGAATTTAACCTCTCCTGGGGAAGTACATTATAATGTAATGCATTACTGTATAAAATTTGTTGTAAAGAACATTTAGAATTTTGAAGATATGTTTTTATCCCAGACACATCTGCTTAAGACTTTCCACTTCTCCAAGGGCAGAGAATGTCTTGTATTTATGATGTTTTGCATGCTTTAGAACTCAGCTGTAAAAATCCATTTCTTTTCAGGAAGAAGAAAAAGAAGAGGGTGATTAGGAGATGCACTGAATAAATGCAGCAGCAAAACATTATATCAAGGATTTCATATGAAGAGAGAAAAGATGGAGAGAATTTTAAAAAGACATGTCAGCTAAAATACTAAAGATTACATTTAAAACTTAATACATAATATTTGTATAGAAAAGATTTTAGAAAAAATTAGAAAAGATTTAGAAAAGATTTTCTCCTCAAAAGAAATAGTAACTGTGTGATGTGATGAGCATGTTAATTAGCTTGAATGTTGAAATTTTAAAAAGCTATACACATATGTCCAAGTATCATGTTCTATGTGCTTATATAGATATAGATATATAAATATTACTTTTCAATAATAAAAAGTAAGTAAGATTCCTTCCCTTCCACACACACACACACACACACACACACACACACACACGTAAAAACTATTCTCCTTTGGTAAAAGAGAAGACACTGTGGGATAAAATATGTACACAGGGTTCTCAAGAGGAAAGTGCCCCTTTGGATTTTTCAATTTGAGCATTTTATATGATTTTTGTATGGAAAATCCCTGTCTCTGTGTCATTTCTACTGACTATTGAATTTTAAGTTTATATAATCAACAACAAAAAAATCACCTAGAAGATAAAAGGCTAACTACATTTCTTCCATAATTATGACCTTGTACCTTTCATATTATTTCTTAAAATTTTGTCTATGTAAAAATTAACAGAGATGTAAAATTCATACGAAAATTCTTATCTATAAAATATGATAATTTTAAAGAAATAATATAATTTTTAAAATCTTTTAATTCTCCAATTTGGTTTGTCTTTCTTTCATTTTAGTGACAACAAAAATACACTGTACTTTACTCTCAATAGTGATTTACTGTACTTGAGAAATAATTCAAGTTCAACTTGACCTAAGAATGGTACAGTTTGCATAAAAGAAAAAAAGTAGATCACACAGTCAAAACTAGATTGGAAGACAATTTTGTCCAGAAAGAAGTCCTTGCTGAAAGATCTGGTTATTTATTTCATAAGGCTTTTCCAGGGTCACTAAACTGTAGTATAAGTATTTAAAAGCATCTTAACTCTCAAGAGTAACATTTAGAGATGAGAAAGCCCTATCAGGCAGATCATTAGGTTGTTGTTTAAGGTTGAAGCATTGACTTATTTTCCAAGTAGAATAAGTTTGTTAAAGTATCAATGATTAGAGAGCAGGTGATTTGAGGTAATACAATTTCTTTTTTTTCTCATTGAGTTTATTGCCACATTTTAGGTATACAGTACAGTTACATTCATCATTCGGATCTTGTACCTTTACATGACAGGTCTTGGTTCTAACTTTTTCCCCATACAATTTCAAGTAGGATGTTCTTATCTGAATTTGAATCTAGGAAAATTTATGTTCAAGAATTCAAGGAATTATGACAGCACTATTGTAAACATTAAAAGATGTAATCATAAAATTTTTGATGATAACTTTTTTGTGAGATGATAAATAATAGAAAGTTCAGTATAATATATGTTTTTGAATTTAGACTATATTACTTTGCCTACAAATGTGTAAACCTCTGATTAGTGTAGGTATATATTAAATGCTTTGGAATTTGTCTATTCATATATGCACCTTCAAATACATATGGTACTAATACAGTTTCTACTCTGGCATTTTGTAGTCATGAATACTCACAATCTGATGACAAAGACTATGGTACAGAAAGTACAAAACATGTGCCACTGTGTTAAGTGCTCTTATTAGTTTTCATTCTAACTTATTTAAGTTAGTCAATTCTATCACCATTTTATGCTGTCAATATCACAGTATCACAGAATAGGTAGATTATAAAAAAAAAAAGATTATTTTTGCTTCTTTTTGCTTGTCAGAGGTTGAGAGTAGTGATGGCCTTCTTGCTGGCAGTATCTGAAGAAAATGCATGAGGTCCCACCTGGAAAGAGTCAGGAAGCACGGGCATGAATGTACTGTGCGTCTGTTCTGTTCTCCTTCCTTCTCATAAAGCCGCTAGGAAGACTTTATGTAATTTCAACTACATTTATATTTTAATTTCAAACATTCATGAGACTTACAGAAGTTTTCTTGTGACACTTTCAAAATTACTCTAATGCATACTAACTGCTTTAACCCATTTATTGAGCAGCTAATATCAATTAGTCATTTCAATTATAGGATCACTTTTGTTTTTATTTTAAAATTTATGTAGTCTCATTAAATTGTTGTAATTAATCTTGTTTTAAATAATTATGTAGGTATCTTTTCTGCCCATTCTTGCTTATTATGATTGATTTCTTCACTAGCTTATGAATAGTTCTTTAAAAGATATCAGCTATATCTTGGCATTTTCTTTTATTTTATAATTTTTTTTTATTTTTTTGCCATTTTTGCCAAGTATGTTCTTCTGGACAGAATTTGCTTGCTTCCATTAAGTCCCTGAATGCAATTTAAATCATTGCATGGGAATTACAGGTGTAGCGATACAGAATGATTTCTGGCTTGAAACAAGCATAACTACTGTCCTCTTAACAATTCTCAGAAGAAACATTCATTTATTTTCAAATCTATGTATAGCCAGTCAGATTAAAGAGTGTGCTGATCTTCTCATGTCTCTCTATTTTACTCAATAGAGATAAAATTTTTAGTGATCTAGTTTTTGCTATGTAGGACTCTGCTTAGGATCCTAGCTTCAGCTCTTGTACCTTATCACATGGCCTTGATAAAAGCAGAATCAAATTGCAATAATTAGCCTGTACACTTTACTGGTCTTATGTTTCTGAATAACTCCTGGCCTTTTACTTTATCTTTATTTATTATCCTTTCATGGATGCATTTAAAGTAAATTTAAAGATATATAGATATAGATACCCCATTAGTTTGAGATTCTATGATGACATTTTTAAATATCTATTTTATTGACAAGAATATCAATGTATTTCCTTTAAATAGACTTATTTTAAATCTCTATACATAGCGAGTGAATATAAGTATAATGAAATGTTCTGAATTTTTTCCTGTCTAACATGTCACAAAAAAGAAAAAAGACAGAGTTATAAGGAACACAAAAAGAAAAAACACAATATTATTTACAAATTAATATTTCAGGAGAAAAGCTGAGCTCTTCATGGGTGCTCATACATAAAGGGTAAATGTTGATACCCACTGAAATATAACCTGCATTTCTTATCCACACTGATACTGTTCTTGTTTTGATAATAAAAATTAATTTTTGTATCAACGTTTTTACTGATATTCTCAAATTATACCTGAAAATGGAAGGAAAATTATAAGCAAGGCTTAAGATATATATAATTTATTTATATTAAAAATATTTTGTAACCTTAATCTTAAGATCATCTATTATATTTTGAAAATGTCATAATTTTTAGCAATAATCACTTAAAAAGGCTTTAGAATATATTTTTTAATTACAAATGGCCCTTAGTAACTGTGGATTCTGCATGTGAAGATTCAACCAACCACAGAAGAAATATTTTCATACAAATTTATAATGAACACATATAGATATTTTTTCTTGTCATTATTCCCTAAAGAATGTATGATATGTCTTTATATAAAACACATTGTATTAGGAGTTTTAAATAATCTATAGGGAACTTAGAGAAATTCAAGCTAAGAATTTAAAATTATGAAACATATGGCAACATTGTTTGAGAAAAAATACAAATGTATCATGGAGATTAATAACATGATATATTGATAGTGAAATAAAAATTTTAATGTACAAATAAATAATAGAATAGAAGAATATTTGAAAAGTCTTGTTTTAAAAGGGTCATTTTAGTGTTTTCTTTAGTCATACACAAACTGGTTTATCTTAAGATAATCACTGTCTTAGTTAATTTTCTCATTTTGAGACAAAATACCTAACACCCAAATTTAAGGAAGGAAAGGTTTATTTAGTTCAGAGTTTGTAGAGGTTTCATTTCATAGATCGCTGGCCCCAAGGCATGGTGGCACACAGAGGAAAAACACTTAATGGTAGGCAGAAGGCAGGAAGAGGCAAAGTATTAAGAACAAAACAAGCAGAACCCTTTTTCTATTTAATTTTACCCAGGCTACCTGCCCTGGCGTGGGTAGCACTTATACCCTTAGTCCTAGCATTGCATGTTTGATCCCAGCATCACTGACCTTAGATTCAGCTAACTCCAAAAAATCCACATGTGACATCATGAGTCTTTAGACTGACACCTATGTACAAGCCACAACACTTAACTGTCTTTGGTTTTATTGTTGCTATGTTTTTTTCAGGCTCATTATGTAGTACAGGTTGGCTTTTAACTTGATATCTTTCTGCCTCACTTTCCTGAGTGTTGGAATTATAACTGTACACTATCATGTTAAGCATAATTTTAATTTCACATCTTTCCAATTTAAATATTCCTTTCACTTGTAATTTACATTTTATAAACATTTATCTGTTAAATATTTTTCATCTCATCGGGAAATTCCATAGAATTAATCTCTAAGATTCCAGTCTGATTCTCCATATATATTTTAGCAATAAGTTTTGTTAGTTATACATTTATATATAAACGTATTCATATACATTACATTCCTATAAAAAGAAATAACCTCTTTGTAATTGGTTATATGTTCTTTTATTTTTTCCTATAAGAGTATTATGAACCTATATATTAGATAATATTTTAAATGTAATTTTTTATTGATAACAAAGACTGACTTACACAGAAATGTAATTTCAGGAAAATAATATATTTCCTTTTCTTCTATATATTGATAGCCTCTAAGGTATCCTTTTGGTGTGAAGTACATTGTGGATACACAAATGATTGAAAATATTGAACATGCATTTTGAAAGACATAATAAGGGACTAAGGAAACATAGCATATTATGTTGGCATTGTTATTAGATAATGCACAACATGATAACTAGTATGGGTACATAATTAAATATAACAGACAACAACCTTGGCATATGCAATGTGTCACATAATAAAAGGTGATACTTAGAAAGTAAATCAAGACAGAGAGAGAAGATGATACGTGCCTTCCAAATGTGTATGTATGTGTTTGCTTATACCTATACTGATGATATAAACTTTAATATTACTGTAGTTCCTCTATTATAAAAATAGCTCTATTTTAAAAATAGCTTTCCCATATTTATGCTATTCTTTTATCCTTTCTAGTTCCTGTCTAGGGAGAGGTCAAACTTTCATTTGAGGAATCGGCAATGATTCTAAAATTCTAACCTGCTAAGAAACATTCAAATGCTGAAAAGTTAAAATCTCACCCAAAGGTGTATTTTAAGGGCAATAGGTAGATTTATATGCTTTTGGATTTCTTCTGAATGCATCACCAAGGCATAATACACTTTACAGAGGCCTGTAATGGTTCCAAATAGTGGTGTTATGTGTAGCTCTAGGTCATATTTTCTATTATAGGAGATATGAGAGCATAAAACTTGCATTGCATAGTGCATCAATAAAAGAACACTATGGGCTTTATCTTACATAAATTTCCAATTGGAAATGTACATTTTTTTTTAGAAAAGCCTTAAAAATTACCAGTACTTTCTGCCTCTACCATCTGAATTATACTCAAGACACTTTTGGCTAAGCTTTTGTTCTTGTTAAATGTCTATGCACAGAAATGGTCCTCTGCTGAAGAAACTACCAGGAAATAGGGCTGAGAGTACCCTGGTGATGAGAAACCAAGGTGCATTCTGGCAGGATATATAATGAAATAATGCATCCATTTTAACTATAATATTGTTTTTCCAAGAAGAAAATAATATACTATAAAGCCTCCCAGCTTATCACTCAAAACCATCTTTTAAAGAAAATTTCTATGAGTAGCATCAAAATATCATATTCTATTGGCCTACTTCACATTGGAAGGAAAACTAAAAAGAAAGAAACACATTTTACATTTCACTAGTTCTGACTTAGAAATTTCTATTTTTTGTTTTCCTGCTCATTCACATGTAATATGTTTGATGGTATTAATTCTCATCAAGAGTATATGATTCATAGTTAATTATGCAAAGTTCTTTATTAGTAAGACAGATGGGTTTTTAAAAAGTTAACAAAATAACCTAGAGATTATCTTCATTAACTCAAAAGTATTAATTTTAAAAGAATCTAACAATAATTTTAAAATATAGTTATATTAAAAGAAAAGTAAAATAAATTGATAAGAAATAAGAGTAATAATCAGTTTTGTCTTTTTATAAATCAGTGTTATGGTTTGTATTCAAATAAAGAATATAGAAGACATAGTGAATAAATCAATATTTGGACATCATCAAGAATATGCAGTATTTAGTCATAAAAATTCTTGAAATATCAGTCATAGGTGATTAAGCAACTTCTATGTTTAAATATACAACTTACTTTAATACACTGCAGTAACTCAGAGTTTGAAAAAGTTAATAACTCACTCCAATATTCAATCTTTTATATTGCACAGAAAAGTCTAATAATATGTTTACTATATAGTGTTATTTATGTATAATGTTTTTTATCCAAATGACCAGTTCTGTGATATCATTCTAGAAACGTGCAAATGCATGGTACTTACAGTTTATCATTTGTATAGATTATACTAAACTATTGCTTTTTATTTATAACATAGGACTCCAGTTCAGTATCCTTTTTACTTTTTTTCCTTGAAGGAAACATTTTGTTTTTTAAAAAAAGAATAAATATTTAAAAATTAAATATAAAGCAATATATAGATAAAACATTTGAGTTTAAAAGTTTTGCAGCAACTAACCTATGTCTTATTTTTTATGGTTTCTTTGCATATCCTCCTCTATACTGAGGTATAAATTATACAATTGTGTCTCAAGTGACAATTATACAAAACTATACAATTATACAAAGAAAAATGAACCATCACAACTTGACAAATATAAATGAGTGGATCACCAATGAACTGAAGTATTTTTATTTAAATTTTGTTACTGACTTATCTTGGGTAACATGAAATTGAGATTAGTTTTATTTTCTGAAATAGATAATGATTAAATAACAGAATTAAATTTATATGCAACATAGGAACTTGTACAAGAAAAGTGTTTAATAAAGGTGAATTAGTTATCTTACACTTATCTTACAATGGTAATTCTTATGAACTGAATTGTATCCTTTCCATAAAATTTATATGGTAAATTCACACCTCAATGTATTTCTATTTGAAAATATAAACAGCAAGAAGGTAATTAATGTTAAATGTGGTCTAATGAGGGAGGAAAATGTAATGTCGTACTGATGTTAGTACAAGAACAGCCAGGGATCTGCTCTGACCCCAGAGGCTTGGGCAAAACCTCCTAGCCAAGGTCCACCCAGGAAAGAGCTGCACAAGTGAACATACTTCAGAAGAGATCCACCCTATAGCACCGGTGAGTGCATGCAGATCGTAAGGAGCAGCAGTGTGGTCCATACCATCGGGGCTACAGGCAGATCCCAGTCAAGGATCTGACCCAACCCCATAGGCTGAGGCACACCAGCATAGCCATGGGCCTACCTGGAAAAGGCCTACACAGGGGCACAAGCATTCATTAGAGGCTCACCGCTATACTCTCTCTGGCCAAGACACTAGCTCAGACAACAGGAAATGGGGAGCACAGCCCTCAGACAAAGGTCCTCTCAGAAAACTGTTACTTAGGGGACCCAGCAAGAGGCATGCCTAGACACCATGCCAAGTATGATCAGACCTCAGCCAGAAGCGTGCCCAGACAACAGGTGAGATCAGGGATCCAGAAAGCCTCTATTCTGAACCCAGGGATTGGTGTACTGGTTAGCAGCAGAGAAAAGGTTTCTTGGTGGTTTGCTGAGAGTTGAAGACCACTGGGTGAGCAAAAAGTGGTCTCAATAAAGACACAGCAGACTGCATCTGTTGAAATGAGAAGAAATGGAAACAAGTCCCAAAAACCATACTGCCAGATCACCAAAAGCAAACCAAAGGGAAATGAAATGGAACGATCTGATACTCAACCACCTGGATTCCCTGAAATGGCAACAAAAGAGGAATTGATAAAAATGAAATCAGAAATAATTCATCAGATAACAGCAGAGATTGTACCCATAGTGCAAGACATGAATAATAAATCTAGAGAGGACACATAAAAAATAGAAGAATTGAGGAACATGATGGAATCCCAATATAGGAAATAATGAAATCCATAAAACAGATGCAAACAGATTTCCAGGAGATTTAAAAGCTCCATTGAAAGTTTACTCACCAGAATGAACCAATGTGAAAATAGAAACTGGGTAAAGAAGATGTGGTTTTTCTATAAAATGGAATACTACTCAGGCACAAAGAATGACAAATTAGTCATTCATAGGAAAATGGATACATTTTGAGGATAAAATCCTAAGTGAAATAAACAAGTCACACATGTGTAAATACTGAATAGTTTCTCTGGTGTGAAAAACTATAATAGTACATAAGATCCTAATGAGATAATTGACAATGTGAAGTAGGAAGAAAAGGGCAAAAGGTGTAGGGAAAGTGGGAAGGTTAGGGGAAAGGGAATAAGGGAAAAGAAAAAATATGAGAAAATGAAAAAATGGAAATAAAGTGTTTGTAAATGGGGAGGGAAGGGGGGGTGCAGGGAAGGCAGGGACAGGGGGAAAAAAATGAGAACCAAGGCCTGTCATGTAAAGGTACAAGATCCCAATAATGAATGTAACTGTACTGTATACCTAAAATGCACCAATAAACTCAATAAAAAGAAAAAAAAGAATTTCAGATATAGAAGATAAGATTGCATTTAGTGAACAGGAAAAGAAGATATTACTTAAAAATAGTAAGGAATCATGAGAAATAAATCCAACAGCTGCTAGATGATGCAAAGAAGAATAATATAAGACTAATAGGAGTCAATGAAGAAACAGGAGTGTGTACAGATAACATAAAACAACTGTTCACAGAAGAAGTGGCAAAAATCTTCCTGAGCAGGGGAAAACAATTTGACATACAGATAAGTGAGGCATATAGAACTCATACAGACATGATTTTCAAAAATTTACACATCTGCATATAATAGTTTAGATTTCAGAAACTCAACAGAACAAAATTCCACAAGCTGTCAGAGAAAAGAAACAAATCCATACAAAGGAAAGCTCATCAACATCACAGAGTACTGCTCACACAAATCCTCAAGGTAAGAAGAGCTTGGAATGATGTATTTCAAGTCTTAAAGGATAACAGCCTCCAACCCTGATGGATGTACACTGCAAAACTTTCAACATTGGTGGAGAAATGAGATGCTTTCATGACAAAGAGAACCTGAGAAACTTTATGAATATGAAACAAGCACTCTAAAAAAATTAAGCAATATCCTAGAAAAGACAATGAGTATCACAACAGAAAGCCCAGCAGTATCAATCTATCAGGCATGACAAGAGATTAAATGCAAAGGTGGAGAATCCAGCAAAAAGAAAAAGTCATAACAAGGATAAGTCAATACATACTGGTTATAACCATCAGTGTTAATGGGCTCAATTCATCAATCAAAAGAAATTGATTGGCAGAATAGGTCAAGAAGCAAGATGCAACAATATGCTGCAAGCAAGAAGCACACTTAATTTAAGAAACTCATAGACTGAAAGTTAAAGGGTGGAAAACAATACTCCATGTGACAAAGGAAGCTCCAAAAAGCAGAACTAGCTAACCTCTTTGCAGATTAAGTAGATTTCAAACCAACACTGATTGAGAGAGACAAAGAAGGACACTACATCCTTGTAAAGGCAACGATCCAAGAGGAAGAGATGACAATCATAAATATATATGGACCAACTATATAAAACAGATGCTAATGGACACAAAATATTAAATAACCACTAACATGATAGTAATGGGGAAACTCAATACCACATGCTCACAAAAAGGTCAACTAGATAGAAAATAAATAATGAAATGCTAGAACTCAATCAAACTTGTGAACAAATGAACGTAACAGATTTTTACAAGGTGTTTCACCCCACAAAAATCAGAGTATATATTATTTTCAGCTGTACATGGATCTATCTTCAAAATAGATGACATACTTCTCATAGAGGATATCTAAGTAAGTGCAAAGGAAATGAAGTGATCCCCTGTATTTTATAAGACTACAGTGCAATGAAATTGGACATAAATAGCAAAAGAAACTATAAGAAAATCACAAACACATGGAAATTAAGCAACGCACTTCTGAATAAATAATGGGTCACAGAGAATATTAAAGAAGAAATCAGACATTTGAGACATATCCAAAATCAGACATATCAGAATCTATGGGACATAATGTAAGCAGACTTATGAGACAAATTCATAGCATTAAATATGCATATTACGGAAAAAGACTGAGTGCAATTAAATAACCTGATGCTGAACCTCAAACTTTTCAAGAAAGAAGAACAGAGCAAAGTGGCTTTTTCTATAAAATGGAATACTACTCAGCCATAAAAACTGAGAAATTAGATTCATTCATAGGGAAATGGATACATATTGAGGATATACTCCTAAGTGAAATAAATAAGTTACACATGTGTAAATACTGAAGAGTTTCTCTGGTGTGAAAAACTATAATAGTACATAAGATCTTAATTACATAATTGACAATGTGAAATAGGAAGAAAAGGGCTAAAGGTGTAGGGAAAGTGGGAAGGGTAGGGGAAAGGGAATAAAGGAAAATAAAAAAATAGGTGAAAATAAAACATGGAAATGAAGTGTTTGTCAATGAGGAGGGGATGAGAGGGTGAAGGGAGGGCAGGGACAAGGGGAAAAACTGAGAACCAAGACCTGTCATGTAAAGGTACAGATCCCAATAATGAATGTAACTGTACTGTACACCTAAAATGTACCAATAAACTCAATAAAAAAGTACAGAACAAACCCAAAGCTCATACAAAGGAGGAAATTATAAAGATCAGAGCAGAAATCAATGCAATGGAGACTAAAATAATGATTAAAAAAATCAAGGAAGCAAAGGGTTGTTTCTTTGAAAGAATTAAAAAAAATGACAAATCCTTGCCAGCTTTATCAAAAAAGGAAAGAAAAGGCCCAAATCCATGAAGATAGGAATGAAAAGGATGAAATTTTAACAGACCCATTAGAAATCTAGAGGATCATCAATACTTACTTGGAAAACCTACATGCCAATAAGATGGAAAATATAGAAGAAATGGACAGTTTCCTAGATTTGTATGAATTACACATTTGAATGAAGATAAAGTAAAAATTCTAACAACCCAATATCAATCAATGAATTTGAAAAAGTAATTAGAAACTTACCAACTAAGAAAATCCTGGTTCATGATGGTTTCATTGCTGAATTTTGCAAGTCATTTAGAGCAGAATTACCACCACTCCTGTTTAAAATCTTCATTGAAATTGAAAGGGAAGCAATACACCTGTATTCATTCCTGGAAGCAAGCACAACCAGGAAGAGAAATAACCAACCGTGTGAAGAGACAACTCCCCAAAATTTCACCAGCTCTTTCTCAGACAAAGGCCTGTTATCTAGAATATATAAAGTATTTTTTTTAAATCATACCTCCCAATTTCAAAGACCCAGTGCAAAAAAATTGGCATCTGAAATGAACAGATTTCTCAAAGAAATATAAATAACAAATAAATATATGAAAAAATGTTCAACCTCACTGGTCATTTGAGAGATGCGGATGAAAACAACACTGAGATTCCATCTCACCCCAGAAAGAATGGCTGCTATCATGAAATCAACCAATAAAAATGCTGGCAGGGCTGCAGTGAAAGAGGAACCCTGCTCCACTGCTGTTAGGAGTGTAGCGTGGTGCAACCACTGTGGAAAGCAGTGTGGAGGGAGATACCTCAAAGAACTAGGTTTGGGAGTCCATTCGAGTGTGCTTTTCCTCGCTGGGCACCTTCCCCAAAGAATTGAAAGAATCATGCCACAGTAATATATGTACACCTGTGTTCATAACAACACAATTTTAACAGCTAAAACTTGGAAGCAGCCTAATTGTCCATTAATGGGAGACTCGTTAAAGAAAGTTTGACCTTTTATAAAATGGAGCCATAAAAATTAGAAATTAGAGACATTTATAACTAAATGGATGCACATTTGAGGACATACTCTTAAATGAAATAAATAAATAAATAAATGTGTAAATACTCAATAGTTTCTCTTGTGAGAAACTGAAAGTGTAAATAAGGACTTAAAGGTTTACTAGATAATAAGAAATAGGAAGAAAAGGGACAAAGCAGAAGAGGAAATGGGAGGGGCAGGGGAAAGGAAATAAGTGAATGGAATTAATAGGGAAAATGAAAAATAATGGCAACAAAGCCTTTGTAGCTACAGAGGGAGGCAGAGAGGGTTAAAGGGAGGGCGGGGGAATTGGGAAAAATAAGAACCGAGATGGATTATACAAAGGTACCAATTTCCAACAATGAATGTCGTTATATTTTATACCTTAAATGTACCAATAAAATCCTTCTTTTAAAAAGAAGAGCTAGAAGGGAGCTTGTTCATCTCTGTATATATACAACAAAGAAGGTATGTGAGTATACAGTGAGATGCCTACTTCCTACAAGCCAGAAATAAGACTGCAAACTGACCAAGCTGGCATCCTGGAATCAGATTCCCGGCATTTAAAAGAAAGAAAACTGCGCCAAGGATTTAGCTCAGTTATTCTGCTGCCTGCCTCACAAATTCAAGGTCCCAAGTTTGATCCCCGATACAAAAAGAAAGAAAAAGAAGACTAATGTTTATTGTCAAACTCCCCCAATCCTATAATTTAAGGAAGCCAGAACAGACTAAGACCATAATGCAATTAACACAAAGCAATATTGTAAGAGCATTAAGTTATTTTTCAATGATGAAACATTTGTATTTATTTGCTACTTTTTGACTCAATAAAGAAGGCTAAGGAATATATTTGTTAACTTAAAAAAGCACAACTATAAAATAAATAGTCCTGGGCTATGATTTTTGAATAGTGATGTCATCAGGTCTTGATTTGAAACTGAATAAGGTTCTATTTAGGGTTTGAAATAATCTATAGGAATTCAACTGTATGTATTGGATCAACCACTTAAACTAGTGTATTGGAACTGGTAACAGAAATTTTGATCAATCTCTAAATAACAAATGTACTTACTGAACTTGTTTGGAATATATTGAGAAATAAACACAAAATTCAGACAGATGATGAAATTGTGAGCTTTATTGCTGATAAATAATATATAAAAATTCGGGACATAAATACACATTTAAATGGACCAGAGGACACTTCCAGAATGAGCCAATATATTTACTTAGTTATTAGAAGAATTGGAAACTATGGGTTGCATTTTAATCTCACTCAACACATTGCAAGACTGAGAAAACAAGCCAGACACACAAGGCAGAATTGCTCCTAAGAGAAGCATTCTTCTTTGTTAGATATCTGTCTTCTTCTTCCAAGGGGAGAAAAAAATGAGGTACACTGTGTGGGGGGGCTGAGATGAGAAGTGTCCATTTTGACTATCCTGCCATATTCCTTTTCTGTAATCTGAGTCTCCTATTTTCTCTGGCCCAGACACTGGAAGGTCTTCTTCTGTGCTATGTGAATTACAAGATTTAATATTGAAATCTGTTGTTTTCTTTCATCATTTCTTTTTGCCAGTTTTCAGATTTTGTTAGAAGGAATAATTTTTAATTCTGAAAACAAAAACATATTTTAGAGCAATGTACTCTCATGAAACTGTTTTCCACACTAAAATCAAGATTGTGTTGCTTAATCCCATCATAAAGATTATCATGTATGTGCTTCATGAATCTGATAGTCTCGTATATGTCAGTTTTTTTCTTCCATTACCAATAAATCTAGGGAAGCCAGCATAGCATTTTAAAATTGAAGTATGACATGAATCAATGGCCTAATAATGAACTGTAAATTCATGGTTTTTAGTCTATGAGGCAAACATAACAATCATTACTGATGTTTGAAATTATTTGTGTAAAGCTTCATATGTAGTATTTTAAACAAATATTAATTAAATACACAATGTGGAAAGAAATGTGAATGCTGAAAAGTCTGGAAACACTAGCCAGTAGAATTGTAAAAATATAATAATGATTTTCTTTTATATTAACTCGAGAAAATAGTTTTAGATCTTACAACTGAAATGTCTGATGTAAAGTGATTTAATACAATTTGGTAACCCCTACAGCTATAAAGAGGTGTAGATGACTTCAAGTTATTCTTTGTCAGGCCAATCATTGGCTTATTTATTTTTTAAAAAATTTATTAGTACATTTTACCATACCTAATGATCATACTCGTCATAGGGTATGTGTATCTGTATATAATATGTCTTTTTTTTTTGCCCATTTCTCTCCTTTCACTTAAACCTTTCTTCTGCTCCCCCTTTTATAAATGATGTTTCCATTTTTCTCTTCCATTCCTTTTTTCTTAAATCCCTTTCCCTTCTCTCCAATGCTTCTTCTTACTTTTCCCATTTAAACTAGGCAGAACATGTTGCATATTTTAATTTTAAAAATTATCTTGCTTCCCACCTTAATACAGCAGTATAATACTTAAGAGCTACATCAGCTTTCTACAGATTCAAATTATTGTGCCAAGAATTACATTTTCTTTTCTCATTTTAATTTATTCTATTAATTTCTGAAGGAAACATATGGATGTTGTTTAAATTTTTAAAACTTTTTTCAGAGAAAATATTAATAGAGCAATTTATTTCTCCAGGAAGTTTCAGTTTTACTAGTATTTTGCACAAAGAAAATAAATATCTATAATATTAGGGTAACAACACAGTCATAAATCATGATTTTTTCACAGCAAATTTTAACATTTTAACAGCATACTTATTTCATTCAGTAAATATGGCATATACATACAACTTATGGATAAGCATTTGCACATCTTCATGTAGTCACACTAAGATTCCTCACTTGTTTTGGTACTGGGCTCAAACTCAGGCCCTTGTGCTTGCGAGGCAGGTGGCAAAACCACTGAGCTAAATCCCTGGCCCAGATTCCTCACTTTTTAACTGAAAACATACTAACATGTATTTGACCTTGAGAAGTTACTCAATAAATTTCTGTTGGGTTAACTTATTCAGTAATTTTTGATGCTACGATATAACACTAAAATATGCATATAAGGGATAAATTATGTGCTTTGCATAATTTTCTATGAAACTGTCAATGGTATGCTCCAATGGAGAAATACTTATTCCAAAATACAAGAGTATGTAAAAGAAAACCAGATTTGCTTCAAAGAGCACATACCCTACAAAAACACTTTTTAAAATCTTACATGTGTGTTTGCAAATACACTCAGGTATTACCTACCAGGATAGATGAATGTAGATAATTTAAAAACCTCAGAATACTAAATTAAAGTCTGTAAACTATAACCATAGGATGAAGCTTGTCAGCATTTAGGGTATAATGTGTGAAAACTGAATTCTCTGGGGCCATCACTAAAAAATTTAAGTGGTATCTGTCCACTGTTCACCTTAGCAAGTACAGTAGGCTATAACCATTGGAAGAGTTAGAATGACAATACTTGCAATCCACCACCGATATTAACAGTACCAAGAAAGCTAACCAGATATTCTCTGACTCATTACGTTATAATGGGAAGTACAGATCACTATCAGTCATGCTGAAATTCAAATATATATCTGATAAGCCTCCTGCTCTAGCTAGAGAGAGAGAGAGAGAGAGAGAGAGGATTGTGCTGAGCCACATAACAGAGAATCAATTAGCAGACTCCAGCACATGCGTAATTCTTTAGAATAAATTCCTGTATTCTTACTATTTAACTTTCCAGCAAAAAAGGGTTATGTGCACCTAGGAAAACCAGAGATGGACATGGATGAGACAAAGGTGATCTGTATAGATTTCAACAAATCAGTAAAGTACATTTATGAGACAAGTGAAGAAATTTAATATTGACTGTATGTTTATTAATATCATAAACTTTATATTTGTAAATATTTTCTTACATTTTAAAATGAAACATTTTAAAAGGTATAGTGAAATATTTATAGATATAACTTTCTAGTATTATCATCTTGAGTTATTCTATTCAATAAAATTAGGTTGAAAGATTATTTTGTTTTGTTACAGAGTTTTTATATTAAATATTTAATACTTCTGGTAGATAATCTTACCTAAAGTTAGATATGATATGAATAATAAGTATCTTAAATGAATGTTATAAGGATTTCTGGTTCAAAATTTTTAAATTTTTTTTGCAGGTTATTACCATGTCAATGATGTTTTCTGGAAATATACACAATATTATTAGAACTTCTCTTTTTCTCAATGGAAGAAATAATTTAACAAGTTTTTTTAAACAGGTTTGGAAGCAATCCTTGTAAACCCTTTAGCATTGAATTCTCATCAGAATCTATAGCTATTTATGGCACTTTCTTAGTTTAGGTTAATGACCTCTATCATTTATCAAATAACAAATTTAGACACTGACATAATACAGTTGTGTTTCTTATGGATAAATTAACTCAGTTATGATTTTTAAATTCTGTGTGGTTGGTAGATAAAAACTATAAAATGAATAATAGTAGTAAATGTCCATGATTGAGATACTATCATGAAAATTAGAGATAAAATACTAAATACTGTATATTATCAAGAGTTAAAAATGCCCCTAATATCTGAATATTTAAATAGTTGCTGGACCCTTTCTATCTCTGAATGTGTTTAACAAGACAAAATTCACATTTAGTTCAAGCAGTTCATAGTTTTTACAATGTTAAATTCTTATAATTTTGTATTTATTATCATTTTTCAATTATTCAGCCCTTTCTGATTCTTTTTGTGGCAACATGTTCCTAATAATTATCACACCTGTCTGATGTTTTGAAAAATGACACAGATCTAAAACACAAAAATAAACTTCATTATTGTTCTAGTAAAAGCTTTATGAGGTCAGAATTAAGAGAATTATATAAAATTGGGATTAATAGCTTTAAAAATACTTTCGATTTTATTTTTCAGGTATTGTTGCTGTATTTTTGGGAGTGAACAATTTTTTTCCTGGAGTTTTATAATACATACCATTATAGTCAGGGTAGTTTGCAATTTGCTGTGCAATGTAATATTTGTGTTTAAATTAGCATGTTATTAAATCTTTTTAGGTACGATTTGCTTTGTCTGCTTAGTAAATATAAAAAGTGATCATTTCACAATATTGTAAGAACTAAATAACTTTATGCCTTTCATGTACCTGGGAAGTAGATTTGGTAGTGTATTATACCAGTTAAAAGATAAGAACCTGAATTTGGGTCTTGATTCTGACTTTTAGATTCTTCATAGCACTGGAATAGTTGTGCAATATGCTTCTGACTTAATTTTCTTATATACTTTGTAACATTAGGACAATAACAGTATTATAGTTCCTATAGTTGTTATAAAAGTAATACAGGTAAATACTAAAATTATGCAAGTATAATCAGGAAACACCTAGCATTCATATAGGTGTTGGCTTTCATAATATTTTCACTTACTTATCCTTTGTCTTATAAAGCAAAAGCCTTAAAAGTAAAGGTGGAGGTCCTTATCAGAGCCTCCACTGTACTTTTTTTTAACCGAGTGCCACCTAATTCCACTAATAAATCTAGCAAAAAAAAAAAAAGAACAAAATATCAGTGAGTGAAATGATTGAATGTTAAATGTTTTACTATAACAGATTATTTTCAATTTAAGTATATTCTCTGTACATTTATTGTTTTTGCTTTTCTCCTTATTTACGTTCAGACATAGCAGCATATTTTTGAAATTTCCTAATAAGTCTTCTAGTAATGTCTAACAGTAATGTAAAGAGATTGTTTTCAATGATCGGTCAATTTCATCTCATGCTTTGTGTCAAAGACAACTTATATCTGTATGAAAGTGCTATGAGTTACACTGCTATAATGGAATTGAGGGGAGCATAAACAGCTTTAGATGGCCCCATGCTATGGAAATCTAACCTCCCACAAAAGGCTGCAGGTTCATCTTGTGAAGGAGCTGACTGTAACACCAGCTGAGCTGTAATTCTAATATGAAGATCTATTTCTATGGGGCTTCCAAACCACCTGTAACTGCTTGTACAATTACATTTCCAATACTTTATGAAATATTCATGAGAAACTTCTGGGAACAATCGCTATTTCTTGAAATTATAATTCTAGATATGGTCACAGATAATTAGTAAAATAAATACAATCATTGCTATTCTATTCCATCAAATAGGTAGTTTTCCTATAAGTACATTTCTTTTTAAATATAGTGAGTTAATTCAGACATAAACAAATATAGTCAATGCAGAATAATCTCATCTATTTATTCTTTAAAATTATGTTGAAATAATTTAGAAAAACAGGAAATAAGAAAAGGTGGGAAGATTCAATTAGAAGGGGAAAATTGCATGCATTCTTTTCACATTAGCAATGTGGAAACATATTAGGAATAATCATAGCATTTAAAATAGAAATAGAATAAAATATTAAGACATATGAGAAAATGCTTTAGAGTAGAATGCATGCCCTTTTCTCTTGGGTCTCTGTTTATTTCTCGAACCATCAACCTTCAGCAATCCTCACACTTTACGCTATGCCTCAGTCACATGTGATTCTTTAAAATCACCATATTACTAATCTTCTGGGACTTTAAATATGTTAATTTCTAAATTAAATGCCAAACCATACTGACTTTGTGACAAAGCCCTTTTTCAGCAAACAGAGTTTATATCAGAGAACTAAGATATAAGACATACTGAGATATAAGGGAAAAAATGCCTTTCTCTTTACTTTAGCCATGCTCAGTATTCAATTCATTTTATGGTTTCATTCCCTGTTAACATGAGAGCCAGAGTTAGAGGCAATGCTGTTTTAGCCACCATGTCTAACATGTAGTAGATGCTCAGTAATTGTTTTAAAAGGCCAGCATTTAAAAAGTGGGAAAAGTACTGAAAATTCACAAAAGATTGGATATTGATTTAAAAAAGAGTAAGACAAACATATTTCAATCTTCTAAACTAAAAAAAAACAAAACAGATAATACATATACTCATTTGTCACTTTTACTGGAAGGTACTTAAAGGATAATGGTTAAAAGTAGAACATTAAATAAATGGGTTGCCAAGCAATTTTGCAAGGAATATAAATTATTTATACCCTTTCAAGATAAGGCAAATATTTCTATTTAAAGCTAGGTTTAGGAAATAACTTGAAATTCAGGAGTAAGAAAATCAGAGAAATACATTGAATTTAAAAAAATAATATATAGTGGAGAAACATGGAAGATTTATATTGTCGAATTACTTATTTACACTTTGTTTTTCACATCAGAGAAACTATTTGGTATTTACTCAAGTGTGTCCTATTTTTTCACTTAAGAGTATAGCCTCATTGTGCATCCATTGAGTTATATGTTTCTAATTTCTCATTATTTTTGGCTGAGTTGTGCTGCATTTTATAGAAAAACCACATTTGCTTATCCAGTCCCACTTGGTGGTCAATTGTGCTGTTTCCAAGTTTTAGCTATTACAAAGTGTGCTACTATAAACATGGGTGCACAGATATCACTGAGGTATGATTCTTTTAAGTCTTTTGGAAAGATAACCAGCAGAGGGATAGTTGGGTCAAATGCAGCCTCTAATCCTAATTCTTTGAGGCATCACTGTGTTGATTTCCACAGAGATTGCACCAGTCTGTGCTCCCACCAACAATGAAGAAGGGTTTATTTCTCCCTACAGCCCTACCAGCATTTGTTATAGATTGGTTTCTTGATAGTAGTCATTCTTTCTGGTGTAAGGTGGAATCTCAGTGTTATTTTCATCAGCATCTCTAGAATGACCAGTGATGTTCATTGTTTTTGCATATATTTATTTAGTGTTTTTACTTTTGTGTCTGAAAAGTCTGTTCATTTCAGATGCACATATTTGAATTGGGTCTTTGTATTTGGAGGGTCTGATTTTTTGAGTTCTTTATATAGTCTAGATAGTAGTCATTTGTCTGAGGAGTAGTTGGTAAAATTTTTTCCCATATTGTAGGTTGTATCCTAGCTCTGTTGGTAATTTGTCTTGTACTGCAAAAACTTTTTAATACAATGAGATCCCAGTTGTTGATTCTTTGTGCAAGTTCGCATGCTATTGAGTATTTGTTCATAAAGTCTTCTCCTATGCCAATGTCTTCAAAAGTTCTATATAATTTACTTTCTACTAAAATTAGTGTTTCTGTTGTGATATTTAGATCTTTAATCCACTTGGATTTTAGATTAGTGCATGGTGAAATATAGGGAATCCAGTTTTACTCTTTGGCAAGTTGAAAGCCAGTTTTTACAGTGCCATTATTAAAGAAGCTATCTTTCCTCCAGTGGGGATGATTGGCTCCATTGTCAAGGATGAAGTGGCTGAGTATGTCTGGTGTTGTTTCTGCATCTTCTATTTCTTTGATCCTCAAGTCTGTTTCTTTGCTAGGACCATGCTGGGTTTTTTCACAGTGGCTTTGTAGTATAGTTTCAAGTTGGTCACTGTGATGACCCCAGCCTTGTCTCTGTTACCTAGAATAGTTTTGCTATTCTAGGTCTCTTCTGGTTACAAATGAGTTTGGAACTGTGAAATGTACTGTTGCAATTTCAATCAGGATTGCATTGAATCTGTATGAAACTTTTGCAAGTATGGACAGTTTCACTATGTTGATTGTTCCTACCCAGAGGAAAGGGATGTATTTCCATCCTTTTATATCCTCTTTGATCTCTTTTTTCAGAGCGCTGTAATTTTCAGTATAGAGGACTTTTGTCTCCTTCATTAGATTAATTCCTACATATTTCATTTTTTGGATGTTATTGTGAAAGGAATTATTTCCCTAATTTCTCTCTCAATGAGTCTATTATTTGTGTATAAGAAGGCTATTGATTTTTTAGTGTGGACTTTATATTGAACTACTGTACTAAATCTGTAAATTAAGTGTAGAAGTCTTTTGGCAGAGTTTTTTGAGTCTTCTATGTAGAGTATCATATCATCAGCAAATAGTGACAATTTAACTTCTTCCTTTCCTATCTTTATTCCTTTTCTTTATTTCTCTTGTCTAATTGCTGAGGCTAATGTTTCTAGAACTATATTGAACAAGAGTGGTGATAGTGGACATCCTTGTCTTGTTGTTAATTTTACCATGAAGATTTTCAGTTTTTGACCATTTAATATGATACTGGCTGTTGTTTTTTCATAACCTCTATAAAGTTGAGATAAAGATCATCTATTCCAATTTTCTGCAGGTTTTTTTAATCTGAATGGGTGTTAAATTTTGTTGAATGCTTTTTTTGCATGTATTAAAATTATCATATGGTTTTTGTTTTTGACTCAGTTAATATAGTGTATAACATTTATTGATTTTCATATATTGAACCATCTTTGCATCCCTAGGATAAATCTGATTTGACCAAGGATTATGATATTCTTGATGATCTATATTCTGTTTGTGAATATCTTATTGAGGATTTTTGCATCCATGTTCATTAGGCAGATTGGCCTGTAGTTCTATTTTTGGTTGGGTCTTTCCCTGATTTTGGAATCAAAGTTACATTGGCTTCCAGGAATGAATTTGGGTACATTGTTTCCAGCATGGTGTGAAAGAGTCCTCTTGTTTACAGAACAATCTATAATTTTGTGTTATGGAGGACAACATGGATTAAAATAATAGACTAAACAAATCAATTTGTTGAAACTTCTTCAGGTTTGGTGGCTTATACTTTGTTATCTTTCTTGTTTTATTTTTCTTTCCCCAGCTACCAACTTCAATTTTTGAAGCTTTCAAGTTTAGACTGTGGAGAGTAAAAATTTTAAGTCAGTCAAGAAGGTTACTAACAGATAAAATTGTAGTGCTTTGTAATCACAGCTCTTTAAACTTGGAATATATTCAATACTAGTTGTCTTACTTTTGAGCACTCCTATTAATTGCTTAAAATACCAACTTCCTACTCCTATCCTGAAAATTTTATCACTTTCTAAGGATGTTTAATTCTCACTATACTTACTGAATTTCTATGATGGTTGGTCATTTATCCTTTTTTATGTTAGTCATGGGGATATGAAAATTTACTTTTTCAAAAGAGGCATTTACCTCTGAGTGGTCATTTGATACAGAATTTTAATTCATCTTCTGAACACAGCAGATTTTTAATTCTCAAATGACTACTAATCTTCAGCTTTGGCTTTTTGTTATTTAAATTTCTTGTTTAGTAATACATATTTCTGTATCTTTCTCATGCCCAGCTTAATTACAGTCCTTAACAAACTTATAATGTGGTCTTCACACTTTCTTTCTTCCCTTGTCTGGAAACAAATAATCATACTTGCTTCTCTTTTCTGTTGAGTTTTAGATTCACAAAAGTTTTCCCCCAAATCCCCATGAAAATGGTTTTCAAAGTAGCCCTTTTGGAAGAGATATATAAATTCATGTCTGAAGTATTTAATAGCTGTGACAGTTAAATTTAATTGTTTACTCTGGATTGGTTTCAGTGTAGACTAAGAGATTGATGGAACACACTTATGGGTGAGTTGGGATTGATCATAACATATGAACTTGGGTACTATGTCTGGTCTTTTCTCTCTTCCATTCTGGCCTTATTATCCTGCTCTATTTCATAGCCACTGAGAAATAAGCAGATTTGCTGTCCTATACTGTTCTGTCGTACTATTTCTTCCTTGGATCCAGATGACTATTGACTAAATTCCCTTTAAAGTTGAGTCAAATGGAATCTCTTCTTTCAATTTGGATGTTTTCTATTGTGCCCAACTATGTGAAAGTTGACTATCACCATAACATTTTAATCAGTTTTTAAATTTAACTTTAAACTTTTAGGGAATGAACTTTGTTTTCAAAAGGTAAGAAGAAACCACTGTCTAACTTAATAAGACATATTTGGTCCAAGCAGATTGATTCTGAAGTGAAATAATAATAGTTTTTCTCAAGCTTTATTCATTTTGTAAGTTATATCTCTACTCACCTTTATTTTCCTTTATCTCTATATTCCTATCTTACCTCTGTGTTTTTATAACACGTTTTCCATGTTATTGCAGAGAAAATAAAATTGATCCTTTGAAAGTACCTAATATTTATTCATTAATTCAACAAATGATTTCACTGATTTAATATTTAGATCTTTAATCCACTTGGATTTTAGTTTAATTCATGGTGAAAAATAGAGGTCTAGTTTTAATCTTTAGCAAGTTGAAAGCCAGTTTTTCCAACACCATTTATTAGAGAGGCCATCTTTCCTCCAGTGACAGTGGTTATCTCTTTTGTTAAAAATGAGGTAGCTGAGTATATTGGGATCAATTTTTGCATCTTCTAATCTATCCCACTGATCCTCAGATCTGTTTCTTTGCCAGTACCATGTTGTTTTTATCACAGTGGCTTTGTATTATAGTTTCAAATTGGAGATTGTGATACCCCATCATGTTTCTGTTTCCTAGAATTGCTTTTGCTGTTCTAGTTTGCTTCTTATTCCAAATGAATTTTTGGATTGTTTTGTCCAGTTCTATGAAATATACTGTTGGAATTTCAATAGGGATTTCATTGAATCTGTGTAGAAGTTTTGAAAGTATTGCTATTTTCACTATATTGGTTCTTCCTACCCAGGAACAAGGGATGTGTTTTGACATTATGTAATAGTCTAAAGCAATAGGGGAAGTGGGAGGGGTATGGGAAAGGTAAGAAGGGAAGAGAAAAATATAAGAGAAAAAGGAAAACATGGAAACAAAATCTTTCTAAATAGGGAAGGGTGGAGGGGGTGAAGGGAGGAATGGGGAATGGGAAAAAATAAGAACCAATATATGTTATGTAAGGGTACAAGATCCCAATGATTAATGAAACTGTATTGTATACCTAAAATATACTAGTAAAATTTATATTAAAAATGTTTTCACTTAGTATAATTGTCAAATTTATCTGGTTCAAAGATATGGGTACACAAAGATTATCAGTATAGTATTAAGAGGTTTTTAAGTTCATAAAGGCAACTACCCAGATAGCTATCCCATCTATCCCTTAAAAACTTCTATCTGCAAGCTCCAAAGCTTTTCCTTCCTATCTTCATTTTAATACTCTCATAGGATAATTTCAATAATGTAATTATTTACTTTATCCTAATTTGTCAAATACATAAAATAGCCAATTATAAATTTACCTGGATACTATACTTTATTATATGCATATTATATAGAAATATATCCACTTTGGTGATTATGCTGCACACTTTCTCAGTGTTAATTAGACCATCAGATCAAAAGCTTATTGTTACTACACATTCTTTTCATTCTAAACTAATTGAGCTCCATATGCAAAGGAAATTTCAACTTGATGTGCTCCATTTTGATCTTTACAGAATAAATTTTATTTCTTAAAATTAAAGCACATAAAACTGTAAAATAATTTTATTCATTTAGTCTCACATCATGAAACTATATTCTCAGTCTTGTAGATTCTGTAGCCAGTTATGCTAGATCTTGTTAGGCAATACTAGGCTTTTCTTTTTTTCTCTCCTTGAGCATTATGTGGTATCTCAAATTATTATCATTCCCCAGTTTAGTATCTTAACTTAGCCTATATTTAAATTGCTCAATTTATTTTTTGCACTTCTATTTCTTTTGTTTCCTTCTTGGTACTTCACAAAACTTGAATTTTGTGTAACCTAATTTGTATTCTCATTTCCATAGCTAGTCTTCATGAGTCATGCTGGTTTTATGATAGCTAGATTCCTTGCCTTTCTAGTCACACTATCATAATGTACATACCTTACTCATTACATTAGTACAATGAGAAACTTTATCAAAGAGAGGTTAGTTCAATTCCTTCTATATCCCATTTTCATCTCACATGGATCATCCTTGGATTGGAGAGCCACTTGAGAATTCATTTATGATTTCTTCTGAAGCAGAAAGCCACTACTTATTATCATGTAGATATAATGGATTCTAAAATTGTCTTGGAAATTATTTCTGCTTTTGCATACTTTTTTTTACCTAATTAGGCACATTTCAGTTATAATAAAGGGGGTGAAGGGAGGGCAGGGGTAAGGGGAAAAATGAGAATCAAGACTTGTCATGTAGAGGTACAGTATCCCAACAATGAATGTAACTGTACTGTATCCCTAAAATGTGCCAATAAACTCAATTAAAGCTGAAAAAAAAAGAAACATGGAGAAAAATCTATGGGAAGGTAGAGGGAAAAATCCAAGAATAGATGACAATCACAAGTACATATGCACCAAATATGAGTGGACCCAACTATATAAAACAAACACTAATGGCCCTGAAAAATCAAATAAGCACTAATACAACAGTAGTAGGGGATACTGCTACACCACTGTCTTAGATAGATGAACTGGACAAAAAATAAACAATGAAGTACTAGAACTCAAACAAACACTTGGATACATGGGCTTAACAGATGTTTACAGAGTGTTCCTCTTCACAAAAATCAGAATACATGTTGTTTTTGGCTGTACATTGGTTGTTCTCCTAAACAGATGTTATACTTGCTCATAGAACTTAAGTAAGTGCAAAGAAATTGAAGTCATCCATTGTATATTATCAGACCATAGTGCAATGAAATTAGAGAGGAATAACAATAGAAACCACAGGAATTCCATGAACCCATGAAATTGAACAACACACTCTGAAGAACAAGTGGGTCACAGAGGATACTAAGGTATAAATCAGACAGTTCTTACAATTAAATAAAATGCCAAAACAATATATCAAACTTTATGGGAAACAGTGAAAGTGGTATTGCCAGGACTATTCATACCAGTGAATAGTCATATTAGGAAAACTGAGTGAGAGCAAGTAAACAACTAGATGCTGAACCTCAAACTTCTAGAAAAAGAAGCTCAGGATAAACTCAAAGCTCATACAAGGGGGGAAATATAAAGATCAGAACAGAAATGTGATGAAGACTTAAGAGAACAATAAAATAAAATCAACATGGCAAAGAGGTGGTTCTTCAAAAGAATAAACAAAACTGACAAACCCTTAGCCAACCTTATCAAAAAAGAAAGAAGAGATCAAATTCATATAATTAAGATAGCAAAGGGTGAAATTACACTGAACCCCTCAGAAATCAAGACAATTATAAATATCTACTTTGAGAACCTATAAGATGGAATAAAATGGACAGATTTATTTGAATACATATGAATTACCAAAGTTGAATGAAGAAGATGTAAAAATTCTAAACAACCAAATATCAATCACCAAAATTGAAAATTAACTAAAAACTTACCAATGAAAAAAAGCCCAGGTCTTGGTGGCTTCACTGTTTAATTCTATGAGACATTTAAAGAACAACTATTGCCACCACTTTTAAAACTCTTCAACAAAGGTGTAGGGAAAGTGGGAAGGGTAGGTGAAAGGGAATAAGGGAAAAGAAAAAAAAAATATGAGAAAATGAAAAAATGGAAATAAAGTGTTTATAAATGGGGAGGAGAGGAGGGAGTGAAGGAAGGGCAGGGACAAGGGGAAAAATGAGAACCAAGACCTGTCATGTAAAGGTACAGGATCCCAATAATGAATGTAACTGTACTGTATACCTAAAATGTACCAATAAACTCAATAAAAGAAAAAAAAAGCTCTTCAACAAAATTGAAAAGAAAGTAATACTCCCAAATTTATTCCTGGATCCAAGCACCACCTTGATACCTAAAGCAGAGAAAGATCCATCTGAAAAAGGCAACTATAGGCCAATCTCATTAATGAACATAATTGCAAAAATTCTCAATAATATGCTGAAAATAGAATACACAAGACCATCAAGAAGACCGCACATCCTGACCAAGTGGGATACATCCCAGGGATGCAGGGATGATTCATTGTAAGAAAATCAATAAATGTAATATTCCATTTCAACAGAGACAAGGACAAAAGCCATACGATCATCTCAACAGATGCAGAAAAATCATTCAACAAAATCCAATATGCATTCATGATAAAAACTACACAGAATATTGAAATAGATGGTCTCTATACCAATCTAGCAAAAGACCTCTATGAAAAACCAACAGTCATTGAATTGTCAAAACTGATATCCTTCACACTAAAATTAGGAACAAAATAAGGATGTTCACTATCAGCACTCCTGTTCAATATAGTTCCAGAAACATTAGCCACAACAATTAGACAAGGGAAAGAAATAAGAATAAAGACAGGAAGTGATGAAGTTAAATTGTTATTATTTGCAGATGACATGATACTCTATATAGAAGACCCCAAGAACGCCAGCAAATTTCTTCTAGACTTAATAAGAAAATTCAGTACAGTAACTCACTACAAATTCAACACACAAAGAATCAATAGCTTTCCTGTAAACAAACAACAGATTCACTGAAAGAGGAACAACAGAAACAACTCCTTTCACAATAGCATCCAAAAAATTGAAATATGTAGGGAGATATCTAATAAAACAAAGCAAAGACCATTGATATGAAAATTATAGCACTATGAAAGAAGAGATGGAAGAGGATATCAGAAAGTGGAAAGACATCCTTTGCTTCTGGGTGGGAAAAACCAATATAGTGAAAATGGTCATATTTCCAAAACTACTACATAGATTCAGTGCAATTCCAAGTTAAATTTCAGAAGCGTACATCACAGACTTTGAGGAAACAATAAATAAATTCATTTGAAATGAGACCTAAAATAGCAAAAGTAATTCTAGGCAACACAGAAAAGTAGGGGTACCATAATACCTATCTTGAAACTAAACTACAAAGCTACTGTGATAAAATCAGTATGGTCCTGGCAAATAAACAGATTTGAGGATCAGTGGAACTGATTATGAGATGCAGCAAAAACTCCAGACACACTCAATCATCTATAGATTAATTTCCTAAATTATTATATATAAATTAATAATTTCTTAAATTATTTAATATACAATTAATATAATATATATTATTAATATGCAATAAATAATATGATTAAAAACTCACCAACAGAATTCAATAGCACATTAAAAAAATTTATAACATAACCAAACTGGTTTCACCTCAGGAATGCAAGGATCATTCATTCAGTCATCTCATCTTCAAAAAAGAAACTAAACATCTTCAAGGGAGAAAAGATAGTGTCTTTAATAAATGGTGTTGGAAAAACTGGGTTTTAACTTGCCAAAAATTAAAACTAGACCCATATCTATCACCATGCACTAAACTAAAATCAAAATGGATTAAATATCTAAATGTTAAAACAGAAACTTTAAACTGTCTGTAAGATAAGTTAGGTAGAATTCTTGAATATATTGATGTAGGAAAAGATTTCAGGAACAAAACCTCAGTTACAAGTGAACGAGCACAAAGGTTCAACAAATAGGATCTCTTCTTATTAAAATGCTTCTGTATGGCAAGAGAAATCACCAACAGTGTGAAGAGACAACACAGAATGTGGGAAAAATATTTTACCAGCAGTTCTTCAGAAAAAAAATCTACTATCTAGAATATGCAAATAACTTAAAATATCAGACCTCCAAAATTTAAAGACCCAATCCAAAAATGGGCATCTGAAATGAACATATTTCTCAAAGAACTAGAAATACCAAATACACATGAAAAAATTTCAAAGTCACTGGTCATTTGAGAGATGCAAATGAAAACAATGCTGATATTCCATCTCGCCACAGAAAGAATGGCTGCTATTATGAAATCAACCAAGAACAAATTCTGGTGGGCCTCTGGGGAAAAAGAAATCCTTCTTCACTATTGGTGGGAGTGTAGACTCATGCAACCACTGTTTAAATCAGTACGAAGATAATTCAAAGTATTAGAACTATACATTATATTTGACCCAGCTATTTCTCTACTGGGTATCATTCCAAAAGAATTAAAGGAATCATACCACAGCAATATATGTGCATTCACATTTATAATATCACAGTTTGTATAAGCTAAATGTTGGAAATAGCCCAATTGTCCATCAATTGGAGACTGAGGAAAGAAAATGTGTTTTTCTTTTTAATAAAATGGAGTACTACTCAGCCATAAATAATGTGAAATTAGAGACTTGTATAGCTAAGTGGATGCACTTTGGGGTGATACTCTTAAGTGAAATAAATAGGACACACGTATAAATATGGAATAATTTCTTGGGTGTGAGAAACTGAAAGTGTAAATAAGGATCAAAAGGTATAATAGATACTGTGAAATAGGAAGAAAATGTCCAATGGGGAAGAGAATTTGGAGGGATTGGGGAAAGAATAGAGAGAAAGTAATTAATATGAGAAAATGAAAGAAATGAAAACAAAGTCTTTGTAAATATGGAGGAGTGGAGGGGTTGAGAGGAGGTCAGGAGGATGGGGAAAAATAAGAACCAGGAAAGATTATGTACAGGTACAAATTTCCAGTTATTAATGTCTTTATATTGTATACCTTAAGTGTACCAATAAAATTAATTTTTAAAATAAAATAAAATGATGAGCCACTGTGCCTCCCTCAAAGCATCACCTAGTGTTCCATATCATCTTAGCCATCTTTTGCCAACACATAATATTAACTTCTTTTTTTAAAATGTCATTTTCATTTGTATGAGATTTGTTTTAAATTAGTGAATATTAATTTTATAGTATAATGAGTTTTATTTTGGATTATGGTTACATGCACGTAGCGTATTTTGATCACTAAAACCAAATACACATTTCTTCCTCCCAAATCCTTTCCTCTTCTCTAGTAGTTATACTTCTATTTTCATGGTGCCTCTTTTTATAGCTTTCTAGCTCTCACATATGCCTGAAAGTGTAACATTTTTCTTTCCACATCTGGTTTATTTCTATTACAAATTTATCTTCAGCTCCACTCATTTTTAAAAATGGCTTCATTTTCTTCTTTGTGTTTCAGTATGCTCAACTTAGTATACATACCATATTTTATTTATCCATTTATATGCTGATGGGTGACTAGGCTGTTTCAACGACTTAACTATTGTGAAGCAGACCACATTAAACAGGTCTCTGCTGGTATTCCTATAGTATATGGATTTTTTTTTTTTTTTGCTCTATGTATAGGGAGATCAAAGAAGAAGCTTCATTTTTAGTTTTTGAGGAACCTCCATACTGACTTTCATAATGACTGAGATAATTTACACTCCAATCAGAGTTTATTTCTTGCTGCATCCACATCAGCATTAATTGCTTTTTGTATTCTTTATGATAACCATTCAGACTGTAATGAGATGAATCTCATTGTGGTTTTAACTGCATTTCCTTGATGTTTAACATTATTGATCATTTACACTTCTTCCTTTGGTGTTTATTTAGTATATTTGTCAATTTTTTTATTTGGTTATCTCAAATGAATAACCAGATTAAACAATGAAAGGTCATAGAAAAATAAGAACCAAGTTCAAAATCAAAGCATAAATTAATCAATTAGAGACTTAATTATAATATAAAAGATCAAACACATACATCTTGGAAATGACAAATGAGATTGATAAATCTCTGGCCAAAATTCAAGATGAGATCTCCCATATTGATAAAATTAAGGAAGAAAAAAGAGATAATACAGCAGATAGCACTGAAATCCAGATGATTGTTAGGGATTATTTTTGAAACATTGCAATAAAATTTAAAATCTAAAAAAAAGACATATTTGTAGATAAGCACAGCATATCATAATTGAACCAAGAAGACACAAGAAAACCCTGAACTGATGAATAACAATGAAATTAAAGCAGTCATGAAAAATTCTCCCAAAATGAAAACAGGTACAATAAGTGTTGAATTTTAAAATAGTTTTTGAAGAACTAGCAACTTGTATCCTCAAAGTATATATTCACATTCTGTGAATCATAGATGGAAAGAATATTCAAAAAGTCATTTTGTGAAGCTTGTTTTAATTTGATACCAAAACTGTACCATAAACCAGCAAAGAAGAAACTCTATAGATTAATTTCCTAAATTAATACACATGCACAACTCCTGATTAAAAATTAGCCAACAGAATTCAATAGCACATGAAAAAATTTTATAGCATAACCAAATTGGTTTCATTCCAGGAATGCAAGGATCATTCAACATACAAACATATCACATAAATAGATTCAGGGTTAAAAATTACATTATAATTTTGCTAGATGCTGAAAAATCTGTGACAAAATAAAAATCTATTCATATTAAGATCTGACACATCTAAGTATGATGTATAATTTATTACTATGTATTATTTGTTTATATTTATCATTCTATTTACCTAATTTTTATTTTTTAATGATTTAATATATTAACAGAAGAAGTTCCTAGGGAGCATCAATAACATCAGTCAATACTGCAAGCCTTCATTTTCCAGAATTAAAAATAAAACAAAACTTCAACTAATAAAACTCAGTGTCTGCTCTATAACAGATGTTTCGTCTGTGCTGTGAATAAATAAACTGATGAATTAGTGAAATAAAGGAGCAAGCTGCTAATTTATGGCCATATAATAATTAGGAGAAAGAAAGCTCAAGATTAAAATATGGAAGACATCCAACATAATAGCAGTTATTTTTCTTTCCAAAAAATATCGCTGTTACATTTAGTAAAAACCACACATCTGGACATACTCATACTCAGTAGACACTGCATCTTAAGATGACACGAATTGTTTAACAATTGTCCTTAAAATATTTTAATTCATTCTTAAAATCAAGCTAACTTTGGCTTAAATTATAATATGCATAGGTTTAGTTCAAATTTCTGTTGGATATTAAGATATATTCTTGCTCATGCTCTTTTTTATATTTTATAATGGGTGAAAGTCATTTTTAAAATTTTGTAATATTTGTGATTATACAATGCTTGTTGCAGCTACAATGATTGGTGAAGTAAGTAAACTTTTTATAAAGAAAATACTAAGCATAATTAATAAAGCTAAACAAATTTAAGTAATTTTGTTTTTGCTTATTTCCTTGATTTATTTGTTCCTAGGGTAGCACACTTTCCCTTTGTTAAACATGGTTAGACACATTTTTATCTAGTTCTTCAGTATCAGTGTTAATTGGGCCATTTTCTTGAAGTAATCATGAGTATTATTGCTTTTAATGCACTAAAGACTCCTACAGGCTTATTTGAAATTCTTTTTTTGCTTCTAGGCATTATTTTCATTCAATGGTTTTATTTTACAAAAGACAGATGAAACAAGTTTTACATTACTACAATTTCTATCATAATTATTATAAACTGTATTCTGAACTGCATTACTATATTTACATCAGAATTATTCTAAACAGAACTATGAAAAAAGAAATTAACATTTATGATGGGGATTTGAATCATATGGTACAATATCTTCCTTTCAAATAATTATAATTAGGATAACAGCAGAAGAAAGTAGATATGACAGATACTTCTACAGATACTTCTTATAATTTATGAATCTCACTTTGATGTAGTTGTATAGTCAATTGATCATCCTTGAATTTCCCAGCTCTTACTAAGAGAGAGGTAAAAAATTATGCATCATCTTTTATATTTTTATAATATACAAGTTTCACAGCCTGTTATAAATTAAAGTTTTAAACATCATTTAATATATAAAAATATTTACATATAAAATAAAATGGCATGTTAATATGTATTCCATTTATATAATAAAATATTTCTATACTATGAGATTATAATTAAATGAAGCAAGCAAAAAAACAGAAATGAAAACAAATTTTGAATTAGTTGAAAATTATATTCATAATGAAAAATTAGCAAGTAGCTATTAACAGTAGCATCACTCACAATATCCTAAAAATTGAAACAAGCTAAATGTCCATTAACATTTGTGGATAAACAAATATGCTCATAAAAATAGAATAATTTTTCTACTCTCAAAAGGAATTATGTACTGATTTGTGCTACCACGTGGATAGAGTTCAAGTATTCTAAGTGAAAAAGTAAGTCCCCAAATATCACATACTGTTTTCTATTTTGCACTGAAAGTGCAGACTAGGGAAATTTATATAGAAAGAAAGACTTACAGCTGAGTTAGGGAGAGCGAGAAAACTTAGAGTAAGTGATAATTTAAGGATGTAGGATTTGTTTTGCAGTGAAGAGAATGTTCAAGTGTTTTTCCCTATCTGTGTAGGTAGTAAAATCTATTGAGCTATATACCATAAAATTTTTAATTTTGTGGTATATGATATATTATGAAAATGTATTATGAAAACATACTTATAAAAATGTTAAAAAATATTAAAAAGTAAAGAGATAGCATGGGGGTTCCCTTATGCACCACAGTGAATTTCTCTTTCTTAATATTTATATGGTATGTTTTTCAAAATAATTGAATAATCACTGAAAGTTATTAATAAATGGCCAGGCTCATATTTCCTGTTTCATTTCTTTATATATCACTTTTCTACTTCAAGATCACGCATTATATTTAGTATATTTGTCTTAGTTAATGTTTTACTGATTATTTTGCAAATTCTTGTTTTGTTGACTTTGAGAGTTGATGAATACTCATCAAATATTTATAGACTGTCACACAATTGAACGTCTTTGTGTATCTCATGATTACACTGGAGTAATGTGTTTTTGAACGAATACCACAAAAGTGAAGTGACATACTCACTGAAACAGTGAAGAGTTTACACTATAAATATGATATTATTATTAACATTAACATTATTCATCTCAATTGAGGCAGTTATATTGTTTGTTTCCCATATTCTTACTATTTTTAATCTCCTCACTTACTCTTTGAAATAAAATTACTGCACATAGACCACATTTAAGGAATATTTCAGGAGCATACCTGCAATCCCGCCACTCAAAAGACTAAGGTAGGAAGATCCCTGTTAATTTAAGGGTAGTTTGGGCTATATAGTTTGTTCCAAGGCCAGCCTGTAGTACATGGCAAGACCCTGACTCAAACAAACAAACAAAAATCGAGCGAACAACAATAACAACATATACACAGTATTTTGCTCTTAATGTGACTTATTTACTTAAAATATATTTGTTCAAGGGCCAGGAATTTAGCTCAGTGATTCCACCACCTGCCTTGCAAGTCCAAGGACCCGAGTTCAATCCCCAGCACCAAAAAAAAAAAAACAAAACG